>NC_135390.1:4111493-4443160 GCF_051989625.1 Stigmatopora argus | reverse complement strand
TAATCATTTTTGCGAGAACTATAGGTCCCAGTCTGCAGAAGTTCCCCATCTTGTGGAAGACTTCCTGTGTGTGGTTCCAGTTTTATCCAACTCTACAATGTCTTTTTCTTGAGTCTATCCATTTTTGCTACTGCAACCAAGATGGCACCGCTCATGTGGCAGCCGGTAGCGGTAGTTCCGTCTGCTCTTGCTCGTTTTGTGTTTTTGCTACTTTTCTGTCTTAATGATTTGATTTGGTGATTCTCAATGATGCCATTTACTTTGATTTGCTTTGTACTTTGTGCTTTTGCTTTGTTGTTCTGTCTAATCACCCTCTTGCTACTGCCACAATGAAAATTCCCGAATACGGGATGAATAAAGTTATCCAATCCAATCCAATCCAATCTCCATGTCAATGCAATGCATATATTATCAGCCTGTTCGCACAGAAACTAGCAGGAATCCGTTTTTGGTTGCAATAATATGTCGTTGCTCCTTAAAATGAGAAAAGACATGGCTTTCTTGTCGTGATGTGTTGGTCACGAACGAAACACGTGTTTTATTCTCCCTATCTCTGTCTCTTTCTTTCTTCAAGCCACATTTGATTGGTCAAAATGTCTGTCATCTCAGGGAGGGAGGTGTTGTAGTTACACACCTAGGTACACTTGTAGAACAGTAAGCACACAGCAAGCACACAAAGAGAAGGGAGGGTCTAACTCCAGTTCTCAAGGGCCCCTATACAGTCCATTTTCCATAACTCCCTCCTCTACCACACGAGTCAAATGATCAACTCATCAGCAAGCTGTCCAGGAGCTTGAGGATGATCCTGATTATTTGATTTAGGTGTGTTGGTGGAGGGAGACATGGAAAACAGACTGGATAGGGGCCCATGAGGACCGGAGTTAGGCACCCCTGTTCTATACGAACTGATAAATTCCATTATAATAAATAACATTACCATATAGGCCTCAAAATAAACAAAATGCATCAAATGTATTTTGTAAACATTCAGAAATTGCTGTTTGGAAGAAGAACATGTAAGTCACTGACAATTTGAATCAGTCGTTGTCTTAGATATTGCTGAAAATGGATTGGCGGTGGACTGCCAATAGCAATAGGGAGGAATCGGAATATAAAGAAATTCATGGTCAACCTGAAAATGTCACTAGGTAAATTACCGTATTTACTCGCATATAAGCTGCTCGCACGTATAAGCTGCACCCTTAAAATAGCCTTAAAATCATAGAATTTTACAATTTCTCGCATATAAGCCGCCCCCTGATTTACAATTTTCACCTCCATATTCTTGGTTTTAATAGGGAGTACAAATGTGTTACTTTGAAGGGAAAATCTTAAGAAAAATAAATCATTGCACTTGGTATTTCTGACATTATTAGGGTCATTATCATAAGGAAGTTAATATGTTAATATAAATAACAATTACAATAAAGGTTCAAGTTTGGATAAGGATAAGTAATACTGTTTCAAAATTAATTTTAAATTCTACCGTACTTTTAAGTAATTATTTCATAGCTAAAGCGTACGGTAAATTCCTCAGTTCTTGAGTTTGGCAAACTTACAATTTGCAAGAAGTGAAAGATTGTTTTAAACATTTTTACAGGTCAATTTTCTACTATTTTTCAAATTCCACAAAGTTGCAATTCCAATTTGTTTTGGTTTTTGCAAAGTTACGACTGAATCTTTTACATTAAGCCAAAACCTACATTTTTACAAAATCAATAAGACTCATTTTTCTCCTCCAGGTCAGATATTATACTATGTAGTAGAAAAAAATCAATTTTGATACAACCAACTGCATCACTATGTTAAGTTACAAATATACATTGTACAGACTGTACATACTACACCAACACAAGAGAAGCTCTCAAAGGTGTCAAGGATGTTTGTGCCACTCATTCAAGCTGCTAATGAGTAATCAACTTTCACAGCTTGAGTGTTGGGGTGGTAATTCACATTACGCACTATGTTCCTGAAACCTGGAGTAGTGATTCATTATCATGCAGATCTGAATAATCAAACAATTAGTAAAATTCTTCAGCTGAACAAGCCCTACTCAGTGTCTTATATAATGAATTTAGGCTGAGAGGTTCCCTGTCTGCCTTCCAGTTTCAGGATATATACTCTTGATAGGTGCTCATACACTCGTGAGCTATACAGAGGATGAAAACCAATGAAAATGAAGTCTACTTCTAAGCACTGCATAAGCCCCAAAACCTACCTACTCAGAGTCAGGTCAGCTGAGTTTCCTTTCAACCGATGCGGCAATTACGTTGCCAATGTACTCAATACGAGTTGTTCTATATAACTCAGGTCCCCTTAAATCTGCTTAGCATCGATCCGACCACTCAAAACATTGGAACAGTTCTATTTTCTGCTCAGTCAACATTTAGCCTATTAAGTAAATGTTAAAAAATATTATGCATCTGATTATTTATTATGTTTTATTTAAATGTATAACCAATTTAGGGTGTAGTCCACCTTTGGCCCAAAGTCAGCTAGGATAGGCTCCAACATCGGATAAGCGATGTTGAAACTGAATGAATACATTATTGACATTTACACAAAAAGAAGCGTCATTTGCTTGCAATGAATATTGGTGCATTATTAAAGGAAGTGAACTTCTTTGTGACAACTTTCACAAAAACAAGTAGTTTCAAATAGTTGTCTTTCATTAATAAGTCATTCTTTTATTTTCCATACCGCTTACTCTCACAACGGTTGCGGTGGATGCTGGAGCCCACCCCGGCCAACTATAGGCAGTAGGTGGGCGATGCCCTGAATTGGTTGCCAGCCAATCACAGGGCACTATGAGGCGGTCAACTAATCAGGCTCACATTCATACCTATGGGCAATTTAGATTGCCCAATCAGCCCGCCATGCATGTTTTTCAGATGTGTGAGAAAACCCACGCAGGCCCCAGGAGAACACGCAAACTCCACAAAGGCAGGTCAGAACTCACTGGGAATTGAACCCGAGGTCTCAGAACTGTGAGGCGGATGTGCTAACCAGCATCGCCAATGCCTTTCCTTAATAAACTAAATAATTATTAAAATAAAACATTTCCATGTTTTTCCCCTTGATTTTGGCATTGGTTTGATGAATCATCAAGCATTAAAGTTGGAAAAACTGATTCAAATAACAGTGAGAAAGGAGCAAATACTTTCAAACATTACACTCATAGCCGCGTCGTGTGGCTCAATTCCCGCTGTTGGTGGTATGATTGTGAGTGTGGATGGTTATTTGTCTCTCTGTGTGCCCTCTGGCTTACTGGCGACCAGTCTTGGGTGCAGTCTGCCTTTCGCCCGTCAGCTGGGTTAGGCTCCAGGAATGGAAGATGAATGAATGAATTTCTTACACTCATGTATGTGAAGTTATATGTGAAATTACTCTAAATGACTTGGCATTGTTCAATGTAAGTAGTCATGCAAATGGTGAATCACTAACATGATTAAACTAATTATATGATACTGTTTCATTGGTTTTATCTTATTCATTTATCAATCCTCCTTGTGAATAATTCACGGCTAAAAATCTAATCTGTCTCAGTTATGATTTTCATAAAGTCAACAAGAACAGACTGGCATTATTCCACACCTTATTTACAGTATACAGCTCAGAGACAGTACGCATGTTATAAATAATGCAGTGGTACAA
Organism: Stigmatopora argus; assembly: GCF_051989625.1. Lineage (NCBI taxonomy): Eukaryota > Metazoa > Chordata > Actinopteri > Syngnathiformes > Syngnathidae > Stigmatopora > Stigmatopora argus. The sequence continues at coordinate 4,439,506 of NC_135390.1, read as the reverse complement.
TGTGAGAGTAAGTTATGTGAAGAAATGGGTGTGTATGGCGGAGAGCAGGACAGCAGTTGAATATTAAATGGAAAACACAGAACTGCTAGAATAGCCTTCAATTAGGCAGCTAGTTGTTGCAGACATTACCATTGAGGTGCCTTTGAGCGACCTTACCTTCCAAAATAGTTTAAAAGGTGCAGCATTGTTTGTGCGCCCCGTGTATTCTCTCGTCTCTCATTTCATGACTTCATGTTTTATGGTACTCTCTGTGTTAGGTTTGTGTTGTTTGGCGTTTTGTGTAATATATACGTATATATACATATATTTTTATTTGATTTCATTTTTTGGGGGGGGCACATTGATAAATAGCTAAAGTCCAGACTTTTCTTGGTTCTTTGCAAGAATATTCTTTTCATGTAACAATCATTTCCATGACAGCTCAAATGAGAAAATGATTAATAGGACTTGCAATTAACATAATGAGTTATCATCCAGGACAGGGAGAAAAATTACTTAATCAAGCCCAGCTATTTTTATCTTGGTCCACCTATGCACCTGTCCCACACATTTTACAGCATAGACTGGCGTTCACTGCCATGTCCTGATTACTTTTGATGTGATATATGATTGGTTATTAAAATTCTCTGTCGCTTTCTTTCTCTTTCTGCCCCCTTACATTTGAAAATACAGTGGTAAATCTACTGACAAAATGAATTAGATCCAGAAGTGCTTTTGTACCTTGAATTTTTTTGTAAGTAGTGATGCATTTTTAACCCTTAATTTGTTCAAACCCATTCTATGATCCCCTATTATTACTTCCATTCTACATGTTTTCACGCCTATACAAAAATAGTACACAAGCACAATTGTCATGAAGTGTATTTATCAAATACTACAGTTATAAGCATATAAAAAGAGAGTATTAATATCTAAATATAATGGATGTATAAAACATTCTAAATTGGTACTTTAAGATGTACGATTGACTGTAAGATGGCGGCGCGCACTGACGCAGCGGCTTCAAGCTCTCCAGTTCGGTGTCGTTCGTTATCTTACAGTCGCCAGGATTTACTCACTATCCGAAGGATATGCGATACATCCGATTTCTTAACACACTCTCCGGGATCTCCGTGGCTAGCCAGCCCACCAAAAGCACGTCGAAGGCGGCGAAGGGACAGGAAACAGAAGCGTGGATGCCGGGCGGGCCTTGCTGCTAAGCTGAAACAACAACCACACCGAGCTTCGCTTCCTAGTATCCTTTTGACCAACGCCCGATCCATCACCCACAAAATGGATGAGTTGGAACTTCGTATTGCTACCAACAGCTTTGTTAGAAACTGTAATATTATTATCATCTCAGAAACGTGGCTACACCCGCATATACCCGACGCGGCGGTATCGCTAGCTAGCCGAACGCTTTTTCGAAACGACCGTTCGAAAGTATTAACAGGCAAAAGCAAGGGAGGAGGACTGTGCATGTATATACATAATGAATGGTGTTGTGAAAGTAAAATTATTAACACTCACTGTTCCCCGGATTTAGAGTTATTAGCAATACGATGTAGGCCCTATTATCTACCAAGAGAGCTACACGTCGTCATAGCAACGGCTATCTATATACCTCCGAATGCTAACGTTAACACGGCACTTAACCTCCTGCTAACGGCTGTAAACAAACAACAGCTTGACCACCCCGATGGAGTTTTTATTGTCGCTGGTGATTTCAACAAGGCGTGTTTAAAGACTGTTTTACCTAAGTTTATTCAATACGTAAATTGTAATACTAGAGGAGACAAAACTCTTGACCATGTCTATTCTAACATCAAACATGCTTATAAAGCCACTTCCCTCCCTCACCTAGCTGGATCAGATCACCTCTGCCTATCTCTCACCCCCGCTTACACTCCACTCCGGAGGCAAACAACGCCACAAATAAAGACAATAAAAACTTGGCCCGACAATGCACTCTCTCAGCTGCAGGACTGTTTTTCCCGCACCAACTGGGAACTTTTTGTACACGACAACCTCCAGGACTACACGGACTCTGTACTTTCTTACATAAAAAACTGCATCGACAACGTCACTATAGATAAACGAATACGGGTTTTTCCTAACCAAAAACCCTGGATGACCAATGAGACACAGGCACTCATCAAATGCCGTAACTCTGCCTTTAGATCAGGGGACAAGATAAAATATAGCGCTGCCAGAGCTGAGCTGAAAAGAGGCATTAAAAAGGCCAAGGCAGCATATACCAAAAAAATTGAGGACCACTTCACAGAAAATAACCCAAAGAAGATGTGGCAAGGAATACGACATATTACCAACTACAATAACAATAATATGTCTGTAAATGCAGATGCCTCACTAGCGGAGAAATTGAACCGTTTCTTTGCCCGCTTTGAGACTGACAAATCAGACCCAGTCTCAACACCCCCACCACCACCCTGCAGCAATACACTGACGTTCCGGGAACAGGAAGTGAGACTGGTAATGCGGTCTGTGAACACCAGGAAGGCTGCGGGCCCAGACGGAGTACCTGGGAAGGTGCTCAAAGCCTGTGCTGACCAGCTGGCTGGAGTCTTCACAAATATTTTCAATTGTTCCCTGCAACTATCCATCATTCCATCTTGTCTGAAATCTGCCACCATCATCCCTGTCCCCAAAAAGCCAACCATTGGCAGCATGAATGATTATAGGCCTGTTGCCCTCACGCCTGTGATCATGAAGTGCTTTGAAAAGTTGGTAGCCCGCCATATCAGCAATACAATCTCTCCCTCAATTGACCCTCACCAGTTTGCTTATAGAGCAAACAGGTCCACTGATGATGCTATTGCCATTGCTCTTCATACAGCACTGAGCCACCTGGAACACCCTGGGAACTACGTGAGGATGCTCTTCATTGACTATAGCTCAGCCTTCAATACCATAAAACCGGACATTCTGACTGACAAACTTTCCCACCTTGGACTATCCTCTTCAATCTGCTGCTGGATAAAGGACTTCTTGACCAACCGACCACAGACTGTTAGACTTGGTCCCCACCTCTCTTCCTCCATTACACTAAGCACTGGCTCCCCTCAAGGCTGTGTACTGAGTCCTCTTCTGTACTCCCTGTACACCTACGACTGTACACCCACCCACCAGTCTAACGCCATCATCAAATTCGCTGACGACACCACTGTGGTCGGACTCATCTCAGGAGGGGATGAGTCGGCTTACAGAGATGAGGTCAACAAGCTGTCTTCGTGGTGCTCGGTGAACAATCTCACACTGAACACCACGAAAACTAAAGAAATAATCTTGGACTTTCGCAAACACAGCACAGATCTGGCCCCACTCCTCATAAATGGAGTATGTGTAGACAGGGTCCAGTCCTTTAAATTCCTGGGGGTCCACGTCACGGACAAGCTCTCATGGTCTACAAACACCACGGCAGTGGTGAAGAAGGCTCAGACACGACTCCATTTCCTCAGGGTACTCAGGAAGAACAACTTGGGCTCCAATCTTCTGAGAACCTTCTATAGAACCACTGTCGAGAGCATCCTGGCGTACGGCATCACAGTGTGGTACGCTGGAAGCACGGCGGCAGACAAAAAGGCCATGCAGAAAGTGATTAACACTGCCCAGAGGATTGTCGGCTGCTCTCTGCCCTCACTTGAAGACATTGCCAGCCCTCGTTACCTCAGCAGAGCCAAGAACATCATAGGGGACCCTTACCACCCTGGTCACAATCTGTTCCAGCTGCTGCCCTCTGGCAGACGCTATAGGTCCCACAAAGCTCGGACAAATAGGCTTAAGGACAGTTTTTTCCCCACATCCATCAGACATCTAAACTCGCGCTAACATAACACACATTCCCTTCTGCGGTATATGAATAGATGTTTGGTTGGTAATCTGCCTCCTACTAGCTGACTTGAAGTAAGGTAAGTGGAAGACAGTGTGAGGTAATCGAGAGGTAAGCGACCTGTATCCACAACAGCGGAATGACAAATTACAAGTCCGTAACTTACACTTATTTAGGTCTTTTGCCGATTAAACGTAGCTTATGGAGAAGCACCATCAATTTCGTCACACGCAGTTCTGCGTGTGATGACAAGTAGGCTTTTGTGTTGTGGTAATGACGACATGGCCTATGTCCGATTATTATTATTATTATTTAAATACTGTGCTCACAGCAAATATAGTTCCTCTCTGCTTGAGATAAATCCCCAAACATAGTTTAATGGGAGTGCCAACAGACGGCAAACATTCAATTTAAAAACAAGTGTTTAAATATCATTATACTTGTATATCGACAATAAAAGCATTCAGATCAATCCAATTTAATTTAGTCCAAGTCCTCCTGCACAGTCCAGATATTGAAGTGCATTGCCCTTTCAGCGAGGTACAGCTTCGCATTTGGGATGAAGCATTTTGAGAAGGCTTTTGCGATCCAGGCTTTCCGGTTGCTCATCCAGTAGACAGGCAGCAAGGCTTTATTCTTGTTTTTTAATGTATGAGGACGGTCAAACTTGTAGATTCAGGCTGCCTTTACCATGAAGCCAGCCGTGACCGGACGTTTCGTCGAAAGACGTTTGGTCCCCGGACGTTTGGTCCCCGGACGTTTGGTCCCCGGACGTTTGGTCGACCGGATGTTTGGTCGAACGGACGTTCGGTAGAACGGACGTTTGGTAGAACAGACGTTTGGTAGAACGGACATTTAGTCGCCGGTTCGCTCGCTGTCAAATTATGAAAGAGAGTTTACTGTTGATATTTTGATATTAGATATTTTGATATTAAACTCACTCTCTCTCTCATGATTATAATTTTGAGAGCTGGTTTCAACAGTAACAACCAGGCGACCCAAAGTCCGTTCTACCAAACGTCCGGGGACCAAACGTCAAGGGACCAAACGTCTTTCGACGAAACGTCTGAGTACCGAAGCCAGCCAGCAGAGTCCCCACATATGATGAGCGTCGGGCGATCCGTGTGAAACTGGGCACTTTCAATTCATCTTTGAATAAGAATGTCTGTGAAGGCATCGTCTACGAAAAAGACCAACTTGCTCCGGAAGATAACCAACCCTTCTCTTGATTTACGTGAGAACTATTCCTCAACATAGCGTTCGCTCACTCACAGCACTGGAACGAGGCTGAGGTTCATTGTCTTCGTCAGGAACTAGGCTATTGTAGAAGGTCTTGGCTTTGGTTCTAATCATGTTGGTATCCAAAGGAATCATCTCCCAATAGGGCATTCTCCATCTTAACTATGATTTTATTCCTCCTTCTGAAATGGAATACAAAGAAAAGGCACACCGTCCACCTTGTTTGTTCTATTTTGCACGCCACTTTTCTTCTGGATATGCACCCAGTGCCGAAGAAGAAGCGATGCCCTGACTTCCGACATTTTTCACCTCCTTTCTTCTGCTTGGGAGTTTCAGCATGGATTTTGACATTTTTATGAACTTTTTTTATAATTAAGATAACAAATCGTGATGTATTGACGCCACAAAGTGAAGAAGGATCACAGTAATGTGTCACGCTAAGCAGCAGGGGTATACGCTCGTCCCTACCTGTACCCATTTTGGCAATTTAAACCTAAAATTAAGTTATAGTAGGATCAAATCAATACGAATCTAGGTCTCATCTTGTGATGGTCTGCTTGGAATGCCTGCCGGAGTTTCAACTCCCATTTCCAGCAGAGCTTCTCTCATGTCCGAGGAGCGGGGGGTACACCGAGACTGACTGGACCTTCCCTCCGGTCTGAGGCACCTGACCGGAGTCACGCCTGCAAGGTGGTCAATGTCGTGGTGGAAATACCTGATAGTGGACACCGGCGGTAAGGGATGTTGTCAAGCTGAAGGAGATGAAGTCTTATTGGGCCTTTTTGGCAAACAGGACTTCAGAGGTAGCCAATGAATACTTGCTGGCTAAGCGGCATGCGGCTCTGGTGTTCTCCAGTTAACTATATATATGTTTTTGCAAGGGATATTGACTAGAATGCGGCCCGGCGGTTTGCGTGGTTAGCACGTCAGCCTCACAGCACTGTGGTCCTGGGTTCAAATCCAGGTCAGTCCACCTGTGTGGAATTTGTATGTTCTCCCCAGGCATGCGTGGGTATTCTCAAGGTACTCTGGTTTCCTTCCACATTCCAAAAACATGCATGGTAGGCTGATTGTACATTCTAAATTGCCCCTAGGTATGAGTTTGAGCGTGAATGGTCGTCCGTCTCCTCGTGCCCTGCGATCAGCGGGCCACCGATTCAGGGTGTCCCCCGCCTTTGGCTCGAAGTCATCTGGGATAGGCTCCAGCAGCCCCCGCTACCCTAGTGAGGATAAAGCGGTTCAGTAAATTAATGAATAAATATTTACTAGAATGCAAATGCACACACTCTTACAACAATTGCACTAATTTGCTGACATTGTTTTCACAGAGGTTCAGCAAAAAGTCTACTGAGAAAAACAGCATCAAGCAAAAAAAAAAAAAATGTGAGAGGAAACAAAGAAGACAATGGCAATAGGATAGGATCAGATGTGCTCATGAAGACTCAGGGACTCAAGAAATAAATGCATCTTTATTAGGATACCCCTCTCCACCTGCTGCTCCGGTTTGCCTTTTCATCATTTCTTGTGTTAATTTGATAGATTTCAGCACATTTGTCTGTATTGACTAGACTCTTGGTAATTTTAAGAACAAATCAATTACGGAAAGTGACTGATAACGTGTCTAAACTTTTGCCCTTTCTCAACAGCAACTAACAGTAATTAAAAGCCAACTGTAGTACGTGATGTGACTGTAATGACTGGAATTGATCATTGTCAACTTTCAGATGTCAGATAATGTTGCTGTTTATGTCAATAATTGTTTTTGTTCATCCATAAGGTGGGGAAATCCTCAGCCCTTCCTCCTATGAGCGCTTGCCAAGCATACCATGAACAGAACTCAAACAGGTGTCTATGATATTGAAAAGTGGCCATCTGTGGGGAACTGATATTACAAATAAGACCTGGAGTCTGGAAAACATTAGCATGTAAATTAGTGTCAAAGCCAGCAGACTAATAGCTGCCAACTGGATGACAACAGTCTAATAATCGATGGGTTGATATGTATTTTAAAACATATGGAGGGATCAGACACACAGCTTGTGCTTTTTCGTATCAGTCCAATTTCCCCTCACTTCTGTTCTGTTCAAGCAGTGTAGACTTTCATTCATTCATTCCTCCTCCATACCGCCAATCCTCAAAAGGGTTGCGGGGTTTGCTGGACCCTAACCCAGCTGTCTTTGGGCGAAAGGCAGACTACACCCTACACTGGTCATCAGCCAGCTGTGGGGCACACAGAGAGACAAATGATCCACACCCGGAATCATACCGAGCGGGAATTGAGCCCGCACCTGCTCGCACCGAAGTCAAGCAAGTGAACCCCTACTGGACTTTCGCAAACACAGCACAGATCTGGCCCCACTCCTCATAAATGAAGTATGTGTAGACAGGGTCCAGTCCTTTAAATTCCTGGGGGTCCACATCATGGATAAGCTCTCCTGGTCTACAAACACCACGGCAGTAGTGAAGAAGGCCCAGAAACGACTCAATTTCCTCAGGGTACTCAGGAGGAACAACTTGGACACTAAGCTTCTGGTAACCTTCTATAGAGCCACTGTGGAGAGCATCCTGGCATACTGCATCACAGTGTGGTACGCTGGAAGCATGGCAGCAGACAAAAAGGCCATGCAGAGAGTGATTAACACTGCCCAGAAGATCGTCGGCTGCTCTCTGCCCTCACTGGAAGACATTGCCAGCCCTCGTTACCTCAGCAGAGCCAAGAACATTGTCGGGGACCCATACCACCCTGGTCACAACCTGTTCCAACTGCTGCCCTCTGGCAGACGCTATAGGTCTCACAAAGTACGGACAAATAGGCCTAAGGACAGTTTTTCCCACATCCACCAGGACTCTAAACTTGCGGTAACACGACACACAATCCCTTCTGTGTAATAACTTCGGGGTGAGGTAACATGAAAAGACGTTGGGCGATGATCTGCCTCCTACTGGCTGACTGAAGGTAAGTGAGAGACAGTGAGAGGTAAGTGATCCGCTCGGGGGGTGATGCGATATATACTACTATAAATCAACTTTAGATCACTTTGAAAAATGTACAATTACAAAAGAAAATAATACAAACAAAATCATAATAACATAAACCATTATATTCAACTGAATTAATGGTTGCAATCACTTCCCATGTCTACTGGTAAAGTAGAACTATGATTTACTATGATGCATGTAATCACAATATTTTACTTCTAGGGCTGAAGCTCTTGCTTACTTAATGTTTCAGTCAACAGTTTTTTTCACCACATTTTTTACCTCTAATTGGTAGATATGTAAACTACACAGAAGTGTTTACTTAGGAGATGTCAAAACACATTTGTTTGGCACAGTCATTGAAATGTTAAAGTGACATGGAAAGGAATTCTTCTCACATCTATAATGCGTTTATTCAAGGTCTGCATTAATCATCCCTGATGTTAACGTGTTCTCCATTGTTTAATGTACTCTAGCTTCAGGTAGTCACTGCGATACTGATATTGATATCATTCATATTATTCCCCCTTGAGAGACAATTTTGAGGGAAAGAATTTCTCTCTATGTAATCCTGACTAAATTTGGTGACTGACAAAGAATAAGGTCGCAATACAGAAAAAGCCAAATCATTTTACAAGAATAAATTGTTAATGATTATGTGAGCACACCTATGAACACATTGTTGTAAATTTAAATGTAAAAAAATAAAAAATAAAATAAAAAACAACAACACTGAAACACATAAACGTTTTGGACAATCAATGCCATCATCATGATGAGGTGATTTTATAAGTACCCGTTGCTGCCAACAGATCTCTAACTGTGTTTAAAAAAAGCTTAACATAGATTTAAACTCAAATGGTAATTTCACTCACTACACTCTTGCCATCATCTGTCGTGTGCCCGATTCCAGGTTTTGGTATGTTTTATCAGACAATTCTGCAGTCAAATCTTACAACAAAATCCATGGTCTATAGAAAGCTACGATTTAATCAGAGAGATCCAACTGCTCACACAATCAGTCATTTTCCAAACCGTTTATCCCCACAAGGGTTACGGGGGGTGCTGGAACCTATCCCAGCAAACTACGGGCACCAGACGGGGGACACCCTGAAATGGTGGCCAGCCAATTGCAGGCTACGAGACGAACAACCATTCACTCTCACACCTGTACCTAGGGGCAATTTAGAGTGTCCAACAGCCTACCGTTCATGTTTTTGGAAAAACTGTAGTACCTGTAGAAAACCCACACAGGAGAAGATGCAAACTCCACACATATGGACCGACCTGGATTTGAACCCAGCACCCCAGAGCTGTGAAGCAGACGGGCTAACCACTCATCCAGGCCGCCCCTCAAATATATAATTAATAAAAATCGCTGTAAATATTGTATACAATGGTATACGAGGAATCAAATCATACATTGGAGAAACAAAGGCAGAATAGTTACAGTACTAAAAACGAATGGAGAGGAGAAGAAAAGATGTTAAGAGCAAAAATTATACAATTTCAGGAAATTCTGGCAACAACTAGCTAATTTGTAAGTCAACAACAATTTGTCATTGTTTTCATACGTCAAGACTATAAGGTAGGCAGGCAGAAATTAAGCCTACAGAAACATTTAGCAAAAACACATGGGAAATTATTTGTGGTCCAAAGTTAAACTTGTAAAAGTGAAGAGAGTTTTGCCATGAATAATAATTATTTTGTTTTTATACATCAGAAAAAAAACAGGTCCCTTCAACACAGGTGTCTCTGAGACACAATTTTATTCAGTTAAATTACAAAATACATTCTGATTTTATCTGATTAAGAAATTTTATCCTCAATGCAAATGAGGAATTTGATCAGAATAGATTACATTAGATTAGATTAGATCAGATTAGAACTTTATTTCATCCTGTATTTGGGAAATTTCTTGGTTGGATAGGATCAGTTGAAAAAGTATAAGAGAAAAAAAAGAAAAAATATAAGAGAAACATAGAAATAAATAGATTTATTTTTATTATATATATTAATATATTATTATATTATTTATATGTATATATTTATATATAATATTTATTAATATATTATAATATAATATATTAAATAAATAGATTACTTTAAAAAAATGTTTTTGTCTTGGATGCACGAAAAAAACAGTATTGTTATAAATCTATTTTGTCTAGGATTAGTATTTTAGAAGTATTTGAAACAAAACGTAAAATATACAATTTCAACAATGTGTTTATTTTAATCCGTTTTTTTCAGACGTATGACTGTCACACTGTTGTGTCTTTGGGAGCAGACATTACAAATGAAGCCTCATTAATTAGGCTCATTAGATGAACAAAAACCTGTTGGATTGGAGGCAGTTGGAGCGCTTCCGCCCTGATGGAGCAGCGGTATTTAGTGTGCCATATTGGCTGTCTGATGGTTGCACCTCAGGATCATGTTCTGTGACATGGCTGTTGGCCACCACTTTCAACACACAGGCATGCATGAATGCGTGCACACACGCACACACGCACACACGCACACACACACACACACACACACACACACACACACACACAGACACCTCCCCTCACACACACACAGACACACACACACACACTCACCAATATTTCAATCTTTCAGGGCCATGGCAGGCTTCTGGCTTCCCTTCTCTAATCTCTGAGTTCTCCAGGGGCATGCAGCCATTCTCTCTGCTATTTAGAGAAGCTTGGCATTTGTCTAAGATCTCATTTCTGTAATTCATCGCCTGCCTCCTGGGAGTCCTTGTTGGCATTGGCGATGCCAATTTCTCTCCATTATTCTTCTTCCTCCTCATATGCTCTCATCTTGAGTCTTTCTTTGCCTTCCTTTCATTCATGTTAAGCAGTAAAGTACCTGACTGTTATAGTTAGGCCAACATATGAATTCTCTTTCAATGATTATATTTGATGAAAGCTCTGTGCTCATTTTACTCAATGAATGTTAAAACAGGCCGATGTCAAGCGTCGTCTTGAAATTGGATGAATGATCCAAGGTGAAAATTCCAATCTGAAATGTCAAATCATCAATGCAAATCATTACCCAAATGAAAAATAACAGCATTTATCACTGTCGTTAATTAGAATTTGGAAAATAGAATAGTAATTAATGAGATGTCAATAAAATCTTCATCTGTTGCAGAGCAGCATATTTCAAAAAAAAATTTCTGCGGGTCAAGCATTGGCTTATTTTTAACGTGAAATAAGTACATGCAACAAAAAAGATTTTAGTTTGAGCATTGCAGGCAAATTACTGCAACTCCCATTTTGAGTATCCGGCTGCTTGTGGCAGGCATTTTAAACTAATAGCTGCTTTAAATAGTAGCAATTAGTGAGAGCATGAGATATTTAATCACTCTAGACCAATTAGACTGTAATCAAGTAGTGTCCAAGACAGCACGTTTTTGTCCTCTGCCGTTCAGCTGCAAGCGGTCGCCATATATTGCTGAGAATGCCGCGAAGAGCAGTGATTAACACGCAGGGATATAGGCCCCCGCGGTACACCATAATGTGGAGTTAAATCAGTGAGAGAAGGAGGTGAGACAGCGCAGCTAAACCTGTTATTGCTGTTTAACATATGCCGAAGGTTAATTCAAAGCTGCAACAACTGCAAGCATCCTCGTTTTATGGGTTTGGATCGCTGTCGGATGTACAGACTAAATTCATTATTTCCTTCTCTGGCGTAATCACAGAAGGTGCAAAGTCACACATCTCAAGATACAATGAATTCCATAATGCAAATTTCAAAATTCATCTCTGAGTTTTCTATTATTAAAATCACAACTTGTATGCACAAATAAGAAGCCTATTTAATTATAGGCCCACCTTGACACCTTGGAGAATGAATATGTTTAACAAGGATTATTCTGACAGACAGACTATTGGTTTATATAGTATATAAAAAAGCATTACACCTTTTGTTCAAATGCTGACTAAAATTAATAACTTGGCAATGCAATTTAGAAACGTAATTAAATCAAACATTTCTTTTCAAGAAGGCAAATTTAAAAAATGAACAATTGAGAAAATATGGTTATGTAAATTTGCACACACTTTCACAACCTACTTGCGGGGCTTGTTTGGAATAAATCTTTACGCATTTCAACTTTCTTTCAACAGCCAGGAAGTGTTATTAAACTAACTTCTATTTTGAAATGTTCATTATTCCATTAATATGACCTAAAACCTGTAAAATCTGTATAATCCCTATACAAATTTCAGTATAATTCTTTGAACTACGGCCTTTGATATGATAAATTCATTCATTCATTTTCTGAACCGTACATGGAGACGGACCACCATGCACACTCACACCCATACCTAGAGGCAATTTAGAGACCCCAATCAGCCTAGCATGCATGTTTTTGGATTGTGGGAGGAAACTGGACTACCCGTAGGAAACCCATGCAGGCCCAAGGAGAACATGCAAACTCCGCACAGGTGGACTGCATTTTGACCTACCGTATGCATGCATGTACATCTATGTGTATGTATGTATATATTTGCTTATATATGTGTAAGTGTGTATGTATTTGTATAGGTGTATGTACACGTATGTCTATATGTCTATATGTATATATATATATATATATATATATATATATATATATATATATATATATATATATATATATATATATACTTCAGCAACATTATTTATTATTATTTATATTTATTTATATATTTATTCATTTATTTATTAGCTTACTTATTACCTATCTATTTATGTCTAAAATGCCTTTCCTATTTCGGCATCCTCACCCTTTTGCTACTGTGACAACGAAATTTCCCGAATACGGGATGAATAAAGTTATCCAATCCAATCCAATTTACAGTTAGTATGCACCCACTGCAAATGTGAGTAAGCATCACTCTCTTTGCATTGGCTAAATTGTGTGTAATTTTTATACAAAGCATATTTTATTTATGGTAAATGCCTGAAAAATATTGTGTTGTTCTGTGTGGAATCACGGAATTCAGTCCACTCATGTTCACCCTTTTTGAGCTTCATGACCAACACACAAACAGGAACTAATTTTACACATCAAATATTGAATATAACTGAATACTGCATCATGTCTGTAAATAAATGCACAATAAGACAAGTAATGTCCCTTAAAAATAAAATAAATTGAATTGAACCTTAAGGCCTGTAATTAAATAAAAGGAATCATTCACAAATAAATAACTTTTTTTTACACTAGCACTTTGTGGGAATTGTAAATTAATATATATATATATATATATATATATATACACGTGTATATATATATATATATATATATATATATATATATATATATATATATATATATATATATATATATATATATTGTACCTGGTGCTGAATGTTGATGAACACGCATCACCAAACTGGTACTCAGATCAAAAGCGGTAACAGATGTTATCATTTAAAATCAGTTTAATGCCAAGAATATTTTGGATGATTTTGCATAGAATTAATCAAAGCTGTTGTCGGATTAAAATAGCGTGAAGCGGAAGCTTTTCAATTAGATCCATTAAATGTGTTGTGAAGATTTATCTCTGTCTTGTGGTCTTATCCTTTAAAAAAATTGAATGTGTCTGCTATGGCAGCTGCATCACATCATGAAAAACTCAAGGGTCTCAACACACGTTTGCCCACGCAGACAGACAGACACACACACACACACACACACACACACACACACACACACACACACACACACACACACACACGTACTGCGACCTTGCCTGCTTGTGCCAGAGTTACATCTACCAGGTATTAATGTAAGATCCAAAAGGTGATGGACTTGTCAATGACAAATACATCTCTCAACTCTCATAAAGCAAGATGCTGTTGGGGGCAAGTACACAAATGTCAGCTTGGTAAAGAAAAAACAAAGGTCATGTCTAATGTGGTACGTGGAAAAAAAAGATACAATGTCACATGCTATGGCAATCATGCTGCATCTAGGCATCTGAATCAAATCCGGCACTTTTGGAGCAAAATGTAAAATGACATTTCACTGCGAGTTAGGAGCTGATGGAAGGGTAAAACTGCAAACCATAAAAAACATTGAAAGTGCTTGTTTTTTAAATCAAACTTGGAGGCGCAAAACTTCTACACATTTAATCTGGAATTTCTCCAATTTACGTATAGTGTGTGGATTGCCAAATTTAGCCCTCATTAAGATTAATTAACTACCTTGTTGACTCTTCATGCAAGCGGCGGGCGATTAATTTTCTAAAGAACCATTAGAGAACCTGGAACAGTTGTTCTCTATCATGCCTCTGAAACAATGTTTTATTTTAATTTAATGTGTTGGTATTTATCAAAATCACTTATAGCGTACTGGTTTATTCCCGTGACTTTGCTATGGGCAGCTTTGTGTCAATTCCCACCTAGTGATGGTGGGGCTGTAAGTGGGAATAGTTGTCTCTCTCGGTGTGTGTCTTATGACTGACCAGGGACCAGTTTAGGGTGGAGCCCACCTTTCACCTGAAGTCAGCTGGGATAGGCTCCTGTCTTCCATGACCATAACAAGTATAACTGGTTTTAAAAATGAATGAATGAATTATATTTATAAATATACTGATGTTTGCAAAGCTATGGTATAGTACCTCTATATTGCTATACATGATAATATGTAGGTAAGTAGGCAGATAAGTAGGTAGGTAGATCGAAGCGAAAATGGCAATTAAAAATATGTCGACCATGATTTCAATGGATGACAATTCATTCATTCACTACCAAACATTGTGTCACAAGATATCCCCTTCATTCAAGTGCAACAGAACAATGTGTTTAATGTCTACATGAACACATACATTATAAAAAGTAAGATTAGATTCCCATCTTTCATCATAAAAATGTTTTATTCTGATCATTTTCATTCTTCAGTTATGAGCAATTAATCATCATAAGTAACATTGTTTATACGTCTTTGGTAGTTGGTGAGTTGAATGTGATACACCCAATAAATATAGTATTAGTACACTAATAATACGCGTAGTATTTGGGAATATCTGCTCCTTTTTTGCCCCACAGCAGGAAATATGGCGGTAACACTTTTATGTCCCTTTTAGGATTAGGCTTTTTTTCTTGAAAGAAAAAGTATTTATTTATCTTTGGATATATAGTGAAAATAAATGCACCAATTTCAAAATAAAAGCACTACATATATTGGCGGCACTGGTTGGATGTGGCAGTCAGGCCCAGGTCTGTTTTATCCATTAAGTGGTTAAAAGGAGGGGTAGAAATGACCAGTTTGTGCTTGTATTAAGAGTAAAAAGTATAAAATGTATACCTATACCACCATTTTGCCTCACCATTTTTAGTGTTGTTTCTTCTCATTTATCCATGCACAAAAATGCATCCCAAAGTCATTTATAGTTTTTAGTTAGAATTATTTTTAAATTTAAGAAGAAGCATGGCCAGGTTTGTCAACTGGGTTAGAGTTTGAATGTGAGTGATTTACAATCCTGATTACTAACTTTGTCTTTTCCAAAGTATCATGGAGTAAATAGCTGAAAAGGCCAGGCACATCCTGAAGGCCTGAATTGACTCTGCTCATAATAACATAATTGCGTTTAGAAGAGACTCGAGTGTCTTCATTTACACACAAATCTAAAATCAGTTAGTATTTAGGAGTGGAATTATAAGATACACACTTGAACTAAATAAATCAGAATTTGTGAACCATTGTTGTCCTGAAGAACATAATAATAATTTAGCCATAAAGTATTTTAAAGTTGGGCAGTAATTGTAAATAAATAATTTAAATAATGTTATTATTTTTAGTTTGAATTGTGTTGATTTTGCACTCATATTTAAAACTAATTTAGATTGTGTTAATTATTTTGATAGAAATGATCCATTAGTCTTTATTTTAGAGATATGGGTAAACTTTTAATTTGTTTTAAATTCTAATGTTCCTTCAAATCGTTGCTCTTTGGTCTCATTATTTGGATTGATCAAAAACATCAGGGTGGCCCGGCAGCTTGAGTGGTTACCACGTCAGCCTCACAGCTCTGGGGTCCAGGATTCAAATCTAGTCAGTCTACCTGTATGGAGTTTGCAAGTTCTCCCCGTGCTTGCGTGGGTACTCCGGTTTCCTCCCACATTCTAAAAACATGCATGGTAGGCTGATTGATTGGATACTCTAAATTGCCCCTAGGTATGAGTGTGAGTGTGAATGGTTATCTGTCTCCTCGTGGCTTGCGATTGGCTGGCCGCCAATTCAGGGTGTCCCCCGCCTCTGGCCTGGAGTCAGCTGAGATAGGCTCCAGCACCCCCACGACCTTAGTAAGGATGAAGTATGTACTTCAGAAAATGAATGAAAACATCAGACCTCCAGAGACAAATAATAAGACAGCCGAGTCCTTTCTTGAAATTTTAATTGTTTGACAGCTCCTCACAATCCAGTGAAGATCAATTCCAACAGTGCATTTGACAATCATGTACATGTGCCCTCCTACAGTGGTAAGAGGCTGGTGAGGTAAAATTGGTGTTCATTGTCGAGGAAAAAAAAAAATTACATATTCTGCTTCTGATATTAGTTGAGAATTGCTAAAAAAAACAAAAGTAAACAAATTGATTACAATATTTGTTCATGCAAAGTTTGTTTGCAATTAAATAAAAATAATATTAATCACAGTAGAATATCAAGCCGGGATTAAAATGTGTAAAAACTGCCAAACAAATCATGCAAGTAGAACAAACCAAAAGCCACTTCTTATCACTAAGTGAATTTTTAAATTAAACATTTTGTCCTGCCAGAAGTGCTGTGCGTAATGTATTTTTTTTTCAATAGGATGATGTAATAAGAAAAAAAAAAAAAAAGAAATTCAGTCTTTCTTTTCATAAAAATAAAAATAAAAGCATTTAGAGTAGCCAAGTTTCGATCGACTTATTGGACCAAATAGGTCAAGTGTCATAGTGAGTATAAAAACAACAAGGGAAAGTTGAGCAAATAAAAACATATCTACACAGGGAGGCTTGCTTCAGTGCACATTTGACATCTCTGCAATGAGCCTGACATGCTACATATTCAACTAGCCCAAAAAATGGCAAAGAGAGCTGATATGATGTGAGGACAAAACCACATTCACTAAGGACTTCCAAGTGGAAGCACAATATTTACAAAATGACCGACAAAACCATTAATAAAAATATCTTATAATTACAATAGTCTATGTGAGGCATATACGTGTATTCCTTTCACATATTTTTGTTTCCATAGAACATTTGTTTCTCTTCAATGTACAATTGTAATTGTTTTTCGAATTGAATTGTTCTTTATATTATCAAATATGATATGAACACAGGAAAGACATTCCTGTTCAACACAAATCATCTATTTTAAACAATAGATGTCCAAAATATATACAGCAGTGTTGTAGTTCAGTAAAGCTTTAATCTCACTTTTTCTCACAATTCGCAAAAAGGTTTTCATCTATTGGTTGTTTGTGGTTAGAGTTGAAAAAAAAATAATACTCAAAATGGTGACAATAATTTCATCTTTAAAAACAAATTTCTAAAAACGGGGCAGCATGTTTATTTGGGGCAACCAAAAGGGGAGACATCTTTATACTAATTCCATGCTCAATTGGAATAAAAATTGTCATTCTATTGAAGATTTTTTCTTTCCGGTAGTTTTCAAATTCCCTTGTGATTGTGCATCCAGTTGGCTGTGAGTCCCTGGCGAAGCTTTGCTGGCTTTGGAGCTGTTCTGTACAGCCTGCACACCTGTGGAGGGGGTGAATAGAGTTCGGGGGGTGAGCTTCAGAGCTCCAGACTGACTGGCGCCACCAACAAAACAGAGGCCATGCTTGATCAACAACCCAAAACAAACTAGGTCAAAATACATCCACACGGCTCGCTGGGTTAGTGGCCGAGGAACAGGCAGACCTCAGAAAGAACCGTAACCTCGAATGTGCCGATTTTAAACAGATGTTCTTGTGCTAACGTCAACACAGTTGGACTGAGAGTGACTACTAAAGACTCAAAAAGAGGCCAAATTGATGTTTGAACCCCAGTTTCCATTACGATTGCTTCACCGGCGACCGTTATTACACAAAGCACAGCCGTCTGTGTTCATGTTCCTCAGTTCTTCTTTTACTTACCAGCCAAGGGCCTGGGTTTACAACATTAATGTGTAATGCTCTCTGGGTATTTCGAGGAGGACGTTTCAGTCATTAAATCTCGGATTAATAAACGGAAGAATGTCTAAATGAAAACAATGCTAACTCGAATAATTATAATATTTAAAGCACTTACCTATGCGGTGCTTATACTTCAGCGGCATAAAATTGTATCCTCTGGCTTTTTGACAATTGACGTCAACTAAAAAGAAATACAAAGAAAATATCAATATGGTGTCTAACAGTTTCGCTGTATTAATTAAAGCAGTGGAAGTCGAAATAGATGTGTATGGTTGTCCTTTGTCTCCTTGTGCCCTGCGATCGGCTGGCCACCGATTCAGGGTGTCCCCCGCCTCTGGCCCGGAGTCAGCTGGGATAGGCTCCAGCACCCCCCGCGACCCTAGGGAGGATAAAGCGGTTCAGAAAATGAGCTGAGATGAGAAGCCGAAATAGACAATTGCAGCCCCAATTCGTTATTTTATGGCCTATTAATAACAAACTGTCCTTTTTTTCTCTCTGCGAATTGGAGTGGACTGCAGGCTCAGGCACTTGACCAGCCTTGGTTTGAGGTGGGCCTCTGACACACACTATTCATTATCATGCAAATCACAAAGCCCGCAATCAAGTGCGCAATCGAAGAAAAAAAAGCCAAATACGCCTTTCCTGTTCATAGTGTTGGGGACCATTACGTTTTGCTTAGTTGCATTTTACACATGATCTCGCTTCCATTGACGGGACAATGACAGATCGAGTATGACGCGCTTTGTCTGGGAGGCAAGTCGCTCACCATCTGGTCTGCCGTTAAAATATCCCCAAACAAGCCGTACCTGATGGTGGTCAATGTTGAGCACCGTGAGGGGCGTTCGGGCCGGGTTGGACGCAAGAGGAACGCACGGTCCGGTTCGCTGAGGCGGTTGTTTGTGGAGGGAAGGGTGCGTCTCCAGGGCCAACTGGAGGTCCAAAATATAGTCAATAACGTGCTGGAGGATTTCCACTTTGCTGACTTTCTTATCCTGCGGGATGGTGGGCACGAGGCGCTTCAGTCGGATGTAACAGTCGTTCATGTCGTACTGCAGGCAGTGCCGGTCGTCCTCTTCCATCCTGGAACGGGCGGCGGTGAGGCTCTGCTTGGTCAGATGGTGGAGAGAGAGCTTGCTAGTGGAGGAGGAGTGAGAAGAAGAGTCCTGGGGTGGCACGGGAGGGACAGCCTTCATCGTAGACAACGTGGAAATCAACGAATAAGATCAACGGTTCAAAAATTGACGATTTCTTTTTTTTTTCTACGGCGCGCTTCTAAGTGTTGATATCCCGTGAAACCGCGCAACTGCTCTCACTGTGTGCAGCCAAGGAGTAGATTGTGCGTATTTATAGACGAGAGGAGAAAAGAGGGGAGGTGCCAAGCCAGCACGCTGACACACGAGGGGCAGAAGCTGGTCAATCACTGGCGGGCAACCCGCTGCCCACCGAGCGAATCCAGCTGGAGTGGAGAGAGAAAAGGCGTGTCTCATCGAGAGTGTGCTGATAGTTACATTTCATTTTCACGTCTTTTTTTTTCATTTTCTGAATCGCTTTAGCCTCACTAGGGTCGCGGGGGGTGCTGGCGCCCATCCCAGCTGACTTTGGGCACCAGGCGGGGGACACCCTGAATCAGTGGCCAGCCAATCGCAGGGCACGAGGAGACAAACAACCACTCGTGCTCACACTCATACTTAAGGGCAATTCAGAGTGTCCAATCAGCATGTCTTTGGAATGTGGGAGGAAACCAAAGTACCCAGAAAAAAACCACACAGGC
The DNA here is from genome assembly GCF_051989625.1 of Stigmatopora argus. NCBI lineage: Eukaryota > Metazoa > Chordata > Actinopteri > Syngnathiformes > Syngnathidae > Stigmatopora > Stigmatopora argus. The sequence continues at coordinate 4,419,525 of NC_135390.1, read as the reverse complement.
CCAGGGAGAACATGCAAACTCCACACAGGTGGACCGACCTGGATTTGAACCCAGGACCCCCACTGTGAGGTCAACGCCCTAACCACTCAGCCGCCGGGCCGCCCCTACATTTTATTTTCCTGGTATTAAATTCGGCTAAGAGAGAAAAAAATCTGCGTGTCTTTATAGTTAGTCTTTCGACAGGTTTGCCCTGATTTTTTTTGTGTGGCATGTTGACGAGGGCGATTAAGCTTGATACAGAAGTATAAATTGTCCTTGTTTTCATGTGACCACCGCAGTATAACACATTGTAGGATGGGAACTGCTGCTACCCTTTGCAGACTAATAAAAACCAGGCGGGGGACACCCTGAATTGGTGGCCAGCCAATCGCAGGGCACAAGGAGACAAACAACCACTCACACTCACACTCATACCTAGGGGCAATTTAGAGTGTCCAATCAGCCTATCATGCATGTCCTTGGAATGTGGGAGGAAACCAGAATACCTGGAGAAAACCCACGCAGGCAGAGAACATGCAAACTCCACACAGGTGGACCAACCTGGATTTGAACCCAGGTTGAAAGGTCTACCTAATATTGATTTTTCTTGTGTGGTGCTCATATTTATGCTCCTGGGTCCTTATATTTCACAAATTATCGCTTGCTTTCTGTAACTCCTATAACCACTTTTCACTTCGCAAATAATATTTTTATTCTGATATATTATATATTTAAATATTCCTGTATTTTCAAGATAACTGTTCTTTTCTGTTGTGCTGTATTACATATATTCAACCTATACGTATGTCATTTCTCATTCAGATCTCAGTTGACTTGTGTGATCCACCTGGATTCCTGCTCCCATTGAAAAGTAATCACACCCTAATTCAAATCTACAAACATGTTTTCTTTAAAATACCTGTTGTATGTATGTTTCTGGAATGGAAGAAAAAAAGGGCAAACATGAGTGTCTTGTTTAAAACTGGTTGCCGCCAGTTTTCTTTCTGCTTCTTCTTTAATTGTGGCTGTCATGGCTCTACTTCCCCAAAGGTTTATCATGGCGCTGACTAGGGACTGGTCCTTAGTAACTAGAGACTCATTACCAGGTAAGTTTGGTGGATGAACAACAACAAACAAAGGGTTTGTTGTGACCATTATGCATTGATAGATATTGAATTTCAAACTTCCAAACCAGTATTTTTTATTGAAATATTGTGAACCATTACATGCAGAGAGATTGCCATAAAACACGACTGAAAAATTCTTCTCTTTGTGGTATTTCAGCTAAACCTTCTTGTTTTAGCTCAATTGAACGTGGGCATAACATCTGGCCCATCTTGTTTTTTTGTGGAGAATCTCACAGCACCAATTTGGGAGCCTGACTATTCTGTGGTAAGCTGAGTGTACTCGTGTTATATTAACATCAGTGTGCACCTTGAGTGCAACATCCCATCTGCAAACATTTGAAACTTATTCTGGGTGTGACATCATCTTGATCTCAAAGTAAGACTAATCAGGATATACTAGTTTCATTATTTAGCCTTTCACTTGTCACTTTTTTAAAGAAGTACAAAATATAGTCTGCAATTGGCTAGCAAAGCCTGCCTCCTGCCCCTAGTTAGCTGAGATTGGCTCCAGTGCCCCTGCGACCCCCATGAAGACAAGCCGTACAGAAGATGAATGAAGTAAATATTATGGTCTGCTATCATTTCAAAGTCGCTTGCTGTACTACCTCATAGGAGCTTTAACATCAGTCCATGGTGGCCCCACTTGGCAGTGCTGAGTCACGGTTGTTAAACACACAGTTCCTCATTGCATCATTACACTCACATTTCATTCAATATGCACAATCCCTAAATTGTCACATTTATACAAAAAAATGATTCATTAAACATGATCATCGACTGTTAATTACCTACAAGAATGGTGTCAGCTGCCTCTGCTGTGGTAACTCACTTTTCATGATGTCGTTTGCACAACATGCTTATAAGTCCCCAATGGCCTCAAAGCTCAATACACAACTTCCCTATGTGTAATTTACACAGGTGCATCCACTATTTACTTTGTGCAACCTGAGTAACTGTCCTCACACATGCATATATATATATTTATATATATACACACCTATTTCCAAACAAATATATATGCTTGCATGACATTGCATATGAACAATTTCTAGGCAATACAAAAGTACCATGATATGGTTTAAATTTTAAAAACTCCAATTCAATATTAAAGCACAACTTCTGATTAAACCAAGTTGCTTATACATACTATGGCCTTGTCTACCTCCTGCCCCCTATAATTCAGAACATTAGTAGTACTTTCAGTTTCTGAGTTCCCCTTGTGTACACATAAAACACTCCTAACCTGGCATTTTGGATTTTCACTTAGTGCTGCTGGAGCCTGTTTGTAGTGCAAATGTTAGAGAACCAACAATAACAGACTTAAATTGAATTGAAGCATGGTGACTTTCCTGTGTGTGAGTGTGTGTGTATGGGGGGGGGGTATTCTTGCATTTGTTAGCTATAACAGGTGCAGCATTTTAACATCCTTGTTGTACGACACAGCCGCTCTCAACTCACAACCTACATCACTTTTACAAACTTTACGTATGTACCTGTATGTACATACTGTGTATGCATATCTACCTACCTACCTACCCACCTACCTACCCACCTACCTACCCACTTACCTACCCACCTACTCACCCACTTACCTACCCACCTACCTACCCACTTACCTACCCACCTACCTACGCACTTACCTACCCACCTACCTACCCACCTACCTACCCACCTACCTACCCACCTACCTACCCACTTACCTACCCACCTACCTACACACCTACCTACCCACCTACCTACCTACCTACCCACCTACCTACCCACCTATCTAAAACACCCAGGCACCCAAAATCACCTACCCACGCACCTACCCACCCACTTATCTACCCAACCAACCCAGCCAAACAACCACCCAGCCAAACAACCACCCACCCAACAATTTTATTGATCTTCTCGTGTTTACGGAGGTTTTTGTCAGATATTCTGGCTTCCCCCCACATACCAAAAATCTAATATTAAGTAAAATTAAGACAACAGTGTGTGGGAATGGTGGAATTTTATTTAAACTGACACCTGACTTGAGTGAACTGTACATTTTTAGGTCAACTGGAGTAGGGTCAATTTCAACACTCAAATTAGTGCCATAGAAAATGAACACTATACGTATTTGTGTCCCTGAATGTAGGAATGAGTAAAGTTAATTACATTAATCTCCCAAAAATGTCATTAATTTTAATGTATTAATGGAAAGCAATTCAGAGATAATCAAACATTTCGTATAGTGCTGAAAAATCACCTATTACCCATAAATGACAAACCATCTTTCTCCAAAGCTAATTGGAAATGATGATTACCATATTCTGGTCACACAGACTTATAAAATATGAACAGGAAAAAAAAACAAGGTTCCATTTACATGGCGACACTCTGATCAAATAAACATGAAGTGACCATTACAGTTTTGCATGCAAACGACAACATTCTCCGTTTGAATGATGACAGAATCAGAGCTGCCAACTACTATGACTCTTCCGTAGTTTACTACGCCAGACTAAAGACACATTTTGTATCTACACCATGTACAAAAAAATCAAGCGATGTTTTTTTTTAATTACCGTATTTTCTTGCATTTACGCCATATTTGGCGTTCAAAGAAATTATTACTGAATCAAAGGTAAGGTTCATATGCGCACAAATTAGACTTGACATGCACGAAACTGCAAGGTGACAAAGACGAAACGCCATTACGCAAGACAATGCAGATGATATGGTCATTTATTTCAAAATAGAGAAAATATAAGCAAATAAAACGCTAAATAAAATTTATTTTGACGTCTATGAATGAAATTCAAGAAAAAAATGACCCGTATCTTGCATAAAACGTGAAAAAACTCACTTACTTTTTCCTGCCGTTGCTCGCTCAGGGCGCCGCCATCTTGCCATACTTAAACGTGCTCTGACTGGCCAGACGCGATTAGCCTTGTTACATGTGTTTGTAGTGTTTACTATTTCAGCATGGCAGGTAAAAATTGTGAATCGGGGGGCATCTTATACGCGAGAGAAATTGTCAAATTCAACGATTTTAAGGGTACGGCTTGTACGCAGAGGTAGCTAATATGCGAGAAAGTACGGTAACATGAAATATGTGGCAATCCAGCCCTAGCCTTGCCTCGTGGTGTAGAGGTTCACTCTTCGGTGCGGGCAAGCGCGGGCTCGATTCCCGATGGTGGCGGTATGATTGTGAGTGTGGATGGTTGTTTGTCTCTCTGTGTGCCCTGCATCTGACTGGCAACCAGTCTATGGTGTAGTCTGCCTTTCGCCCAAAGTCTCCTAGGTTAGGCTCCAGGAACACCTGCAACCCTTTTGAGGATGCACGGTATGGAAGATGAATGAATGAAAAAATAATAATAAAAACAATATTATTATAACTTGTGCCAAATATATCATGCGGACCGCCTGTCTCATAGTAGTGACCTCAGGAGGGGAATAGCCAAAAGTCAGTGGGCATTTTAAAACACATTTTTCATAATTTCATAGACAATCACAAGCCTGCCTTTTGGCAATAAAGCTGCAGGTTACGTGGGAATGAACTGCGGCGATTTCTCTCAGTTCATCATATAAGCTTTCTGACGTCCCAAGACCATACACAGATATGTTTATCTGAGCCGCCCATCCTCTGCATGATAGGAAGAGAAACTTTTTTACTTAATAGAAGACGCACACTTGGTATGAGGAAATATAACAAACTGGGCAAAGAAGATGGATTTGGCAAACGACTTTTCCACAGTAAAAGGACTATCCATGTGTGTATATATTTTTAATTTAGATTATTATCATTCCCATTGTTTGCACAAATTTAAGCATTTCAATTAATACAATTTATAAATGGTCAGTGAGTGATAGCAGTGCATATATATTTATTTGATTATTTTTATAGTGGTTAGCAGTGTGTCTGCCTCACAGGTCTGGTGTGGACAGTTTGATCCCAGGTGGGTCCTCACTGTATGGAGTTTGCATGTTCTCCCTTGGGTTTTCTCCAGGTACACCGCTTTCCTCCTACTTCCCAAAAACATGCTTGGTAGGCTGGGTGAATGCTCTAAATTGCCCTTAGCTTTGAATGTGAGCATGAATGGTTGTCTGTCTCCTTGTGCCCTGCGATTGGCTGGCCACTGATTCAGGGTGTCCCCCACCTGGTGCCCATAGTTAGCTGGGATAGGCTCCAGCACCCCCTGCAACCTTTGTGAGGATAAATGGTTCAGAAAATGAATGCATGAGTAATTGTTGATTACAATTCTAGTAGGTGCATATGCAATACACAAATGACACTCAGTTTTACGTCTTTGCGTGTAACAGAAATAAGTTTTAAAAATGCCTTTTGAAAATTGAACACCCGGCCCGTTTTTATCAAGAAAGTTCCTATAGAGACATTCCTATTTTTCACGTGCTTTTCTTTCTAGGACAAAACTCCTCCTTCCCTTTCTCCCATTTTACTCTGGGAAACACCCACTTCCTTAGAATTTTTTGGAGGCATATCAGAAGGAATGCCATTCAACACATTCAGTGTCTGCCCTCAAATCTCTGCTGCAAACATGTTCCTATTGATTCTCTCAAAGAATTAATTGCTTCAAATAATCTCACCATCTGGTTGCAAAGGTCCCTTCCCAGGCGGAAGGTTTCATTGCCTAGGCTGGGGTCTATTCAAAGGCTTACATTGCTGTTATAGTGAAGAGAGGGGAGAAAGATAGAGAGGTGGCCAATGGTCGCCAGAAAGCTGAAAAGAGTAGGCAAGGAGGGAGGGACGACCGCCATCTGCTCCTTGCCTTTCTTATTGTTGACCTCAAACACCAACGGAGAGCCTCGATCTGTATGATCCAACAGACGACCAGTGGCAAGAATGTTACTGAGAGAAACACATTGGGACTAGTCAAAAATGAGCCTGCGACAAATACTCAAGTGTGACTTTTATGTGTTTTATATTCTCTCTGACTACTCTCTGTTATGTTTTTTTCTTTGAATACTATAAATATCTGAAAAATGATTAACAGATGCCTATTTAGCCAGTTGTTCTCTGTATTATTAGTTTTACTTTAAAGCATGTTTTTCCTAGTTTTTGATCAAATAAACTCTGCACCCTAAAATTGCAACATTAGTCCATTGTGGTTTTTTTTGGGGGGTGTATTTTTTGGCTCGTGTGACTTATAGTCTGAACAATATGATACATTGCTTTCATGAGGAAATGGCATCATTCGAATGAAGAGCATTGTCGTAGCGTTGAAAACGTTCATTGGGTCTTTTTCAGATGGATTGAATATATGATTGGATCAGTGCGTTACCATGTTTAGACAGTCCACTCAGGGTTACAACATTTAATTGGGGGCTTTGCATAATTTAATGCAGGCTAAAGGATAATGTGCCTGAGTGGATCCATAAACTGTTATCTGTCAAAAGTTTTATGTGTTTTGCATACAGTAGTATGGAATTTCTACTTTAAAGCCCAAAATCCACAAAAGGATGAAAAGATTTTCAAATGGGACGTTTCATGAAAAATTGGTCTCGAGTCCATACAGATTTATTTGTATGGGGAGAAGCAGCGGAGCCTGAATTCTGAATTAATAGATGTGGCACAAGAAAGGCTTATTTTCAGAGGAAGGGCTCAAAGTAGCCTGTGTGCCATTTGTTCCCTGAGAAGGCAGCCTGCGAGCTAATGTTTGCAATGCAAGAAGGGAGGCCATCTCTTATGGTTCAGGACCAAAGCCAGTAGACTTTTTCTTGAGATGAGAACACTCTTTTTCCCTGCTAATATTTAGCTCCTTCAAATGTTAATGCAAATGATAGCACAACTTTAGAAATGCATTTTAGATCTCAAGCATTTGTTCACCAGATGAAAGTGTCTATAAACAGGAAGAGTGGGTGAAGCTTAAAGCACAATTTCAATGTCGTGCTCCCATTCTACTTTGTGTTTTATTATCTCAAAAAATACTCTATACTTGTGCATAAGTGGTGTGAAGGACCAACTGGGAAATAATTATAAAGTGAGATATATTGGAGGTTCAAATTGTGCAAAGAGGGTTTCTATGATCACTTATGTCTAGTACTGTAGCCCCATCACACTTCCCTATTGGTAAATGTTTTCATTACTTTTATAATCGCAGTAAAGCAAGTTTCAATGTGATTAATCTATATTTGTTCTGTGTAATTAGTATGTGTGTAACACACATACATATAGTTTAACTTTGCAATTTGTGCCATATCTCTCTGGAGCTTGAGTGGTTATCACGTCTTTGGGTTCAAATCCAGGTCGGTTCACCTGTGTGGAGTTTGCATGTTCTCCCTAGGCCTGCGTGGGTTTTCTCCGGGTACTCTGGTTTCTTCCCACATTCCAAAGACGTGTGGTAGTCTGATTGGACACTCTAAATTTCCCCTAAGTATGAATGTGAGCATGAATGGTTGTCTGTCTCCTCATGCCCTGTGATTGGCTGGCCACCAATTCAGGGTGTCCCCCACCTCTGGCCCAAAATGAGCTGGGATAGGCTCCAGCGCCCCCCGTGACCCCAGAGAGGATAAAGTGGTTCAGAAAATAAATGAATGAACGAATGGAAAAAATTGTAATTCCATTCACAAACTACAATAAACCAAAATGTCATACCTGAAGAATAGAAGCTCGGTTGGATCAAAGCACTCACCATTTTGTTTGAAAAGACAATTCTCCTATGTGTGACTTGTGTTTTGACAAGGGAAGATAGCATCAATTATGAATTATACATCAAAGAGAACGAGGGAAAATTAATCTTGCCAAATAAAACAGCCTATAATTATCCCCTACAGAATCAGTCGAGTTGCAAACAACTCATAATATACTTAAGATTTGTTAAAAACAACAACAACAAAAACATTATCTTCTCAGCATCTATGTAATATATATTTTTTTCTGTTGCTAAGATTAAAATACATATATTTGGACTATCATGCAGTGAAAGTGAAACAGTCACACAGAATTCTTAGTTTATGCTTATTACATTGAGTTTAAAATTATTAAACAAATCACTTATCAAGCGCCAAACAATTTATAGCTCAATTTTTGTGATTAGTGCATTCATGTCTCAATCTAATTAGATGAAAGCATATTTTTGATTTATGTCGTTGCGGTCCTGAGAGCTGCAGATTTCTTTTGCCGGTAATCAAAGTGACTCGGATCGTTCATATCGTAATTGTGCATTCACTTGTCACACGGAGACCTCTCTGTGCAGAAAAGTATGCAGGCCGTAATGCGTGACTTGGCCATTGTCACTGCGATTAGCCAGTGTGGCAAGAGACAACTTTAGCACACACTAAATTTTGAAGGCTACGCAGTGCCCACGATTTTATTTTATTTTATGATGCCTATTCAGCATGCTGCTTTCTATTTTCCTTTGTTACTTTAACGTATGCTTATTCTCTATGATAAAATGTGATTTGTAACCAACTGCGACTTGTATGTAAATATTTTCCTTTTCATTGGGTATTCTTTGGCTTGTGCGACTTAAGGTCAGGTGCAATTTATACTCTGAAAAATACGGTAACGATCTGACATTGTAATCAGTTGTCTCGTCAATTTACAAAATGACATGCGGAATCTCTCAATCACAAAGTCGAATTTTACATGTCCGATATTTGTCTGTAGGTCTATTCTGGATAATATAATTGAACACTTGAACTTTCTAGTACTGTTATATTCTTGAGAGGGAATTAAGTGACTGCAGCAGAAATGTGTGCATGCACACATGGGAACACGCGTGCCTGTGCTCAAAGAAAGAGTGGGACAGACTTTTATGCACAGACAGAGCACAGCAGATAAGACTCTTTGTGCTTATCCGTTCAGTGACCTTGTGCTTTCAGCGATGGGCCTCTAGCTCCACTCACACAATAGCTTGGCAAAATAGGAATCTTAGATACATCAGCACACAGGGAAGATGAAGACCAGATCTCACTGATGCAATGCATGCAACACCCAGGGGCTAGAACCATGAGATTGTGTGTGTATACACTTGAACGTGCATGTGTGAAGTGCGATAGTGAAAATGGCCGAAATAAATAAAAAGGATTGCCATCCATCACAAAGGATATATGGATCCCCACCCCACTGCTTATTAAGCTGCAGCAAACAACCCAGTAGTCTCGTGTTTATGTGCAAATATATTTACAATATTATGATATTATGATTACAGTAACCCTAAAACTAGTACATGATTCTTATGCTGATTTCAGATTGGCCGTGTTTTGCAGGCTCAACGGTTCATAGATCGTGCCGGTACACGGTCGATTGGTCGCTGGTCTTTTGGTCGCCGATCTTTTGGTCGCCGGTCTTTTGGTCGCTCGGAAGGTAAGTGATAATTACCATTTAAATCGTTGCTCAAATTCCCTAAATACAAACTGCGAATTACTATTCAGTCATACTTAATGCCCTATTAATTATTAGGCTAAAGAAAAGCTCCAAATTTCCCGGACTTTTATTGTTTTTTGTTGGAGAACTTTCTAAGACCCACACGTCGGCTCAGTGAAACTGCTCATGGCCATTGTTGGCTTTTATTGATGCGTAGACCGTGTTGTTTTACCTTGTTTTGTCGCCGGTCTTTTGGTCGTCGGTCTTTTGGTCGCCGGTCTTTTGGTCGCCCGTTGTCGCGGTCGGGGCGACCAAAAGACCGCGACCAAAAGACCGCGACCAAAAGACCGGCGACCAAAAGACGGTGACCAAAAGACCGGCGACCAATTGACCGCACACGGAGCATGCCATGGTCGCAAAAACAATTCATTTATTTATTTTTTGTTCCACTTAACCCCACTAGGGTCATTGGGTTGCTCCAGCCCATAGTTGGGCAAACTGGTCCTCGAGGGCCGCTTTGGGTGCAGGTTTTTGTTCCAACCGATCCAGCACAGACACTTTAACCAATGAGATTTCTGCAGAAAACAAGAAGCACCTGACTGCAATCCACTAATTGCACTTGTAGGACACCAGATTGGTGAAAAGGTGTACTCTTTATGGGTTGGAATGAAAACCTGCACCCACTGCAGCCCTTTGTGGAATAGTTTGCCCACCCCTGCTCCAGCCTATTGCCGTCAACTTTGTGGTTTAGGAAAGGACACCCTGAATTGATTGCCAGCCAATCGTAGGGCAAAGGAGACTAATAACCATGCAGGCGTACACTCATGGAAGGTCAGAATCCACCACGGATTGAAACCTCAATCTCAGATCTATGAGGTGGTCATGTTAACCATTCTTCCACCATGCTGCCCTAGCAAACCTATTTCACTAGATGCAGGTTGATAAGGACAAATGAAGGGCTGTAGTAAAGATCCATGGTGTTATTATTAGCTTGTTTTTTTTTTTTTTTTCCATTGCTTTCTCCCTGTGTTCTTATGTTCGTTTCCCTACTCTTGTTTGCCCCTCCTGTCTTGCCGTTGCGCTCGCGCCATTTAGAATTAGTTCCTGTTTTGTCTATTTAAAATCCACTCATTATTATGTCATTTGTCAGATCGTCTGCGTTATTTCCCTTGCCCTGTGTCTGCGTTCCTCGTTACTCGATTCCCCGTGTTTTCCCTAGTCAGGTTTGGTTTTGTGATTTGATTTCTAAGTCTTTGTTATTTTCTAAGATCCTGCCTAAGTTATTAAAGTTTTGGTTTGAGCACTCCTTCCCTCTTACTTGCCTGCTTCCCTGCGATTGGGTGCTATTCCTCGTAACCTCGCCTCGACGTCTCCCCAAAGACATAACACGTGGGCCATTTTCCAAGAATAATTCAGATGGTTTGTTGGGAATTGGATAATTATCTTAAGAGTGTGTAACTGTTACAAACAGATATTTTCCTTCCAATGCAAGTAAACCAATGTGAATGGATTGTTATTAAAAGTTGTCGTGGGGCTCTGAGGTTCACTGGTAATAATAATAGTAGTAGTAATTAAATATTCACTTGTGTTTAAAGATAAATATGGCCAAGAGATGAATTCAACCCTTAGGAAAAAAATCTGCCCTAAAATATATTAACAAAGATTCATGTCGCATTACAAGTACAAGGTAGTATATATTTCAGCCTAGTATCCAACCACACTCTCCAGGTATCAGCTCAGTTGCTAGAGCTGATTTACAGTGGTTGCAATCTTTCTACTATATTGTATGTGATATGAAGGCAGTCAATTTATCATCTAATTTCAAGCTTAAAAAAATGAAAAGCAGAATTATATTCTTCAAGAGTGTTCTTGACAAAATTTACTGTTCAAATTCCATCTTCTTTATTTAGTGCTTTTTGAAGTAGCCCTTTCTCAGCACTCTGTGCTCCATCAACAATCTATTATCTGCCCGTTTAGCTGTGATGCGATAAGACAGGTATGGCTACACCAATGCTAGATACATGGCTGGCTCTGTGGTGCATAAAATGTGATTTCTTTGTGCTCCTCATGATGTGCGGATCAATCTCCTCGGTGTTTTTTTTTCCTTAAAGGAACATAAAGACTTACAGCTGACACACTGCTGTCATTTGCAGCATCTGTCTGGCTCAGAGGAAAAAGGGTAGTGAAAATAGGGAGAAAATGTGGTAGCAAGTAGTGAATGTGGGGGAATGGATTAAGTCTTTTCACCCAGGATAAGAACCTGTCTTTAACAGAAAGAGAGGCTCCCTTGGAGAAAGACTTCATCCTTGGTGTTCCTTTCCTAGTCTTATTCTCATCTCCTTCACTCTTTTGTATGTCTCTACCGCTAACTGTAATCCAACGTGACACAGTTACAGATGGACTATGAATGCCACAGCCCATCAGAACCCTGTGACCGAGGATACCGGGGGTCTACAGGGATCTGGTGGGCTATCCACAAGTTTGAAGCCTGAATACTTTCTTTAGTGTAGGTGGCCATATATTAGCTATATTTATTTTTACCTGAACAATTTTGCTAATCTGAAGACAAGAGGTTGAAGCTCAGATATGATATATAAGGAAGAGGTCTGTCTGTATAAAGTGATATATTAGTGATCTAAGAGGAACAAGGAGAGACAAGTGAGTATATTGGGAAGCCACACAATAGATTTCTGGGGTGGGTGAGGGCAGATGGGGCATTAACAAGGGTGACATGTTGATGGATGGATGCAGACTGGTAAGGAAGTGAGGACGGGCCTTCTGTGCCCTCTTGCCATGGATATGGCCTCCCTCAGGACAAGTCTTTCCATGTCTTATCGTATACAGCCTCTCAACATCTCAGATCTCATCTCTCTCTTTCTGAAAAGGCGTAGTTCCCTAATCAATGCTGAAAGTCGACAACACACAGCTCTTTCTTATGATAATTATGTACTGAGAAAAGAGTATACCCCATAGCGGGCAGATGTTGTATTCACGCATACAGAACACAAGCTATACAAAGGGATAATATAATATTCTTTAATATGGTAATCAGGAGGCAAATAATCTTCACTACATATGCTGTTGTCAAATGCATATTATTAGATTTTGTTTAATGCACATAGGAAAAAAGAATGGGGATAGTCATAAATAAGTAAAAGCACAACTCACTAGTACAGGCAGAAAGGACAACCAGTAAGAAAAAATTAATGAGTTGTTAGGGCGTCAGCCTCACAGTTCTGAGGTCGTGTGTTCGATCCCAGGTCGGTCCTCACTGTGTGGAGTTTGCATTTCTCCCCAGGCTTGTGTGGGTTTTCGCCAGATACTTCTGTTTCCTCCCACATTCCAAAAATATGCACAGTAGGCTGGTTGAACACTCTATAGCAGGGGTCCCCAAACTTTTTCCTGTGAGGGCCACATAACTTTTCCCTTCTCTGATGGGGGGGCCGGTGTCAGTTTGTAACAGAAAAAGTGTGACGATCGTAGGGGAGCTTAATTTTTTTATTGTTTTCCAGAAAGCCACACAACCAAATAACCCTTTCCAGGTTCTTTACAGAAAAAAAGTCAGGAAACAAATAATAACACTATTAATGAAATAAATAATAACTAAATAACCCTCTCTGAGTTCTTCACAGAAAAAACAGGAAATAAATAACACTATTTATGAAATAAATAATAGCTAAATAACTCTCTCTGGGTTCTTCATAGAAAAAAAGCCATGGAACATTAACTTTCTGTTGTGCCATGCACAATCTTAACAGATAAAAGTTCAGCTCAGTTGTCAGAGCAGAATCTCTCTGACACATATGAGCAGTCTCTTAAAGTTCTTGTGTTTCTTCCTTATAATCCTTTTGTTCCAATAGGCTTGTATACACCGCTGTTTGCAGCTCTTTCATCAACTTCCCTGTGAAAACCACAAAGGAAGCAGGTTGAGAAACAAAACTAAGTGAAACCGCACCTACACAGCACAATACATTTCACTACCAGTATGGTTGTAAAGATGGATTTTATCCCAGTAGATTTTATTATGATTATATTTGTGTATGCTCAGAATGACTCATTCAAGTCAGAAAAGTGAGCTTACCTATGTATGTTCATCAGTGTGAACTGTGGGCCTGGATCTGGCTGGTGAGAAGTTGAATATCAGGTTCCATTCTAGTTACAGCCAGTCTCAAGCACTGATGCAAATGTTCATCTGTCAATCTTGATCTCATCGGAGTTTTCAGCAGTTTCATGCGAGAAAAGGTTTTCTCGCAGATATACGTGCTGCCAAAAACTGAGGACATTTTCATTGCGTGTGTTTTGATGTTCGGATATGTGTCGTTTGGGAGGGAGGCATAGAAGTCAATGAGACTGTTGAGCTTGAATGCGTCTTTCAGAACATCACAGTTCTGTAACTCAGCCAACTCAAACTGATATGAATGCTGGGCTTCATCAATGTCGGCAACAAAGGGGTTCTGAAAAAGACGGCTTTCTTTTGCATGAACATGTAGTTCAGTGAATCACACACTGAACTCCGCCTTCAGCATTTCCAGTGCTTCCACGCACTTTTCAGCTGGGAACGGGACCGCTGGGTTCTCTGTCGACAGGTTTTGGGTAGCAGGAAGATGGACAAAGTTGTGCTTTTTCACTTGTTCCAAAAGCAGCGCTAATTTCACCTCAAATGCTTTTATGTGTGAATACATGTCGCAAATGAGTTTCCCTTCGCCTTGTAGCTGCAAGTTAAGGCGGTTAAGTATTTCTGTCACGTCTGTTAAAAATGCGAGGTGCCATTTCCATTCTGGGTTGATCAGCTCTGGGACCGTTTTGTCTTTTAAATGAAGAAATGCGTTAATTTTGGGTAGAAGCTCGTAAAAACGCCTCAAAACTCTGCCCCGGCTCAGCCATCGGACCTCTGTGTAGTACAGCACATCTCCGTGCGTAGACTCCAGTTCAGACAGGAATTCTTGGAACTGCCTGTGTTTAAGTCCCTTTGCCCTGATGAAGTTTATGCACGACACCACAACCTTCATTACAGAATCCCACGTCAACACTCGTAGCGGGGCGGTGAGACCCCTTTTTTCCAACTCCCGGTTCATGCGCCCTATTAAACCGCGAGTTTCGCCCACCATGCTAGGAGCCCCGTCAGTCGTAATGCTAGCCAGCTTTGACCAGTCCAGGTCCAACTTCTCCATGGTTTGGCACACTTTGTCAAAAATATCCTCTCCCATTGTGGTCCCTTTGAGACTTTGGAGGGCTGCCAGATCCTCGCATATCTCAAAGTTTGCGCTAACTCCACGAATAAAAATGAGCAGTTGCGCTGTGTCTTGCACGTCCGTGCTTTCATCCAGTGCTAATGAAAAAAAGTCAAATTCTTTCGTCTTCTGCTGCAGCTGGGCATATACATTATTCTCGATTTCTTCAACGCGTCTGGTGATTGTACTCGCCGACAGACTTACGGCATTAAATGCATCTTTCTTCTCGGGACACACTTCCTCCACGACAACATCCATTCATTTCTTAAAAAACTCTCCGTCAGTGAAAGGCTTACCGTTGCTTGCTATCAGTTTAGGAACTTAGCTTTGAGAGTTTGTCTGCTCGTATTTGGCCTTGCACGCTATCGTACTTGTCTTTGTGACGGGATTCATAGTGCCGGCGAAGATTGTATTCTTTGAATACTGCCACCGTCTCTTGACAGATGAGACAAACAGCCTTTTCTTTGCATTGAACAAAAAAATAATCGCTTGTCCACTGCAGGTTAAATACCCTGCATTCTGAATCAATTTTTCTCTTAACTAACCTTTTCGCCATTATTCCGTTCTCAAACAGGTTCAGGTTGCACAGTTTTTATATGCTTGAATAGCATCGCAATAGCGATGGTCCCAGGGCTCTGCCCTCACCTGCGATCGTCCAGATGTCTCGCTAACACTCTGCTCACGCATGCAACGGTGGACGTGCCCGCATGCATCAAAGGGAAACACTCTCCCCGCGCGTGTCACCAAAGAAGCAATGCGAAGCCCCGCTTCACTGGGATGATTTGTGGGCTCATCAGGGGTGCAATGAACCAAACACACGATTAAAACGTCCCAGTCTTCAAGGCCAAATAGGAAAAAAATCCGATAGCGTCTCTGGTATTGTTCAGAGGGCCGGTCCAAATGTGCCCGCAGGCCGTAGTTTGGTGACCCCTGCTCTATAGGTTTGAATATGAGTGTGAGCGTGTATGGTTGTCCGCCTCCTTGTGCCCTGCGATTGGCTGGCCACCAATTCAGCGTGATCCCCGCCAGGTGCCCGAACTGGGAAAGGCTCAAGCACCCACTACATACAATAATAAAATGGAGAAAACAAATGATAAATATAGCACAAATATTTTTAGATGACAACGTTAGTGTTGTTAAAAGCGGCAGAAAATGTAAACCACCATATGATTAACATCAAGTGATTTCGCTAGCGGCGTGACCAAAAAATATGTATGATTCAACCAGTTTAATCACTTTTAGCAGGAGGACATAAAAATATACATTGCTAAAATAAAGTATCATATGGAAAAAAACATTTATGCTACCCATCTAAAAAATTGATGGGGCTTTGGCAACTAAAAATTTGGGAAATGATGCAGTAAATTTGTAACACGTGTGTGTGATGTTCATAGTCTTTGTAGAAATTTTGAAATCGGGAATAAAATTTAGACATGCAAAGTTTGTACACATTTGTTCTGAAATGTACAAAACGTCATAGATTTATCATGTATTTATGTGTTCATTCAAGGATGTGTAAATGTCGAGTACATTTGAAAAGCCATGTGTGCAGGTGAAAGAGTACAGATTTATAGGAAGGCTATATGAAAACGAGGTAGAAAAAGTGAGATGACACAAATAATTGAGGGAATTACGCAACATTTCTGTATTTGGTAATGCTTTACTAGGAAAGCAGTGTATGTGTGCGACATCCAGGAGTGGGGTGTTGTGTGCCACGCGGGGCCCCTCTTGTCAACCGCCTGCGTATCCCAGAATCCTATTAGGTGCAAGTCACACTTGGGTGGCACATTCATCACGGACCCTGCACATTCAAATTGCTGTTATGAATATAATTAGAGAAGACCATGGAAGTAATGTTAGAACACACACATGCACGCATACACATACACAAACCCACACAGGCTTTGAGTGGTATGAGTGCGCAAACGCATATGTCACAACAAACACACCTGTCTGTGTACTGTATTACCTTCCATAGAAAATATAATAATGCTTACAATCACGTGACAAACACTTTCTATTGTATGACTGACACTTAAAGGTTCATGTCTTATTCACACACACACAAACCCTACAAACCAGCACTTGAACTCAAAAGCAAAATGAACAAGTGACTCCAAGTGTGAACAATTTATCGTGTTAAATATGGACCTAGGGCGGCCTGGCAGAACTTAGCGCGTTGGCTTCAAAGTTCAATCCAAGGTTCAACCTCACTTTGTTGAGTTCTTCCTGGGCTTGCGTGGGTTTTCTCCATTTTCCTCCCATATCCCTAAAACATGCATGGTTGATGAGTTGAACACTCTAAACTGGCCCTAGTTATGAGTGTGAGCGTGAATGGTTGTCTGTCTCGTTGTGCCCTGCGATTGGGTGGCCACTAATTCAAGATGTCCCCCGTCTGGTGCCCATAGTTAGCTGGGATAGGCTCAAGCACCCCCTCGCAACCCTTGTGAGGATAAGCGGTTAATGAATGAATGAATGCAGATAAATTACCGTATTTTATTGCATATAAGCCGTATTTGTAACTCAAAAAATGATGACTGAATGAAGAGTACGGCTTATATTTGCATAAATTAGACTTGACATGCACGAAACTGCAAGGTGACAAAGACGAAAAGCCATAACGCAAGACAATGTGGCCGATACAATCATTTTCCCCAAAATAGAGAAAAGATAAACAGATAAAACACTGAACAATTTTGACATCTATGTATATATTCAAGTGCCTAGAGTTAGCTGGGATAGGCTCCAGCACACCCCGCAAACCTTGTGAGGATTGAATGAATAAGTAATACAAACCTCAGACCCAGAATTTTACTTTTCCAAGGATGTTTAAAGGCCCACTTTTACTGATTTTTACACACCAATTAAATGATATAATCCTGACAAAGCGTATTCAAAAATAAATGCTCGAGACTCGCAGAGGTCCATAATTTTGGAAATTGTACCAAAAACGTATCTATGTAACGTTGCCATCAGCTTTCGTAAAACGCGATGACATCACAAGAGGACCCAATAGAGTGCAGAGGCCCCAAAAGAAACACAGTATGTAAGCGGGTTCATATTGGTTTCATCATGGAATAAAAAAATTAAAGTTGGTTATAAGTCCCAAAAACACGAGATTGCACCATATAAGTTCAAACCAGAGGCTGACGTACCATGGCACGTGACTCAGTTCGGGCACGGATGTATCTTGGGCTTCGTTCAATAGGATATACTGAAGGGCAAATAGCTGACATTTTATGAGCAGACCTGGTGATTTAAATCTCATAATTCATCGTCTGAAATTGAAACCGGGATTTTTTACTGGTGCACTTTCAGTGATGCTTGCCACGACAATAACGCAGACTAAAGTTGTGTTGTTTTAGTTCCAATGCCATCGACCATGGCAGCTAGTTGGCATGCTAACCATCTGACCCTGGTATATTTTACTTCAGTCTCGCACAAAAAAGAACCCAACTCATTGGCCACACATCATTCGTATGGTATTGCTCGGTTGGCTGTTAAAAATATATGCTTTCATATTATACAGTGGAACCTCTACTTACAAAATTAATTGGTTCCAGAAGTTTTAAATGTATGTATGCAAAAAAGAGCAAAAATATATTTCATCTCATCTTCTTCCCCTTTATCCAATGTCGAGTCACGGGGCAGATTTGGGCCTGCACTGTCAAGTTCCCGTCAACGAGGGAAACCTCTGTACACCTTGCGCCAGTCGCCCATGTGTCCAGGTACTGCTTCATGTCTGGCGACCAGGAGGCTCGCCCGATAGGCCCGGTCGGTCACCCCACGTCTGGTAACCTAGACGCCACCCCGAAAGACTCGATCAGTCAGACAACATGTGCTGCTCCGGTCGCATGCTCGATATACCCGGTCGGTCATTCTACGTCTGGTTACCGCGTGTAGTACACCCAATAGATTCAGTTGGTTAGACCGTGTCCTTCTGATAGACCAACTCTGTCACCCCTTGGCTGGCGGGCACACATTTGGGAAAGCACTACACCTTTCATTTGCAATAACAGTCATTTCCAGTATCATCTCATCTCATTTTCTGAACCGCTTGGCACAAGGAGACGGAAAATCATGCAGATTCACACACACACACCTAGGGGCAATTTAGAGTGTCCAATCAGCCTACCATGCATATTTTTGGAATATGGAATGAAACCGGAGTACCCGGAGGAAACCCACGCAGGCCCGGGTAGAACATACAAACTCCACACAGATGGACGTGACCTGGATTTGAACCCAGGACCCCAGAGCTGTGAGGCCGACGCACTAAACACTCGCTCCACCGGGTCGCCCTTTCCAGCATCATTTCATGTAAAAATAGACAAACAGAAGGTCACTATGGAGTGTCAAATTTGATTTACTCAGAAAAAAAGTTTGTCATAAACAAACAGTAGCAAAAATGGATAACCCATTACGTTGACATCCAGAGCAGAAAAAAATAGTCCTCGTCTGTGGTCCCTTACAAGGCAATGTAGGAATGCAGCCCACCTGTGTAGGCATTTTCATGTTACTGCTTCTGTTCCAGTCGTTTTTCTTTTACCCAGAATCGTAATGGACAATTGCAGCAAGATTCACCTGCCCTGTAATTGATGACAGTGAAAATTCGATTTTTTAGTGCCTATTTGCCACCTATGTTTTTTTTGGTCTTTTTCTTTCTTCTTTTTTTTACCTTTTTAATGTGTTTTCCCTCTTCTTTGTTTTCTTTCTTTTTGTTTGTTTTCTAGCTTTGAGCAAATAACAGCTTGTTACAAGTGCATAAGCTCTCTGTTTTTAAAACAGACACTTACTCCATCAGTCTGCCTGTAATTCTCTCATGCTCTGACTGAATTTGCAAGCAGGAATGTGGCCAAGACTCTTGGAGAGTCAGCATGTGTTTACCACCCTCGAAATGAGAGCCACGTTGAGAGAAATGACTACCATCTGAATGCTCTGTAATATCAATAATTGATGCTCTTGAGGAGTAGTAATTAAATTAGTTAATTACACCATTGAAATTACATGTAATTATGAGACTGGAGGTTATGTTTAGTAAATTAGTCTCATCCATGCTTACTGTGTGAACTGCTGCCAACTCGAATTCCTCGATGATTCGTTCATTCTGATACACTCTGCTTCTATCTAATAGGACACCATCTGATGAAAATTATGTCTCTGTCTGAAGGTATTTCTTTGTGTCCTGCCAGATTACACTTCATTGAGAACAGTGACATAAGTGTTTGTTAAAAAAGTAATGTTCACACTTTTTTTGACAAACTACAATAAAGTAAAACATTTGATATCCAGCAGTAATGATTTTCAGAATTCATTCATTCATTTTCTGAACCGCTTTATCCTCACTAGGGTCGTGGGGGGGTGTTCCGATGTTGGGCTGGATGAGGGTCTGGAGCCTATCCCAGTGGACAATGGAGTGGGCTAGAGTATACCCCGCTTGCGGTTTAAGCATTTCACGGAAGCTCTCCAAAGAATGTTTGACGCAGAAGTGTTGGCCCTGGAGATCCTGCGGCAGAAGAGACTCAGTTTGGCTGATTACGCCACCCGTTTTTGGGCTGCAGTGGCGAGAATTGAATGGAATTACGCAGATCCACAGCACTCATTTCGGCGAGGGGCTCTCCTATGATATCATGGACCATCTGGCACCCTACGAGAACCCTCCAGACCTGGAGTCCATGGTGGATTTGGCCTCCTGGTTGGACTGTCGTCTCTGCGTATGAAAGTAGGAGAGGAATCGCACCATGCCCACACGCAAAACCCCTCGGCCTGCGCTGATGGATGCTAAAGCTAAACAACCCATCACCGCATCCAAGGAGCTTATGCAGATCAGCCATATCAGACTCACCCAGGACGAGAGACAATAGTGCTGATTCTACCATGGGTAGGGGGGACATCAGTGTGCCTTGTGTCCGAAAGAAGTCAGGTGCGGCTCAGTCTTTCCCGGTCCTAGCACAAATCAACGGTATCACAAACTCACCGCTACGTACTTCGTCAATTGTGACTCTTAAGTTGCTGGGTCACTAACACAAATTACACAGCCTCATTGAATCGAGAGCAGATGAAAACTTAATCAATCGCTCGCTAGTTAACATGTTACACATGACCTTAGTCCTACTTGCTACTACAGTCATGACAGGCACTCTGACAGGGAGGGACGTTATACAATTAACTTACATGACAGAGACCACTACCATGATTATCGATAATCATGTGGAGAGAATAACATTTCACGTAACCAACTCTTCCATACACCAGTTAGTCCTGGGCTTCCCTTTGCTCAGAAAACACATTAAATTGGTCTACATTCTTCCACCTTCCCGTGTATCTTGGCCGATAGAAGACCGGATAAAACACAAAATCGTGTGGACCCAGTACCAAGAGGTTGCCCCTGGTCGACTTAATTTTTCTGATGCTATGAGGTCGCAGGTCATACATTGGTTCCACACCTCGAACATTACATGTTATCCTGGTTGCCACAGAACTGCGTATGTCATCAAGCAGTGTTTTTGAATGCCTCTCCTGGAGTGGGATGTCGACAAGTATGCGCACGGAGCAAGACATCAACCAGGCACCAGGTTACTTTGACCTATCACGGTGCCTAGAAGACCATCATCTCCCATCTCTATAGACATTGTTATAGGTTTGCCATCATCCCATCGTCATACAGCGATAATGACTGTCGTGGGCCATTTCTCGAACATGTTACTTTGTCGTGGACCATTTCTCGAACATGGTGCTTTGTTGTGGACCGTTTCTTGAACATGGTGCTTTTTGTGCCTTTGTCCAAATTCCCTTTAGCCAAGGGGACGGCCCAGGCTATCTTCTGTCAGGTGGTGCGTTACCATGGGATTCCCAGGGACATTGTTTCTGAGATGGGGCACCAATTCACATCCCAGTTCTGGAAGGAATTTTGCTTGCTCACTGGAGCCTAGGTCAGCCTTACGTCTGGCTTCCACCGAGTCCACTGGTCAGACCAAGCAGATAAACCATGAACTGGAAACTTGCCTTGGCTAATACTCACAAAGGTTGCTGGAGCCTAGCCCAGCAACTGTGGGCTGTAGGTGGGGTATAACTCGTAATTGGTTGCCAGTCAGTCACAGTGCACAATTAGACAAACAACCATTCATTCTATGGATAATTTAGACTCCTCAACCAGCTTACCATCCATGTTTTCGGAATATGGTAGGAAACCAAAATACCCAGAGAAAAACTCGCTAACCACCTATGAATGAAAATGTAAAGTTATTATGTATATTTATATTGACTAGAAAAAAGGCGTGCAGTTTGCCATTACTCTTATTTGGGTTTCTGCTCATGCCCAGATCTCACGCATGCGCATTGTTCAGAAAGCAAAACATGGCAGAAAAATGTGGTACTTTGAAAATAGGGATGTGAAGCTGCAAGTAACAGCAAAGTTCTTGAGCCAGTGAATAAGGCGTTTATTCATAGTGATGACATGGTTGTCATGTCATCAGTATCTTCACTTGCTTCAATGGAAAACAAATTTGGAGCGTTACCACCACCTGCCATGGCCTAATGTGAGGCCGTGAGTATTGCCTTGCACTGCTCTGACATCGTCCAGCAATCAAGTCATGCAAGTGTACCTGTCGTCTGGACCGGCCTATTTTCAGATCACCTGCCTACCGTTTTTGGATTTGTCTGATTGGCCTCTTATCACCTGGTTTGTGACCCCTGCCTGCTTCCTGGATTGTGCCTCGTCGCCGGCCCCCTTTCTGATTTTTCTCATTCTCTCGGACTGCCTCTCATTTACTGACAATAAACCCTGTCCCCTGGCAATACTGGGAAACTGTCATGCGCGTGGGGTTTGTTCTGCTGTACCGTGAAACCACCGTTTGTTCCAAAATACAGGAAAAAGAGTCAACCAAAACTTCTTTTTGCATTTTTAACTGTTTAGTACATTTCTGATCTTGGCCCCTATTTATTAATAATCTCAAACTACAACACTGCAGAGTATATGGGTAGACAGCAATGTCCCACTGATTTTTATAGGCTGAAAGCCTGGCAAGTCACCACTCAGGTTGTTATTATACTTCTTTATGTGGTCACTAAATTTGAACTCCTACCCCAATTGTTACTTCCGAATCAATTGTCTTGAAACTTGGTAGCTTTGTAACATTGGCCCGTATTTAGGGCAAAGTCTTCTGTAGTTTCCGACTTTGCCAATAGAGAACAGTGGTCCATCTGTAAGAGCAAACGCATGCTTAATGGTTTTCAAAACCTACAGTTATGTAAGGTACAACTATTAAACACACACACAAAGAATATTGAAAAGCAATGTTGGCCTCATCATAGGCAGAAGCAAACAGACACTGATTTGAAGAAAAAAAGTCAAATTTTGCACTCAACGAAAGACTGATGAGTTTCACAATAAGCTAACGTCGCATTCCCTAAAATAATTTAAATTAATGTGCCATGAAATAGATCATTAACAAGGATGCTTGCGCTATACATAGAGACAGACAGATGAGGATGCTGTGGATTCCATAAATTAGCAGACTGATGTCTTAGTCAAGACCATGCTCAGTAACGTTAATAACTTCAAGAGAAGAGCTGCAGTTGTATTTTGATGAATTTAGGTTTATATTATAGAAGTTCCACAATAAATCCTATCCCACTTTTCATAAAAGTAAAACTCATTTACATGGACCATAATAACCACCTAGCAAAATAGAACAAGCCTGTTTACTTGCCAAATCTAAATGTTCTCATTAAGCATCAATTTGTAGAACTATCCCAGCTGAGCTACCTGTAAAGTCAACGGTTTTGAATAAACACAGTAGATTAATTAATGCTTAATCTGCCCCAATAAAGCACATTTCTCCAACTTCATTCCCAAAAACTCCTGACCAATATTTTATCATATTGTTATACAGTCATACCTCTACTTACGAATGCCTCTAGGGACAAAATTTTCAGGTTACGAAACCTTTTGAAATGCAAATCAGTGCCTCAAGATACGAAAAAATACCCAAGTTACAAAAATGTCAATACATTTCCTATATCTGTTATTTTATTTCTAAATTTTCGCAGATGCACTGCTTCATGGAAAAAAAACATCCTGAAAAAGATTAAAATTTCAATGTATTATTGTTTTGAATTCTTAATTTTATGGTTATTAGATGTGAGTTCATCTATCTCTTCAAGTGCTCTCTGCCTCTGCCGCCTAACGTTAGCTTCCTGACACTTGTGCACATGCATTTCAACACGAATAGATTTTGCATGTTTATTCATTTTAGATTTTGCATGTTTATTCATTTAATTGGCTTATTAAATAATTTCATGATCATTTTCTTTCATTTTTGTGTGTCTGTGCACTTTTCCTACAAATTGGAGACACGTTGATGCATTTCTAAGGGTTTAGTTGGGAGTTTTGTGAGGATTGTGGAACTAAGTAGAGTACAGTAATCCCTCGAATATCGCGGCTTCAACTTTCTCGGAGAACTGCCTCGCAGATTTTTTTCTGGATTTTTGTTGTTGAAAAATGTGAAAATCCACGCTGAAACTTGCATGTGGAAGCCACTCCCCTCTCTTCTGCTTGCCACTAGGAAAATGGCAGAAGACATAGGACTCAGCACAGAAGAAAAAAAATGGCGGGCACCGGTGGCAATAATTTTTATCTGAAAATAGAGCTTTCTGAGCACCCGGGAGCCGCTGTGAGGGTGGATTTTTATCAGAAATGCGAGCCCTGTGCAACCTTACGCCGTCGTCCCTATTTGAAAATAAAACTTGCTCGGTGAATTGGACGGCAGAATGCATAAGCAAAGGGGGATTTTTTTTTTTTTAATGCGAGTTTACATTTGTCTCCACATACAAAATATTCAGGTATTCATTACAATAAACCCCAATGGGTAAAATTTTATCTCTAGATACTAAAGCAATTCCAAGTTATAAAAAGCAAAATATAAAAAAATTCAAACAATCCCTGAGAGGATAAGTCAAAAATCCACAAAACTCTTGTAGCATTCTGTATTTTATTTTGAAATTATTGAGAAACAGTTTCTCTCCTATTGTGTATTAGCAGAGTATATTATTGAAGCTATTTGTTGTTGAGGGTTTGCTTACTTTGCTCATGGTTGCCTTATTGCCGAGTTTATCACAGGGTCTCTGATTTTCTGTAATCCTGATTATGGCCGTGATTGAGACATTGGTTTCATGAAGGTAAAGCTGTTTACCACTGTTGTCTGTGCTCTGCAATGTGTACTGAAATGTTTTTATACTTGAAATAGCCTGGATGTCTGTCAAAGACGCAGGCCTACATTGTGAATGTCGAGACCGTTGAAAGCGGCTCAGTTTATTACAGAGACGTACCAAAAAGTAAAGTTGTCAAAAGCCTATTTTTCACTAGTGGTGAAGAAATGACATAGTATCTGTGATGATGACATCTCATGTGATGTGACAGTGCCACCAGGGAAAGTGTTGTTGGTATAGGATAAATAACAAAATGCAGCTAATGAGAACAGTCATCATTTTCCCCATCCTATGAGGATATCCATTATGATTTTAAAAAAATATCAAAAATTGATTAAAAGTTCTTCTGTTTCACATACTGAAGACTTTTCTGATTTGAAAATCAATAATGGAAAAGCTCCAATTCAACAGTGACATATTTACAACAACTCTACCCCTGATGTGACAACAAATTTGACACAGTTCTGTAACAGATGGTGACAAGGGTGGCAAGAAGTGAATTCTCTCTAGGATCGGGGTGACACATTTATTGTAGCATAAACACAGAAGTGTATTATTATCATACAAGCCACATGAGTAAAGGTCTGAAAAGTTGGTATTCAGTCACACGTTGGTACATAAATTTCTCAGGGGAGTTAAAGAGTCACCTGACTTCAGTGTGGGTAGGCGTGGGCTCGATTCCTGCTGGTGGCAGTATGTTTGGGAGTGTGGATGGTCGTTTGTCTCTCTGTGTGCCCTGTGACTGACTGGCGACTAGTCTAGGGTGTAGTCTGCCTTTCACCCGAAGACAGCAGGGTTAGGCTCCAGCAACCCCTGCAACCCTTTTGAGGATGGGCGGTAGGGAAGATGAATGAATGAACATTACTCGTGCAGTAGCGTAGAAAAAAAAAACTACACGGTTACATATATACCACTGTGTTACATGCATTACACAGGCAGGCATTCAAAAAGGGATTCAGAGTAGAGGTAAAATCTTGATCCCGAACGCCACCCGACCTGACCAACACAAACAGTTTAACCAATCAGGTTTCTGCTGAAAAAAGAAGCACCTTACTGTAATCTACTGATTGCACTTCTACGATACCAGATTGGTGGAAAGGTTTCTTCTTATAGGTTGGAACGAAAACCCGCACACACTGTGGCTCTTTCTGGAATAGTTTGGGGACCATTGTACTACACCATCATTATAAATATTTATATAATGTATCTGTGGGAAAGTGTGAATTTTCTGCACTATTTTAAAGTTCCACGTTACCAACTATCAGTATTCATGCTGCTAATTTGCCAGCATTGCCACAGTGGTGGCGGACCGGTGGAAGAGTGGTTAGGCTCAAGCACCCCACAGCCCCAGCGGTTCGGAAAATGAATGAATGTCACAGTGGCTCTTTAAAATTTGATATCCCCAACTTCTGAGTTGGTATTGATGGCAGCCTTGGTTCAGTTTCCGGTCCCACTCAGTAATAGTATGAATGTGTGTGCCATAATGGTTGTCCTGTGACTGAGTGACGCCCTTTTCAGGGTGTATTATGCTCCCCAGACCCTCAACTGCCATGTCAGATGAGCTAAAGCACTCTGCAACACTGTTTGCAATACCTAATAGAAATGGCCTGATGGCACGTCTTTAATGGTCTTATCATTGATATATGGTTTTCAAGCTATTGTGTAACTAAATAACAATCTTCAAGAGGTGCAATGAAACCTGTTTTTAAATGCATTGTTCACAAATCTGTAACACTGTTGAAAGAAACATTTTTATTGTTAGTGAACATCCCTAATTAGATCCAGCTATCCCAAGTGAATAGTAGCAAAGCCGCAGCAGGAGGAATTTGGGAGTGAGGAATGCTGAAATGTGAAAGGATTACGTCAAACTGCAAATCTTTTTCAGGGATTAGAGCGACTTAAAACCCATGGGTCTCTTCTCAAGGTGTATGTGTAACATGTGTTCACTATAAAGATGGCGCACACACATCAACATGCTCCCACAAAGACATATGCACCTAAGAGTGATTTGAGCTAAACACTGGATTCATGTACACAATTCACGGTACACAGTGTGCATGCATACACACTCATAACTATTTGTGTTGTTGTGATTCCATCCTATGAACAGATGTGTTTGTTTGTTCATAAGTCTGTTTGTCTGTTATTGAGGTGTGAGTAGAATTCCATGTCTGCCGAACGCCACCGCAGACGGCATTAATCTGTGAGATGACCCACAGGGTCAAACCCATTCTCTCGGTCGTGTCCTTTATTGTACTAGGCAGTTTAGAGGCTCATCCACAGTCAAGCCCAGTTAAAGTGTGAACAAATCTGGAGGCTATCAGACAGTGCAGCCATCACATCTTGTCAATGTCTGTATCAACATGCCTGACAGTGAAGGCAGAGAGGTTTCAGATTTACTGTAGAGCAATAGTCAATCTGACACCTGTCAAATTTGAAGTGTAAAATGACAGACAGGACCACAGACGGGTTAAACGAATTTGGACTCAGGCATGTCTCAGCCAAATGATTGATAATGATCTTCTGCATATTCACATAAATGTTAGAAATTGATGAACATACTCACATGCATGCTTACTGCTGGGATTCCCTGCTAAAGCCACGTCACCTGACCTTTGGATTTAGTGGGAAAGGGTATAAATTAAATTATAATATTTTCTCTGAGTAATCCGGCTTCTCCCACATCCCAAAATACATGCATGGTAGGCTGGTTGAATACTTGAAATTGCCCCTAGGTATGAGTGTGAACATGAATGGTTGTCCGTCTCCTTGTGCCCTGCAATTGGCTGGCCACCGATACAAGATGTCCCCTGTCTGGTGCCCATTGTTCGCTGGGATAGGCTCGAGCACCCCCCCGAAACCCTTGTGAGGATAAGTGGATCGGAAAATAAATAAATGAACGAATGCAGATGAATTACCGTATTTTCTCGCATACAAGCCGTATTTGTAACTCAAAAAATGATGACTGAATCAAGGGTACAGCTTATATGTGCACAAATTTGACTTGACATCCTGCAAGGTGACAAAGACGAAATGCCATAACGCAAGACAATGCGGCCGTTACGGTCATTTATTTCAAAATAGAGAAACGATAAACAGATAAAATGCTAAACTTTTTTTTACGCCTTTGAAAGATATTCAAGAAAAAAAAATGTATCTTGTATAAAACGTGAAAATTCGCGCTTTTACCTGCCATTGCTCGCTCAGGGCGCTGCCATCTTAACTTTTACCGGTAATTAAACGTGCTCTGACTGCCATGTGTTTGTCATGTTTACCGTGTCAGCATACCCCAATAGTTGTTAAGGCTGATCGAAGGTCTTGCGGTGTCAGCCTTGATACCTGCGTAATGTGTATCTCATGCTATTGTTGCATCCAGAGATGTGGTGATTAGGGATGGTATAACAAAAGAAGACCGCTACGGACACACTTCCTGGTTGTACTGCTCACGTGACTTCCTTTTTGAATTTGTTCACGTGCAGGCAACACTCTTTCGGAAATCCAGCCGATGAGCCTTTCGATTCGTACAGTATCTCAAAAATTCCACGTTTTTCTTTAAATTGTCCCTTCAAAGTAACACATTTGTACTCCCTATTAAAAATGAAATGAGATGAGAAAATCTGTCACTTATAGGGCATACTAAGAGTACCCATTTGTGGGGAGTGGTGGTAAAATTGAATTGAAAGCCTTTATTGTCATTATACAAGTGCAATAAGATTTAAAGCTTCACCAAAAAGTGCACACATTAAGTCATCATAAAAAGATTTATATACAATAAGAATCAAGTGAAGTTAAAAAAAAGTGTCTAAAGTGGTTAGCAGCACGTGAGATAGCTATGGAGTTCATCCATCATTAACCTTCCATACTGCCCCTCCTCGAAAGGGTCGCGGGGGTTGCTGGAGCCTAACCCAGCTGTCTTCGGGAGAAAGGCAGACTACACCCTAGACCATAGGTGTCCAACTCATTCCAGAAAGTGCCGAGTGGGTGCCGGTTTTCGTTCTAACCCATCAAGACGACACCTTTTCGCCAAACTGTTCTCTTACAACTGTAATCAGTTGATTGCAGTCAGCTGCTGCTTGTTCCAGAAGACCTCCTCATTGGCCTAACTGTCTGCGCTGTTTCAGTAGGGAGGAAAACCTGCACCCTCTTGGCCCTTTCTGGAATCAGTTTGACACCGGCACCCTAGACTGATCGCCAGTCATTCGTAGGGCACATAGAAAGACAAACGACCATCCACAGTCCCAATCATACCGCCATCAGCGGGAATTGAGCCCGCGCCTGCCCGCACTGAAGTTAGACGAGTGAACCTCTACACCACGAGGTGGCCTTAGTTTTAGTAAAAGTACGAGTCGTACGGTGTTTGTAAGGTTTTTTGGGGGTTTGTAAGGGGAATCATAATCATTTATAAGGGCAGTTATCGGCAGAGGTTCACAGGTATGCATTACTTAATTGAGTCTAGATTAGGTCCTCATAGGTACAAAACTCAAGTTGGGTATGGTGACCGGCTCCTTGGGAAAAACTGTCCCTGAGTCTGTTTGTATTGGCTGGTATGGTACTGGAGCACCTGCCAGAGCAACAGGTTTAAGTAAAGACAAAAAATAGCGTAAAATATGAATACTGATTTGGGACATTAAATCATAATCCTGTTCACAAATGTCATACTTTTTCCTCTGTTCCATTTCACTAAGAATGCATACATTGCCTTTAAGCAAGCCCTCACAACCTTAACCCTGACTTGTTTTAAACTATGAAAACAAAAGCCGGCAAAATTCTGCTGATGCATGAAATTTGGATGGGAAAGCCACACAGTAGCACCTGGTGCGATAGCCTCAATTGGTGGCTGTTAAATAGTTCCCTGTTTGTGCCAGCTGCTGCTTTGTTGGACTGAGACAATATGAGAGTTCCAGTCGCTTGACACAGGCATGCATGTCTGCGCATGTCTATGGGTGTTTTTTTATTTTTTATTTTAACCTCCTTAATATGTGATACATTTTCTAAATATTGTCACCACTCAAGACTTTTTGGATTCACATGTAATTTCATTATGTAAAAGCTCAGGTCAGGTCACACAACACACAGTGCCCTGGCTCAGCTTAGTTACAGAAGGAAGCTGCTGGTTAATTCATTATGCGACCTACACTCGCACATTTTAGATGTACATGTGTGGAGTTCCTCAACTGGGACTGTTGAAGAAAATAGTTTAGCAATGCAATGCTTTCATACTTAGTTGCTTTGTCATAGTAGCTTGTCTGCCAAATGTCTGCGGGGATCATGCCAACACTAGGCAGAAACTCACTCCATTAATGATTGCAGTCACACTTTGAGATAAAAGCTTAATACGTTCCGGAATCGAGCTCGTATGTCGATTTACTCATATCTCAAATGAACGTTTCCCATAGAAATGAACTAAATACGAATTAATTCGTTCCCACCCTCTAAAAAACATCAAAAACCGGATATTACAATTGAAAAACATATTTTTATTGGTTGTAATTCAGCATCTACTAACAGAGTAACAAATACCTAATGGTTATGATGTTTAATACTAAAATCCGACATTATTCAGCTCAACGCGGAGTGCGCGGAGGGGAGAGAGACAGAGAAAAAGAGAGATAGAGAGAGAGAGAGAGAGAGAGAGAGAGAGAGAGAGACTTGACCGATGCGCTTGTAACATAACATAAACTTTAAATGTAACTTAAATGAACTTAGATTCCTATACACACAAAAGTTTTAATCTTATGTTACACTAAATTTAAAGCTTTTTGTGCAATAACCAAGGCAAAGAGATTAATGTATTCCACTGCGGCTTTCGAGGCAAACTTCCTGCTTCTCCATACGTATTGGTGAGTCAGCTCAGTCACGCGTACATTAATGTTTTTCGATTATTTCGTGCTTAATATCAATTGTCATCATTCACATTTTCTTCGCACTACCCTTCATTGCACCGGCTTGCTTCGGACCCATTGTTTTTAATGAATTCTACACTGACTAACGCAAAAAAAACACAGAGAAAAATGCAACGCTCCGCCCAGTGCTCGCAGATATCTTTGCACAAGGGAGACCACCTGCTTGTCTCGTATCTCAAAATTTGTCGCGTATCTCAAGGCAAATATTTGCTCTGAATTTTACTCGTTTCTCAAATTGCTCATATGTTGGGGCACTCGTATGTCAAGGTATTGCTGTAATAGGAAAAAAGATCAAGGATTTAGGAGCGGTGCCTGTTGCTCCTAAATAAGAGTAGCCGAAACACTGAATTGGTGAGCCTTACCTGTGCATATCAAGTAAAAGTATATCTGCTTCTGACTCGTTGGCCTGAACTTAGTCGGTGAAGTATTAGCAGCTCACTTCTGGTTGGAGGACATGACTTGTAGTCTTACTAGCTTAATATAGCAGTCTAAGCTTAGGTCAGTCAAGAGAATGTTAAAATATACACATTGTCTCAATCTGTTAGTGATTTTAGTTAAATAAATAAAAACGCTACCATATTTATTCGAGTATAACGCGAACCAGTATATAATGTGTACTCATAATTTGTGACTAAAAACTGGTATAATTTTCTCAGCTCACTCCAAGGATTGCACCGATACTGGTAACTGGCAAATGCTGAACACATGACAAAACATTTACAGCATATGGTACGGAAACCTAGTAAAACAAACTACTACCAATATGAACCCAATTCTCAAATAGAATTTGATTTAAAATGCTGCACTGTCACTACAGTTTTATACAGCTTATTAATGTTCTTATTAAAACAGGAGCAAATAGGCAAGGTATTGCAATAATATGGATTGATCAAAACTATAAAAATTATTATTATATTTATCATTGTAAATTAGATGACATTTTGTATCTATCTGACAGCATATCTCATTAGTGCTCCCCACTAACCTTCAAGAACTCATTGACCCTTCATGCACATGGTATTAATGAGGAACCTGAGGGTTCATAACAAGCAGTTTTTCTTTTAATTAAAAAGTCTCCATAAATTATCACCTCATAATCCACCTGTCATTTTTCATCCAGAGCGTACATTCGTACTTTGACATTGAAAAATCTATCTCATATCTACCTATCTCTCTGTCTGACTGTCTGCCTATCTGTCTGTCCATTCCTCCGTCTGTCTTTCCGGACATCCATCCATTCATCCACCCCCCGCCTCTCGCTGTCTATCTCTCTCTATCTAATCCAGGGATGGCGAACACGTGGCTCTCGAGCCGCCTGCGTTCCCTGGCCAAAATTAATATGGCTCTTTGCTTTTTATCCTATTTTGTGTATACTGTGGCCCTTTGCCTTGTTTCATGTTTCTCTTATTTTTATTCTCTCTTAAAACACACTCAAATTCACCAGGGCACATTGAAAACAAATAATAACTGATATTTAAAAAATAATTTGACAGATTCGATTTTTTTATGCTGCTTTTGACGTGGAATGTGGCACTTTGACTCTCACAGTTTAAAATGTTAGCTCTTTGTGTCTAACTTGTTCGCCACCCCTGATCTAATCTATCGTATTTATCCTCCAGTTACTGTATAGCTAAAAAGAAGATAATAAGAATGTTTGTGTCATCTTAATTATGGATGGGTATATACTGTAAGACTTGGCTCGTCTCTGCTGATTTGGCACTATTACCGAGTTTGGCTGGCCATTCTAAAAGATTTATTGTGGCCAGTGTTCTTCCGGGGAGTTTGAATTCTAATAAGCAATTGTTTCTTCAATGTTGGCAAATTTCCCTGATCTTGTAGTTTCTACTACTTGCATAATATGTAAGATCCAGACTACCCAAAGCAGCAAATTACCCTCATTAGAGCAGGGCAGAAGGCAAACCACCAGCCCATCTTTTCAGTATGGTTGCTTGCTATGCACCGCTTAGGTGACCTGTGAAAAAAACTCGTGTACCGGAATTTTATTTGATACAATTCAAAACACAGTAGGAACAATAAAAAAATAAAATAAAACTTGATATCAAGCTCGCTGCTTGCCCTGGCATCTGCTAGCTCACGGGGCCTTGTTAAATATTTATATATATTTTATAGCATATACTATACAATATAAGATAAATTTTACCCTCACAGCGCTCAGTTAGTGTCCAAGGTATAGGCATCTCTACACGCTCAGTCAATCTCAGACATTTTGATGAATCAGGTTCTAATGTTGAATTTTTCCTACTGTTTCTGAATGCACTGAGGGAATGGGCAGAGGGGTTGAAGGAGATAAAACATGCAGAAGAGTTTGACGGAGGTTTTTGCAGTTTTTCGCATCAGCTATGCCCAATAAATGATTAAAATCCTGAGAAATCTGTCAACTCCTTTGTCGATGTTACAATATATTTTAATGTTGCCCCTCTACGCGCTCAGTTAGTGTCCATCTATGAAAAGTGCTGTTACTACTTACTTATCCTGCTATCTCACTCAATTTTAGAGTAAATGAGTTTACCATTCGCTCTACCAAGAAGGACGAGGCTAACATTAGGAAGACGTCTTCAATCACGTTTCGTAAGACAGTAAAGAGGGATTTTCTTTCTCATAATTAGATCTACAATGTACTTGGCTACTTTGGTCATATGGATAGCAAACTGCCTAAAGAAGAAGATAGTTTTAGATCTAGGTCTTGTAATCTTTTTATTGCTATAGTTTAGGTAGGAATCTACAAAAAAGTCCTCCCACCTCAAATGTAAATGATCAACACCGACCCAAAGCGCCCTCTTATGTGTCAAAATATCAGGTGCGAATTGATAAACAAGTATAATAGATTTTAAGCTTCGCCATGAAGTGCACAAAAAATAATCAATAAATTAGTAGTCAACATAAATTCATTCATTCATTCATTTTCTTAATCGCTTTATCCTCATTCGGGTTGTGGGGGGGGGTGCTGGAGCCAATCCCAGCTGACTCAGGGCCAGAGGCGGGGGACACACTGAATCAGTGGCCAGCCGATCGCAGGACACAAGGAGATGGACAACCATGCACACCCATACCTAGGGGCAATTTAGAGTGGCCAATCAGCCCACCAAGCATGTTTTTGGAATGTGGGAGGAAACCAGAGTACCCAGAGGAAACCCACACAGGCCCAGGAAGAACATGCAAACTTCACAGAGGTGGACCGACCTGGATTTGAACCCAGGATCCTGAAGCTGTGAGGCTGATGCACTAACCACTTGCACCACCAAGCCGCCCATAAGTAACCAATAAATAAATAAGTAGTCCAATTGGGATCAGCAGCCTTGTTCCATCTGAAGTCCAGGATGAGTTCCATGGTTTTGGAGACGTTCAGCGCCAAGTTGTTGAGAGCACACCACTCGCAGAGTCTATCGACTCAACAACAAACAAACAAACATAGATAATCTAATACATAGTAATGATAAATAGATAATCAATAAATACTAATAGATAAATAACTGATCAACATAAAAAATTAGTATAGGTAGTAGTAATAAGTCCCGATTATGTCCCAGGTGCAGAACTCGAGATTAGTTTGGTGACAGCTCTTGGGAAAAAACTGTCCTTGAGTCTGTTTGTCTTGGCTGTTATGGCTTTCTAGCGCCTTCCAGAGGGCAGCAGGTTGAAGTGGTAGGATGCATATTGTCTTTTATGATGCTCTTCGCCCTTCTAAGGCACCGGGATTTGTACATGCTGGACAGGGTAGGTATGGGGCAGTTGATGATCCTTTGGGCTGTGTTGACCACCCTCTGCAGTCTTTTCCTGTCGGCTTCTGTGCAGCTTGATTGCCACACTGACACAGCGTAGGTCAGCATGCTCTCAATGGCAGACCGGTAAAAGCCAGCCTATGGAGGTTTAGTGCAAATATAAAATAAGAAATTAGTCTAGATTTGTTCCTCCTAGGTGCGGAACTTGAGTTGATATTCGGGCCAAAACTATATATATATATATATATATATATATAAGGTACTCATACTCTGGAAAATACAGTACTCCCAGCAAACATAGCTACCAATTCATTCCACCCATTCAGGGTATTACAGTTTTTCTCAGTTGCTTAGGTATATTTCTCAAATAATCCATGCCAAACAAAACAACCTGTGAATTTCTAAAAAAAAAATAGTACAAGATTTAAAACAAGTTAAACAACATGGATTACCGTATTTTAGCGACTATAAGGTGCACCATATTAATAGGTGCACTCTCAGTTGCGGGTTCAGACAACATTCAGTGTCAGTCAGACATGTTAATCCAAGCATCCAAAATAAATTCCCAAATTCTGTCCAATTACAATTCAACTTGCATGACATTGCCTGCCAGTCTTGGTAAAGCATTGTTTGCCATCGGCCATGCATCGCTCGGACGACGCTCGCAACTTTAATTTGAACGCTCTGTTCACACCGATGTTATTATTATACTTGGCTCTGCTCCGCTGATTTGGCAGAATTAATGATGGTGGCAGGCAATGCTAAATGATTTATTGGGGCCTGCGTTCTACATGGAAGTATTTTGAATTCCTAATAAGGAAATATTTCTTCAGTGTCAGCCAAGGTATTCACGTGTAAGCTTTTCTTTGAAAAGTCTGTTAGCTTCCATTTCTTTCACATTACAGAGGAACCTCTACCTAAGAATGATTCGACTAACGAATTTCAGTCAAAATATTCTTACAAAATACGATAATTTTCGAACTTACAAAACATTAAAAGAGGTATAGCATGTAAAATAACAAGGAAACTCTGCAATGCAGGCCATAGACTTCACTGTCCACAGCCATCATGTAAGTTATAATTGCTATTTATCATCCTTCCAGCAACAACCACGCTAGATAATCGGTAAAATCATCTGCACAATACTTTACAGCCAGGATGCGCACCCATCAGCCCTTGCACCCGCAAATGTACCTTGAGGAGCATCACGTGGCGATATGGCAGCAAAGTGAGTGACGATAGAGAGAGCGAGAGAGAGAGACCAAGCGAGCAAGCAAGCTTAAGAGAGAAAGTGAGATTTGAGCTAGACCAGGGGTCGAGAACCCAAAATGTTGAAAGAGCCATATTGGATGAAAGAAACAAAAATGTCTGGAGCCATAAAAAAATTAAAAGCCTCAGAATGAAGGCCACACATGCTGTATATATCTATATTAGCCTACTATCAAAATGGCTAAGTTGGCTACAAATACATCATGAGCATTTATGATTACATTTTTATTTTCCCTGCAGTGCATTCTGCAGAGAACGATGCACCACGTGAGTGCCCTGTTGTACGATGCCGCTTATTGTTTAACTTCATTAGAATATTAATGAATTATGTTTCATTGCTTTGATGAAATTTAAAAAATGCAATTAAAAAATCCGAGTTTTATTTATTTTGAGGATTCGA
The DNA here is from genome assembly GCF_051989625.1 of Stigmatopora argus. Taxonomy (NCBI): domain Eukaryota; kingdom Metazoa; phylum Chordata; class Actinopteri; order Syngnathiformes; family Syngnathidae; genus Stigmatopora; species Stigmatopora argus. The sequence continues at coordinate 4,383,368 of NC_135390.1, read as the reverse complement.
CAAAACAATAACAAAATTGAATGTGCATAACCTGCCTTTGCACTAGCTGTGAACTGTGAACTGTTTGGAGACGCAATCCACTTCTAAAATTTATTTTTGCGCTCCTATAATTTTTCCAGAATGAATGTAATCGCACTTTTTCTCTCTTTCCCTTTCTCTTTTTTGGGGGGTACTCGGCTGCAAATATAGTATGCCTTACCTGGAAAAGTCTTTCCACATGACTCATTTTGTTAATTGACTATTTCTCGCTATAAAGCAAACATTCAGGCAAAATTTCTGCATCGACAGTGAATGCAAATGATTCGGTCCAAGATACGTTGAATCCTCTTTTTTCCTCAGTTATGTTTCTCTTTTCCCCCTGGGAGCTGTGGCTTCAGCACACAGTCACTGGTTTGTCTACAACAGTGACCCACCTAGCATCCTACCCTGCTGATAGAAGCGTGCGTCGCAGGCTTAGACATAAATCTTCTTTGAAATGTTGAAATTTTATTTTATTATGGTTGTCCACCTACAGAAACCATATTAAAACTAAAATGTATTTCAGCAATTTCTTAAACATTTTTTAAAAAGCTCATGGGAGCCATTAGGGCCATGCTAAAGAATCTAAATTCGACTCCTGAAGCTATGGCTGCCGATCCCCGGGCTTGACCAACCCTTTCAGTGATTGCATGTTGGAACTGAGGTGCTTTGAATTTGTTATTGTTTGGTTCATGTTGTGGCACCATTTTAATGGCTTAATAAATAGTTTTCTTATATTTTTGGTCTGTCTTTTCATACATTCATACATTTGCATACATAGTTCATACAAAATTGATTTACCTTTATCATTTTTAGAGGGTGTATAGTGGCTAGTATTAAAGATTGTGGAACAAATTATGCTAATTTAATATAAAATGCTGCAGTACTTCCTCCCTTGTGGTGTAGAGGATCACTCGCCTGAGTTCGGAGCAGGTAGGCGCCGGCACCATTCCAGCTGTTGACAGTATGATTGTGAGTACTATAGGTATTGTCGTTTGTCTCTATGTGTGCCCTACGGCTGACTGGCAACCCGTCTAGGGTGTATAGTCTGCCTTTTGCCCAAAGTCAACTGAGTTAGGCTCCAGCAACCCCCACAATCCATTCTTTATTCCTATGTGCATTAAACCATTAACTGAGCTGGATTTGAACCCTGGACCCCAGGACTGGGAGGCCGACGCGCTAACCACTCAACAGCCGGGCCGACCAACATTCTTTGCACAAATTATAAAACCATGTGATTGGCGATTAATCGATGTCAAACACTGGGCTGTGAGTAGAGTAAATATATACTTTACCTCGTATACTCGTAATTTGTTTTCCTTCCTATACAAATGAGACAACATTATTTTGTGACACCCTCTTACATTGAATATTTCGTTCAATGAACCAAGACTGTTCACATGATTTATTGAACAAGAGAGAAAGAGATGTACAGACATACCTCTACTTACGAAGTTAATTTGTTCCAGAACTTTTTGTGTAACTTGAAATTTTCGAAAGTTGAGCAGTACTTTATGTGAATTCTCTAATTCATTCCACGGTCCTCACACAACTACCAACTAAACCCTTTAAAATTGGTCAAAGTGTCCCAGTTTTGTATGAAAGATGTGAGGAAATACACAAAAATGAGAGAAAATTATATAATATATATAAGTTTTATGATGTTCTAATTTTAATAAATTCCTCTTTTTCTGTATCTTGCTTCTTGCTTAATATGAAAAATGTAATAGAGATCAAAAGGGTCGACATGCCCACTGGATGCAAAGATTACTAGGTTTTTATTAACAATCGAAAAAGCTCAATCGACATACGCAAGGGACCCGGCACTTGCTAATCAAGACATCCACCCCTTATTAAAATTTGGCAGGTGTTATCCTGCTGTTGTTGAGAGCAGATACATTGCCTGAGCTTCATTAGGCCCCGTGCCAAGCCTGTATTGGCTGCTAGCCTCAGTGCACGACAGCATTTGTGTGCCTGTGCTAGTGTGTGTGAGTGTCGCAAGGGGCTCCTTATTGAAACTGAGAGTGGTAGTATGCTGCTGATCTGTGTGCAACACGTAGAGTAACTGTTAGGCCCATTGGTTTGCAAAGATTTGGTAAAAAATGCTTTTTAATTGCTTGGAAATGTACGCACTCCCAATTATGTGTAAATTGTGTGTTTATTGTGTAATCAAAAACACGGTAATTATCCATCCCTCAGGGGAAAGGGCTAATTTACCATGGGGCCTAAAGCAGTACTGGTGAGGGGCCCAAAGGCGCACCTTTTGGGTGTCACATTTTATTTTTGTTTCGTCTCACACCAACGGTAAAACAAGAAATAAATGGTCTAGATGAGAAGTCACTAGATTTACTATATAAGTACCTCCATGTACGATTGAATTGTAAAGGAACTCTGTGTTTTAATTCACCTATTGACCCTGCAATCCTTAAAGTTCCATGCATGTTCTCTTTCAAAAAGGACTCCAAACACAACACGTTCTAAATAATTTATTGTCCAAGACAGAGGTGTCAAATACAGCACGCTGGAGCAATTCTATACAATCCTAGTCTTAGCAGAGATGTGAGAATGCTAATGCCTCTCTCTCCTGCAAGCGCCATTATACAACTTGAGGACAAAGAAAGGCCCATCCTCTTTCGTCCTGTTAGCCATCCAATTGTCCTTTAACATTGTATTTAAGATACTTTATATCAATGCTTAAATTGACGGGCGGCCTGGTGGAGGGAGTGGTTAGCGCATCGGCCTCACAGCTCTGGGGTCCTGGGCTCGGATCCAGGTGTGCAGTTTGTATGTTCTCCCCGGGCCTGCGAGGGTTTCCTCCGGGTACTCCGGTTTCCTCCCACATTCCAAAAAGCTTAGGCTGATTGGACACTCTAAATTGCCCCTAGGTATGGGTGTGAGTGTGCATGGTTGTCTGTCTCCTTGTGCCCTGTGATCGGCTGGCCACCGTTTCAGGGTGTCCCCGCCTCTGGCTCAGAGTTAGCTGACCCTAACCCTATGGTCTCCACCAAGCCATAGTTTAAGGATCCCCTCTAACCATCTATTTTAGTGTTCCTCAAGTTGCAGCCCTCGGGTGTATTCCGGATTCCTCACTAGATCAGGATCTGATTTGTTTGGCCACAGAGCAACCCAATTTTGGCTTTGTTTGGCAGGTGTGAAACTGCAAGTGGCAAAGTCCAAGCACCAAACCATACTTGAAATTTTTACTAATTATTTTAGACAACCGCTGAAGCGCAAAAGTGCGCAATTAAATGATTCATTCCTTCAGTTTCCGTACCTTGAATCCTCGCAAGGGTTGAGAAGGTTGCTGGAGCCTATCTCAGTGTACTTTGGACAAAAGGCATATTGTAAGTGTCAATTTAAGTCTCATCTCATTTTCTGAACCGCTTTATCCTCATTAGGGTCGCGGGGGGTGCTGGAGACAATCCCAGCTGTCTCCGGGCCTGAATCGGTGGCCAGCCAATCGCAGGGCACAAGGAGACGGACTACCATGCATACTCACACCCATACCTAGGGGCAATTTAGAGTGTCCAATCAGCCTACCATGCATGTTTTTGGAATGTGGGAGGAAACCTTAGTACCTGGATGAAACGCACGCAGGCCCGGGGTTTTCTCCAGGTACTCCGGTTCCCTCCTACATTTCAAACACATGCCTGGTATGCTGTTTGGACACTCTAAATTGCCCCTATATGTGAGTGTGAGCATGAATGATTGTCTGTCTCCTCGTGCCCTGTAATTGGCTGCCCACCAATTTAGGGTTTCCCCCACCTCGTGCCCTAAGTCAGCTGGGGTAGGCTCCAAGACCCCTTGCAACCCTTGTGAAGATAAAGCGGTTCAAAAATGAATGAATGGTTTTTAACATCAACCTGCCAAAGGGACTATAAATGGAAATTAGCCTTGAGCTGTAATCTTACATATTTACATGAATATGCTCATTAATATGTATTTTCCCTTTATTAAATAAATCAAACTCCAACATTTCTATGCACAATATACTAAACAAATAATGAGGCCAGGGTAAATCTTTCACAGACAAGCACACAAAGTTTCAATAAAAGATATTTGTGCTCCACAAAGCCTTTTCCATTTCCATATGTAAATATTGCTGAAAGGTTTATTTTGTGGCCCACTTTTTCCGTCAGTTTCAATCTCCATCCTTAGATGTCTCACAAACAAGGGGCATAATAAAAAAGCAGGCAGACATTGTTGAAATATCAATCTTTTAAAGTGTGGAATGTAATAATTTGAAACAAAAATTCATTAATAATGTTGGAGACAACAATAATTTAGAGGGGCTTGGGATTCACACACACATCACCAGGCAATGAAAAATCCATATGCAGATATGTTAATATTAAAGAGAGGCTGATAGCACAGTAAAAAAAACAGCATCTGAATATGTAATGACAACTGGGAGGCCATAACAAACGCTGCTTTTATGTCATGTATTACTTATTAAAATAGCTTCTTAAATATTTATTCCTTCGTAGATGGCCCTTGTCACCGCTCCTTATTTGTCTCCTGAAAATGACTAACTCCCAGATTTGAGAATAAATGAAGTGCATCACCCAACCCCCTTCGCTCCTAAATAGCCTGATTCTCACAATGTAGATTGTATTAAATTATGCAAACCTGGGAGAGGAATGGAGGAGGGAGTTTATTTTAAAATAATGTGGCTCTCAAAAGCAGGAGTAGATTTAATTTTGACCAGGTATGGTATTATTTTGGGACACAGTGTAGTGCACGTGAGCTTTTTGCACAGACAGATGTATTCATATGGAAAAATTTTCAAACAACTACACTCAATATTTCATATATGTGCTGGTAAAGATAACTGTGATTACTCTTCCTTATGATGCAACTCTGCATTTCTTTGATATATGATGGTGTGTTGATAACTGGTCAAAATAGATGGACTTTGCCTAACCTCCCTCCCGAATGATTGGAAGAAATTCCTGTTATGTAAATTAGTTAAATCGTGATGATTTCATTTGTGGAAATTCCAGATAGCTTGCTTCCAGGCACATTTTGCATTTGGGACAAAATGGCTTTTTTTGTCTTGGCAACTCTACTTTATTGAATACAAAGGAGTTTGTTAATGATGTAGCCACATGCGAAATTGGTGGAGTATTTTAAACAATTAGAGTTTATAATTGTATACGCTGTTGGTAAAACTGCTAAAATAAAGCTCTATGCCAGTGATTCTCAATATGCTTAGTAGATAGTTCTTCCTTGTTTTCATCCATGATCCCAAGGACATTACTACATCTTTAAATGATTATTTTAGAGACACCGTTAAAGAACTGACATCTAGCAACATCCCTCAGATAGAATATCCCCCACCAACACCACTGAACACCGATAAACTCATTCTTAATCTGCACATAGTTTCATAGTCACAAGTTGAGAAAGATGTGTCTGGTCTCAAAAGCTCCAAACGAAAAGATACATTTTGTATGGATGTAATATTTCTCAAAAATCACAAAGAATCTCTTATAGCAACATTAGCTACTATTATAAATAAATCTATAAACGAGAGTCTCTTTCAGTCATTCAGTTATTTTATAATGTAACTTAAGGGTGTTAAAATAAACCGATTGTGCGCTATATCGTTGCACAATTCTCGTATCGATTCTGAAAGTCTGAAACAATTGTACACGTTTTTGGTGGTAATAACCGGTGCCTGTACTTCCACCCTCCTCCACAAGTTGGAAGCACGCAGCCACTATGGCTCGCAATCCACCGAAATAACTGCACAAAAGAGTGTACTTAAAGCAGGGTATGATGAACAATGTGTTCTTTTAAAAGAATCTGGGTTTTCTCCAGCTACTCTGGTTTCCTCCCATTTTCCAAAAATGGTTGTCCCTCTCCTTGTGCCCTGCATTCAGGTGTCCCCTGCCTGGTGCCCATAGTCGGCTGGGATAGGCTCCATCATCCCCCGTGACCCCTTTGAGGATAAGCGGTTCGGAAAATGAAAGAATAAATCAGCATTTCTGTCAACGAAAATTTGCGTCATAGCCTCTGACACACGTTTCTATCAGCAGCACGGGATGCTAGGCAGGTGCTTGTTGTAAACACACCAGTGACTGTGTGATGGGCCATGGATCCCACAGGAAAAAGAGAAAAATAACTGAGGAAAACCGAGGATTCAATGTTTCTTGGCATTCATTCCCAATGTGCCCGAATGTTTGATTTGTAACAAGAAGTTGTCAAATAACAAAAATAGTAATGTGGAAAGACATTTCCAGGTTTGGCATGCTACATTTGCAGCCGAGTATCCAGTTAGGAAAGAAAGAAAAGGTGTGATTGTATTACTCCTGGAGAAATTAGAGGAGCACAAAAATAGATCTAAGAAGTGGATTGCATCTCTCAACTCCACTACTACTCCAGGTTTTGTTACAACCCAAGAGATAATAAAGCGTAGAAAAACGTTCACCCACTGCAAAGGGGCACATTATGCATGTTCCATTTTGTTGTTGTTTTTTCGAATTCTCAAAATAAAAGTCACATCTAAAAAAACAGATTTCTCTATTGCATTTCTTTAATTTGATCAAAACAACAACACTTAAGTTATTAATATTGTAATGAAGTTAAACTTTAGGTGGCATCGTACAACAGAGCAGTCACGTGGCGCATCGTTCGCTACAGAATGCACGGCAGAGAAAATAAAATTTTAATCACGAATGCTCACGATGTATTTGTAGCTAACTTAGTCATTTTGATAGTAGGCTAATATAGATACATACTGCATGTGTGGCCCTCATTTTAAGGCTTGTTTATATAAGGCTTTTAAATTTTTGCACTTCCAGCCATAGTATTTTTTTTGTTTTTGTTCAATATTGGCTCTTCAATGACACGTGAAACCCTCCTTTGTTGATGTGTGATTCTGAAATATTCAATATGACATACTTTTTATACCTCTTTATATGCTTCATGGGATCTCAACAGTAGCTTATAAAATCAAGTTGCAGTATTCCGATTTGTCCACATTGGAACCTCCATTTCTGAAATTCTTGAAAAATCAGGTAACCATATTTTATTGTTGTTGTTGTTGGTTATTTTTTTAGCAGTTCTCATTTTATTTTTTTGCAGTGGCTATACTTATATATGCAATATATATGTATGCTTGCTTTTGCCACACGTTCCACTCTTGTCCAATAAATGAAAAACAGTGGAAGAGCTTTTAATCAAATCACCACAGAGCAGCAGTTATATTGATAAGTAAATACTACAGCTTTAAATTCTCTTTGCACTCAACTGGCTCATTGCTATTGTTGCCAGGACCACGCCTCAGCGAACACTAAATTTTCACTGTCACACTTCAATAACCCTAATTGTCCAAAATAAATGAGTTAATTTCTGAAGTTCCATTTTCACAAGCAGGAGATAAGACAACTTTGCTGATTGATTGGAATCCTTTGTGTTCCTGTCCCACGTGGGCCCATGCATGCAGGCAAGACAAGTGTGTGTCGGTGTGTGTGTATCTGCAATTGCTGCATATAATTTGAGCAAAGGCTTCTGTTTATTGTTCTGTTATTTTGCAGCATATCATTCTTTGACCCACGCTGTTATTAATTTGTATTCTTCTTGTCACTGACAGATAGAGGGGAACAAGTGAAAAACAGTTTGTGTGTGCGTGTGGTCCTACACACTCCCACTAGTAGTCGATTAAGTCTGTTCATTTGCATTTTTTTTTCATGTGGGTTGTGATTTACAGTATCATAAGCAAAAAAATATATAGAACGTAAACATAAAATTCATCATTTTGCAGCTGAAAATTATTACATTTGACTCATTAAATCCTTGCATACAAAATCAGAATAGAAATAAAAAGACATTTCATCTCATTTTCTGAACCGCTTTATCATTACCAGGGTTGCGGGGGGTGCTGGAGCCTATGGGTCAGAAGCGGGGAACACCCTGAATTGGTGGCCAGCCAATCACAGGGCACAAGGAGACAAACAACCATTCAGGCACACACTCATACCTAGGGGCAATTTAGAGTGTCCAATCAGCTTACCATGGCTGTTGGAGGAAACAGAGGTACCCAGAGAAAACCCACACAGGCCCGGTGAGAACATGCAATCTCCACAGAGGTGGACCGACTTGGACTTGAACCCAGGTCTCCCACTGTGAAGTCGACGTGCTAACCACTCAGCCGCCGAGCCGCCCAAATAAAATTACATACAATTACATAAAATGTAGTAATTAAGATCACATATGGAGCAAATACAATCTTAATCTTTTTTGCACCTATTCAGAGCATAAAATAATTTTCTCGCCACAATTTACAACAAAAATGCAAGAGGTATTTTTCCACATCTTTAATCGTATACACCCCCTTTTCATCATATTTGTTCTTTAGTTCCACAGTCTTGGGGCAAATGGTCCATCAATGCATTATCAGAAGCTGGCCAAGATAACAATTCTAATGTTTTCTGCTGTTGCAAATCAGCTGTCTTGAAGTCTCCACAATCCAATTGCATGCATAGACAAATACATATGAACACACAGTGTTATTAAAAAGGACCTCTATAGAGAAGTGGATAAAGTTGCTACTTGAAATGTTCTATAGAGATGAAGGATTACATTTTGGTTTCAAAAACGTCCTTCCAAGATGTAAAACCTCCAACAAGATTAGATTAGATAACTTTATTCATCCCGCATTCAGGAAGTAACTAAGTAAATACTCACGCATCCATCACTTTACATTAAAATGACTAAATTACATGATTGTTTACTGGTGAATCTAGCAAGTCCTGCTTCAGAGCATTGAGGTTAATGACGTAGCTATCACATGACTGCAAAACTTGCTTATTTTTCTTCACCATTAGATGTAGTGCTCACATTTGACTAGCATTAAATGAAGTTACTATATAAACATTGTAGATGGTAGCTAAACTAGATTCAACCACTACTATATTCCACCATTTTAAAGCTTAGGAAGAGGTTTATCTTCGGATGGGACAGAGAGGGTCTCTGCAGCTAAGCAATGACAGTTTTCCTTAATTTTAAATTATTTTTCAATAGACTTTGAGAACGCGTTGTTGTTCGTTCTAGTTTATTACAAATGATCAATGGGATTATATTATGGGTTACATCACACAGTAATGTTCAGGAATATTGTGCCTGAAAGTGGCTTTTGAAATCAGTCATGTACACACACATCCTGACCTCAAGAATTATTTATCATAATCATGCTGTTCATCACTATCAGGCAGGGGTCAGGAACCTTTTTTGACAGAGAGAACCATGAACAATTCATATTTCCAAATGTTATTATTTGAGAACCATAGTCAGAATTTAAAAGTAAAAATACTTGAAAATGTGTGTCTTTTTTAGTCATTTCACCACTTAGAAAGTACAAAAAGTCTCTCAATTCTTTTGGCAACATTGTTACGCTGTTGCTAATCACTGGGTATCAATGAGAGTATGAATACAGAAGAGTCTAATGAAAATAAAAATTATGATTAAAGTGGCACTAGAAGTAACGTCAATGCCACAGTACCATCAAAAGAGCCACATATGGCTCCCGAGCCGTAGGTTCCCTAACCCTGCTATAAGGGTTTAGGGCAGGGGTAGGGAACCTATGGCTCGGGAGCCATATGTGGCTCTTTCCATGGGTGCATATGGCTCTCCACTAACCTGTGAGGTAAAATATTGAAATCAATGGTGAGAGCGCTGAGTCCCGAACGCACCAATAGGAGCGTCACATCGACACTGTGGTGTTGACACTACCTCTAGCATCACTTTAATCATAATTTTGTTTTTCATTACTCTTCTGCATGCATAATCTCATTGATACTGATTGATTAGCAACAGCATAACAATGTTGTCAAATGAATTCAGAGACTTTTTGTACTTTAAAAGTGGTGAAATGACAACAACAACAAAATCACACATTTTCATATATTTTTACTTTTCAATTATGAGAATGGCTCTCCAGAAATAACATTAGAAGATATAAATTGTTTATGGCTCTCTCTGTCAAAAAGATTCCAGACCCCTGGTTTAGGGCATGTTGGAGCCTATTCTAGCTGACGATGGACTTGAGGCCTGAACTCCGTTTTTTTGGTGTTTTTGGCATTTTCCCTTGTGTGACCTGTCCATGTGATTACCCAGTTTCCCCCTGTAAGTTTGGTTTCATTGTTTAAGTGTTTGCTTAGTTACTTTCCTCTGATTTTTGTATTTACGATTTTATTTTTGCTTTTAAAGTTTATGTTAGAACACCCTCACTCCCCGTATTTTCCTGCTTCTCTGCACTTGCGTCCATCCCGTTTTTACGCCCACATGCCTCACCCTCGTGAGCCCCCCCTTCCAATCTCTTTTTGAACTTCCACCGGTATCGGGGAGTGAAACAACAAAAAGCCTCTGCCAACATTGTGGTGGTCTGGAGAATTGAGCAATTCTGATGAACTGCGAGTTCCAGGTTTCAGACTTTGAATTGAATTGAAATGAATGTTTTTATTGTCATTATACAACTATAATGAGATTTAAAGCTTCATGAGGTGCACAAATAAATAATTAATACATTATAATAATACATAAATAAGAAATAAATAAGTAGTCAATAGTCGACATACGAGTGCCCTGACATATACGACACGAGTAAAATTTCGGGCAAATATTTATCTTGAGATACGAGACAAATTTTGATATACAAGCATACATTGGATGCGAGAGGCTGCTCATAAGAACATCATGGCCACTGTCTCTCTCCCCGCAACTCCCTCGTGTAATGTCTCTCTGGTCGCAACTCCCTCGTGTAATGTCTCTACGAGCACTGGGCGGAGCGTTGCATTTTTTCAGTTTTTTTTCCCGTTAGTCAGTGCGAATGGCGGAGTGATCGCTAATACGAGAGGAGTATATACTACTTCTCGTTGGCAAGTGGTTGTGCGTTATCCTATTGTGAGGACATTTGTGTGCATGTTACAATCGGGGATGGAGGACCCCAAAGCAGGCAAGGGCAGCAAGTCTGGTTCTCGAATCTTTATTAGAATTGTCCAAGAGACGGGAAAAGGCACAAAAGGGAGTAGCGTAGGCGAGTAGTTAGTCGTGGAAGGGAGGTCGGTAACCGTGAAGTATGTCGTTGAGTCGAGAGTGGAGGGTACAATGAGTGAGAGCGAAGTCGCTGTCCGTGGTCCGGGGTCCGTGGTCGTGGGGTTGAGCGTGGTCGTAATCCTGGGAGCAAAAACAAGAGGTCGTAGATTAGTAGAGGCAGACAAGGAGACAGTACAAGAGGGTACTTAACAGTGAACTGATTAAGATGATCTAGCAGCGTGGTCGTGGTCTTCTTGGCTTTAAATATTCCCCACTGGCTGATGATTCAGACCTGGAAGCGTTTGAGTGATCAGGGGTTGGGTCTGTGATTTGGTGGCAGGCACAACCAGCCACCAATCTGGTCCGGGGCCTGACAGTGCATCATTTTGGGAATATTTTGAAGGGAAGACAAAAGCAAACAACCCTCGATAGGTTGCATCTGAAATTCAGGGTGGAGGCGGGGCAAATAGAGCCAACATGGGAGAAGAAAGATATAAAAATGTAAAACCAAATTAGAATTAAGTTTAGTGTAAGGTTAGATTAAACTTATTTTTGAGTTTGTCTGCATCGTAATCCAAGTTCATTTATATTTGTTTATGTTATGTTACGAGCGTGTTGCCGTGCAAAAAGTCCCCGCCCCCTCTCTGTCGCTCTCTCTCTCCCCTCCGCGAAATCTGTCTAATTTCAGTACTATTAAACACATTTCAGTACTATGAAACCACTAGTTATTTGTTACTTTGTTAATAGATGGCAAATTAGAACAAATAAAAATCTTTTTCCAATCCAATATCCAGTTTTTGGTGTTTTTTTCAGATGGTTGGAACGGATTTAATTTGTTTTTAGTTCATTCCTATGGGAATATCGACATACGAGCTCAGTCCCGGAACGAATTAAGCTCGTATCTCGAGGTACCAGTTGTCAACATGAATAAGTGGTCAAATAAATATGAAGTCAGGTACAAAAAGTGACTAAAGTGATTAGATTGGTCAAGAATATATTTTTATGTGATGGATTGAATGTCACTTTAATTGGCAGCAAACAGAACAATAGAGCATTTTATCGTAATTTATCTATAGGTGCGGTGCGAAGGTGTGTGTGTATGTCCACAAGAAAATGTATCAGTACACCCTTTTACTGGGAATGTGGATCATACAACTCTCTGCACAGCTACCTGTCTAGTAACAGGATGTGGTCATTACAGTTTTTATGCCTACAATGACCACAGAGAAAATGGTAAATGCAGCACTGATATATGGCTTCCTCGTAAAGCTCTTGTTGAAGATGCCAGCAAAGACTGGCCAAGAACACCAGTCAGCAAAAACAGAATCACATTAGTAGTCAACAGCAAAAGGTTTATTGAATATTTGATTTTGCTGAGAGCAGTTGTCTTCAGCATCTGCCGACAAAATATGCAGATTTTCTTTTTGCCAGAATGAGAAAATCAGCGAGATTAGTATGTCAACCTTCTCTCTAGATTATCTCCATATTTAATCTTGTGTGTTCCTGCTAGTAGCATTCTAATAAAGTCGAATTCTCTCATGTTTTTCTTTTAATTGCCACTCAGTATTATTTAAAAGGACATTCATTTTAACTAGAGTAGAATTGTGTCCAGATGTTTATCAATTATTTTAGGTGAACGATTTTAAGCCTAGTCATCAACATCGACCATCTGTGCTGCGTTAAAACAAAGCATCCTGGGATTCAAATAGTTACGAGTGGATGGGCGCAATAAGCACTCACTATCATCAAAGATACAGACCAGAGTTACAGAGATTCTGAGGGCCATAATGAAGAAGAGCTTTATAAGACACAACATATACTTCAGTGTTAAGATGTGATCTCAACCAGTTGTTTCTCTGTAGTGTACTGAAGATAGGCCCTTGCCCTTTACCGCTATATCCAATTTTGCAGTCACTTTACTGTCTTCAGAAGGACCTCTTCATACCGGCAGAGAAGAAAACCAATTTTAGTTTGTTTACTCATAATCACAGCAGAAAGAGACAATACTGATGGCTTTGATGCTTTCCAGCTATTCTATTTTTTAGGGTTTTTTACTTAGGTTTGATTATATCAGTGTTTCCCAACCACTGTGCCGTGAGCGATTATCATGTGTGCCGTAGGAAATTACAATAAATTATACATTGTAATATTCCGAGAGAAATATCTTAATATTTCGAGATTAAAATTAAACTTTTATGAGATTAAAAGCGAAATATTACAAGATTAAAATCAAAATATGACAAAAATTAAATCATAGATTGGACTATTACAGGATTCGAATATCAAATTTATGAGATTAAAGACATTTTGTTGCTAATTTGTATGTAACGTGAACCGGACATTGTTTAATTTCACGGGCTTTAATTTTTGGCAATGCTAATTCTGCTCTTTACGTAATGTTAAGAGATTGAAGTAATATTGGAGAAAGTGGTAATATTACAAGATTTAAGTTGTTTTCTGGATTTTACATGATGTGAACCGGAAATTGTTTGGTTTCAAAGGCATCAACTTTTGGTCTGTATCTATCCCAGCTGACTTTGGGCGAAAGGCTGACTACACCCTCGAATGATCACCAGTCAGCCGTAGAGCACACAGACACACAGAGAGACAGACAACCATTCACACTCATAATCATAACACAACTGAGTGGGAATTGATCCCATGCTTGCCCTGACCAAAGTCAACTGACTAGAGAGAAAAACATATCCCTCGTTTTTCGCGGATAATGTAGACCAGACATGGCCGCGATAATAAAAAAAAAAAAACGCAAAGTAGGATCACCGCTATTATTACTACATACCATACTACATGTTTTCGTGCTATACAAAAATACAAGTACACGAGTACAATTATACAAGTGTATTTAATAAATATTACAGTTAGAAGCATATGATAATATCCAAATGTAATGTATATATTTAAACAATTGTAAATAGTACTTTAAATACTGTACCCACAGTGAAAATAGTTCCTTTCCCCTTGATATAAATAAAAAAGAGGGAAAATGGGAGTTTAAGTCCAAGTATTTGAAGGGGAGCACCGTTTCTTGTTTTTTAAAGCATTAGGATGGTCGGACTTGTTGATTAAGGCTGGCTTTACCATAAAGCCAGCCAGCAGCATCCCCACACATGAAGAGCGTCAGGCAATCCGTGTGAACCCTAGCACTTTCAGTTCATTTTTAATAAGAATGTCCAGGAAGGCATTGTCTTCCAAAAAACATGTCGCTGCCTGTCGGGGATTTGGTCAGTCCATAAGCAATCAGAAGAAAAGTATTTTTTGTCAACCTTAGTTTCTGGTCCATCTATTTAACTATATCAGTTTCTCTTGACACAAATTGTTCTTCTAACTGTTACGATGCCAACGTCTTACACTCCTCTTGAAATTCCACAAATGTGGGACAACCAAGTTTCCTGGCAACAGCTTCAAAACATCCCTAACTTAAAAATACTAGCCAATTTAAAGTGTAAGACATACAAAACATCACCCAAGGTAAACTAACAGTGTTAGCCAGCCTAACTATAATCAAAGTAAGAGTGAACAATACATTCGTATATGGTGAAAATGATATTATTTAAAAATGTGAGAAGGAAAATATACTGAAAGAAATGAGTGAAACATAGTCCAGATAAAGAAAAGGGGGATCAGAGGAGATTTAGAGGTGACCAGGGAAGAGAAGAGTTAAAGGACATGATGAGAAAGGGGAGATAGAGTGAGGCATCATATGACTGGGTATCTATGGAGGTGAATGACCAACCCCTGTCAGTCAAGCTCACACAGAGAGAGCAGGGCCTTGCCATCTGCTCCAAAGTTAATGGGAAGGAGAAAAGGTGCGTCCACATAGACTGAATGTGAGTGGTGTGGTCATAGCATGGAGAGCTTAGTGAATAGGTGAGAAGACCGAAGAAAGAGACATGAAGACCAAGGACAAATAAGATCATTTATGTAGGGGGCCAGGGGGTCTGGTAGTCAATGATGGATTAAATGAAGGTGGAAACCAATTGAGTATAGAGGACTTTGTGTATCTCATCTCATCTCATTTCATCTCATTTTCTGAACTGCTTTATCGTCATTTTCATCTTTTTCTAGGACTATGTCTGATCAGATCCAGCCGGCGGTGAGTTCCTGATTCCTGTGCTCTCGACCATCGTTCGTCATGGAGTTGTTTTTTAAGTTTGAGTGTGCGTAACATAATTGTGAGTCTTTTCTTTTTTCTCCTTTTTACATACATAAGCCCATTTGCATACATATTTTACAAAAGTTGGGATTTTTTCATAATTTTTAAAGGTACTAAATGTGTTCGTCTCTAAACACACTACGCACAAAACGGTTCCTACGTTGAGCGCTCCACGTTTGGAAAGACCCCAAAAAGAATCAACGTGACATAACAACTCAGATGTCACGTTGATTCTTTTTGGGGTCTTTCCAAACGTGGAGCGCTCAACATAGGAACCGTTTTCGTGCGTAGTGTGTTTAGAGACGAGCACATTTAGTACTTGCACACGCCCAAATGTTAATGTGTTTGTGTTGTCGAGCGAGTTTTTGCTGTTTTATTTTCTTTATTAAAGAACATGTGAATTTCATGTGTCTTCTTTAATAGTGGTTGAGGTTAGGCAAACTGTCTGGCGACGAAGTGTCCGGCGACGAATTGTCCGGCGACGAACTGTCCGGCGACGAACCATAACAGGGACAAACCGTCCGGGGACGAAGCGTACGGCGACGAAGTGTCCGTCGACGAAGTGTCCGTCGACGAAATGTCCATCGACGAAATGTCCGGGTACGAAACACACGCAGGTGAGGACTCACCTGGGTTCGAACCCTAAAACCCCACGACTGTGAGGCCAACGCATCAACGTCTCCCCAATGGGCCGCCTATACTAATTTAATGTAAAATATTTCTCTACTTACAAAAGCAAAATCACTTAATTTGTGAGTAGATGTAAGACTGTATACAGATGAACAGGCTTGTAGCACTCAAAATAGTACATGGAGGTTGTGCTTTATGTTTTAATGCTTGATTCCAATTCAGGTTCTACTTTAAACCATCCATGTGGGCATACACACAAAAAGTGCTCTTATCTGGCAGTCGATGAAATGAACCATCAAAAGCAGAATATTACCATGTCTGCAGAACTTGCTTGGCTATGCCCACACACTACCTGTTTTAGGAAAGTCAAGTAAGTGGGTCGGAACAAGTCAAAGTCAAAGCGAGGCAAAGTCAGAATTCAGGTCTTTGGGTGGAAGCCATAACACACTCTGCCACCTGCTGTTGAACATGAGTGATACTGAGGGCTTCCTTATGGGTTCAAACCTCCACAGGTTCACCTCCTGATTGGACAACAGATGGACTGAAACCCAACAATACCCCCTGCTATTTTCTGGTTGTGTGAGCATTCCTGCTTGTTGTGTGTTGTTGGGTCAAGAGGTTCGGAGACACCAGTGTCATCCTTCATGTCTCTTGTTGACATTATTAGTCATTGCTCAAACAAGGAAGGTCTAGTTCTTGCTACCAGATCTTATAAGCAGAATACTAAGCACAAAATCTAAACACTCAGCAAGCCTTAAAGAGTTACATATTTGTTAAAAATTCAAAAATATTTAAGACTTTAGGCATTTAGTTATTTCAATAATTTTGACATTTATGTCAGAAGGTTGTATTTTAAAAATGTTCACAGAAAAGGGCATATTGTAAATTTATTGTAATTCAATTTAAGTAAATTAACTCATCTAATTTGCACAGTGCTCCTGTAGGCTAACATATAAAAATACAGTTGTGGTCAAAAGTTTACATACACTTGTGAAGAACATAATGTCATGGCTCTCTTGAGTTTCCAGTTATTTCTACAACTCTGATTTTTCTCTGATAGAGTGATTGGGACAGATACTTCTTTGTCACAAAAAAATCATGAAGTTTGGTTCTTTTATGACTTTATTATGGGTTAACAGAAAAAGTAATCAAATCTGCTGGGTCAAAAATATACATACAGCAACACGAATTAGCAATTTTGGTGACTTAGAAAGTTGTGTCAGTGAAATTAGCTTCATAGCATGGCCTCTTAACTTCTTGTGAGTGACTATGACTGACTACAGCTGGTGACTTCTCTGAGGCCATTTAAATATGGCTCATTGGATGCAAACGCCCACAAACGCTACAATGGGAAAGTCAAAGGAGCTCAGCATGGATCTGAAAAAGCGAATCCTTGACTTGAACAAGTGGGGAAAGTCACTTGGAGCCATTTCAAAGCAGCTGCAGGTCCCAAGAGCAACAGTGCAAACAATTGTTTGTAAGTATAAAGTGCATGGCACTGTTTTGTCACTGCCACGATCAGGAAGAAAATGAAAGCTATCACCTGCTGCTGAGAGAAAATTGATCAGGAGGGTGAAGATTCAATCGAGAATCACCAAAAAGCAGATCTGACAAGAATTAGAAGCTGCTGGAACACAGGTGTCAGTGTCCACAGTTAAGCGTGTTTTGCATCTCCATGGACTGAGAGGCTGCCATGCAAGAAGGCAGCCCTTGCTTCAAAAGCGGCACATTAAGGCTCGGCTGAAGTTTGCTGCTGATCACATGGACAAAGATAAGACCTTCTGGGGGAAAGTTCTGTGGTCAGACAAAACAAAAATCGAGCTGTTTGGCCACAATGCCCAGCAATATGTTTGGGGGAGAAAAGGTGAGGCCTTTAACCCCAAGTACACAATGCCTACCGTCAAGCACGGTGGTGGTAGTATTATGCTGTGGGGCTGTTTCGCTGCCAATGGAACTGGTGCTTTACAGAGAGTAAATGGGATAATGAAGAAGGAGGCTTACCTTCAAATTCTTCAAGATAACCTAAAGTCATCAGCCCGAAGATTGGGTCTTGGGCGCAGTTGGGTTTTCCAACAGGACAATGACCCCAAACACACATCAAAAGTGGTAATGGAATAGCTAAATCAGGGCTTCCCAAAGTCCTGACTTAAACCCCATTGAGAACTTGTGGACAATGCTGAAGAAACAAGTCCATGTCAGAAAGCCATCAAATCTAACTGAACTGCACCAATTCTGTCAAGAGGAGTGGTCAAAGATTCAACCAGAAGCTTGCCAGAAACTTGTGGATGGCTACCAAAAGCGCCTAATTGAAGTGAAAATGGCCAAGGGACATGTTACCAAATATTAGCGCTGCTGTATGTATATTTTTGACCCAGCAGATTTGATCACTTTTTTCTGTCATAAGTCATAAAAGAACCAAACTTCATGAATGTTTTTTGGGACAAAGAAGTATCTGTCCCAATCACTCTATCAGAGAAAAATAAGAGTAGTAGAAATAACTGGAAACCAGTGGAGCCATGACATTATGTTCTTCACAAGTGTATGTAAACTTTTGACCTCAACTGTATGTATATATATGTATGTATGTATGTGTGTATATATATATGTATATGTGTATATATATATATACACATATATATCTCAAGGCCTTCTCTGCTGGCCTAAGAAATATCTGAATCATATTATATTTTGTCCATCAATACTTATTATTCCAAATGGTCTGTTAGCTTCCTTTTATTTCTTTTCCCCCTGGTTGCACTGCTTCCAGATGTGTGTTTTCATATTGAAGCATTTAACCAATCACATTTCAGCCATTATTTGTTGCCAGATCAGATCTGAATATATATATATATATATATATATATATATATATATATATATATATATATATATATATATATATATATATATATATATATATATGTATATATATATATATATCAGTGGCGGGCCGTCAGGGCCTTCAAGGCCTTCTCTGCTGGCCTAAGAAATATCTGAATCATATTATATTTTGTCCATCAATACGTACTTATTATTCCAAATGGTCTGTTAGCTTCCTTTCATTGCTTTTCCCCCTGGTTGCACTGCTTCAAGATGTGTGTTTTCATATTGAAGCATTTAACCAATCACATTTCAGCCATTATTTGTTGCCAGATCAGATCTGCCTCAAAGCCTGCACAATCAGTTCTTGCGGGCTCTGCTGCATTAAACTAGACTGTTGCTTTTAACCAATCAGATTTCGAGTTGGCAGCCCCACAATTATTTTTCATAGGCGTTAGCATTTTGCTGGCTGGGACATGTCATTGCTTTCACAAACTATGATTGGCTAGTAGGCGGGCCAAAGCAGTACTGAGGCGGCCGAGATCGCAAACTCCACCCACTATGGCCGACAGAAGCAAAAACAAATAGATTCTGTTTGCTCACAAAGCTATTTTCCAGACGGACTTTTTCAGAAAAAAAATGGACATCATTAAGAAAGGGCGGTCAACTCCGAAGCTAGCAAGCCTGTTACAGCCTGGAAAATGGTGTGTGGGGCACTTTCAGCGCGCTAACTTAGCTCCACAAGCAAATAGTATATTGTTGTGTTGATTTAATGCTATTTTCAAAACGGACTATGCCGGAAATATGACAGGACAGGCTCGACTTTCATCATTAGCTTCGATGGCGATAGGAAAGAAGGAAGAAAGAAAGGAGGATGGATATTCTGTAAAAATGATTTTTGGTGAGTAAAATTACAAATATGTCTATATTCCTAAATAATATTTCAATTGTGGGCCCGGTTCTGATATCTGAAAAGCTCCAGTGTTTGTATTTAAGCTCCAGTGTTTGTATTTAATCACAAAATGCTGCTAGGAAGTGGATTTTACCCCAGTTTAATTTTTGCCGTTTCACCATTGACGTCCATCGCTGTCTTTTCCCGGGAAAAATCACCCCCCTGGCCTGGTTGTAATGTCTCAAAAGCTCCAGTATTTGTATTCAATCAATAAATGATGCTAGGAAGTGGATTTTACCTAATTTTTGTGCATTTTTTGTCATTTCACGTATGGACGTATCGACGTTCATAGCTGTCTTTTTACCGGGGAAATGATACTCCGGGCCCGGTTCTGATGTCTAAAAAGCTCCAGTATTTGTATTTAATCAATAAATGCTGTTTTTGGCTGGATTTTACCCCATTTTCGGGCAATGTTTGCCCGTACGCCATTGACGTTCATCGCTGTCTTTTCCCGGGAAAATCACCCCCTGGCCTGGTTTTAATGTCTGAAAAGCTCCAGTATTTGTATTTAATCATGAAATGCTGCTAGGAAGTGGATTTTACCCCATTTGTGTGCATTAATTTATTGATTATTTTTATGTGTCGCAGCTGTAGCTGCAGTAGAGGTTTTATAGCCATAAAAGTTTTTGAGTGTTGGATTGATACGTTGAAGGCGCTACCAGAAAATGCACTGCCCGCCACTGATATATATATAAGGAAAATGATGGTGATGATCAATCATCTCCTGTACCGCGTACCTTGGTAAGGGTTGCATGGGTTGCCAGGACCTATCGCAGCTGACTTCGGACAAAAGGCAGACAACACCCTAGACTGGCCACCAGTCAGCCATAGGGAACAAAGAGAGACAAACAACCATCCACAGTCACAATCATACTGCCACCAGTGGGAATCGAGCAGGTGCCTGCCCGCACCGAAGTGAGGTGAGTGAAACTGTACACCATCAGGCAACGTTCATCAAAATTTGCCATAGGTTCAATAAATCACATTGCACATGCTAAATTCAACTATTTCTAGAGAACTCCTCAGCGTGTCAACTTAAATATCTGTGGACATGTCATTGTTTTGAGTGCGTAAACCTGAATTAAAGTCAGGCCCATGGAAAACCACTTCATGCAAATGACAAATACAATTATGTAGATTTGTTGACCTTTCTAAATATTTAGGCCAGTTCTTATGTAAGATTTGTATTCATAATTGTCCCTGAGCCTATTAAGACATGCATATGTTTACAGCAACAAATTAGACAGTCCAAAAAACAATAAACATTTAGCACCTCATCAGACAAAGCAGCACCGTATGCTCTAACTCCTGCTGCGAGGCACTACTGTGCGCAAGCTGCTTCAAGACTGCTTCTGTGTGAGACACACAACCTGGAAACATTTAAACAGACAATTGCACAATAAATTCACAATCATGCATATACATACTTGCACACTCACTTTTTTTCCATCAGATGTGTTAGGCTATCACCATTTCCTGACATCTGGCAGGGTTGCTGTATTTAATTGGAATTTACCTGTTTAGTATGTGCAACTTCTATGTGTGTTCAGGTGACTGGGTGTATGTTTTGGTGGAGTGTGGAAGTCTGTGTGTGCTGACTTATGTTCTCCCAACGTATATACATGTAAATCTATACCCCCTTACTTGTATAGTGCAAACCTGGGCCCTATTTCTGATAGCCTTAGTTCGAATAATAATATAGTAATCACTCGAATCTCACGGATACCGTAGACAAGACATGGCTGCGATAATCGAAAAACCGCAAAGTAGATCACGCCTACTATTAGTATTCTACTACATGTTTTTGCGCCTATACAAAAATACAAGTAGACAAGTACAATGATCAAGAAGTGCATTTATTAAATGATACAGTTATAGGAATATTAAAAAACGGCGGAAGACAGGGGACTGTCACTAAACTCAGCACCGAAGAAGAAAAATGACGGGCAACGAGCCGTGACCGCCTCATTGAAGGTGGATTTTTTTCAGAAATGCGAGCTCCGGGCAACCTTACGACGGACGCTCTCGCCATTAACCAAAAATAGAGATCGCTCAGCGAACTGGGCGGCAGGTAGCCTCGGTGAAGGTGGATTTTTTTCAGAAATCCAAGCCCCGGGCGACATTGCATTGGACGCAGTCGCCATTAACCAAAAATAGAGTCACGGGGGGTGCTCGAGCCTATCCCAGCTGACTTCACAGCTCTGGAGTCCTGGGTTCAAATCCAGGTCACGTCCACCTGTGTGGAGTTTGCATGTTCTCCCCAGGCCGGCGTGGGTTTCCTCCGGGTACTCTGGTTTCCTCCCACATTCCAAAAACATGCATGGTAGGCTGATTGGACACTCTAAATTGCCCCTAGGTATGGGTGTGAGTGTGCATGGTTGTCCGTCTCCTTGTGCCCTGCGATTGGCTGGCCACCGATTCAGGGTTTCCCCTGCCTCTGGCCTGGAGACAGCTGGGATTGGCTCCAGCACCCCCTGCGACCCTAATGAGGATAAAGCGGTTCAGAAAATGAGATTATATATATATATATATATATATATGTATATATATATATATATATATATATATATATATATATATAATGTAATAAGAAATTCAATTTTCTCATGTTTTATTCAAGATAACCAAACTATGTGGTCCCTTTTCACCTCTCATATTGTCTCTGTGACTGGCTCATACCCTATGTTCGCTTCAAGTACTTGAATTAATTAAGCTTTTAATTATACCATGATGTGTTTGTTTATTCCTCCATAATACCAGGCTTAGACAAGTAAAGTCAGGGATCCCATCTGAAATGCCATTATATGAGAAGTGGAGTTGACATTTACCTTTTTCAAATCAAGGTTTGTATTTTATGATCAGAAACCTCTAATGGCCTTCAATTCGTGTACTTAACTCATTGGCTGCCACTATTGGCACTGGGCGTCCAATCCATTTGAAGTGGGAGGGTTGGCACTGAATGAACGAATATCAATGACCACTGAATCATGTCAAGTCTGTTAGGAAAGCTGTACAGTTTACATCATGCAGTGGTGGCTGACACTAGTTCATGTTCCACTACAATTCCACCTAGGGCAGGGGTGGCCAAGTCTGGTCCTCGAGACTTATCCCTATCCAGTCTGTTTTCCATGTCTCCCTCCACCAACACACCTGAATCAAAGAATTGGTATGAAACTTCTGGACAGCTTGCTGATCAGTTGATCATTTGATTCAGGTGTGGTAGAGCAGGGAGATATGGAAAACAGACTGGATAGGGGCTCTCGAGGACCGGACTTGGCCACCCTTGACCTAGGGCCTCCTAAGTTTCAGTGGAGTGTAAAGGTCCCGATCAAGATGCCTGATACCAAAGAGTTGTGGTGTACTATTTTGTTTGTATTTTTATTACAAAATCTAACAAATAGTGACCAAGGATACAAAAAATCTGGTCCTGTGAGAGATACTACTACTTAAACATATACCAGCACAGTTCTGTCGTATGTAAAACTATGTACTGTAGCACCATTTTCTGACAAACTTTTACATTTCAATATATAGGGCATAAGATTAAAACATGATCTTACTCCAAAGGACTGAATTGTATTGTTTCAAGAGGTTAAGAGATTAGTATTTTTATTTCCATTGGAACAATGCGGACTTGCCAAAAATCAAAGGCACAGTAGAGGAGGAAGTCAATGAGGGAAGTAGAGTGTAGGCAGGCAGCAGGTGATGTGTTTGCCCCCTGCATGCCTCCTCATGCTTGGTGTCCATCGATTTATAGCCTTGCCACTCTTAGCTCAGATCTCCCACTGGTTTCAGGTCAGAGGATATCAACGTGCCCAGTATGGCCTGCCAGCTGGTCCTGCTCAAGCCAGTCACACTCCAGCAAAAAAGTGAGAGTGTACAAAGGCAAACAAAAGAGAATTATTTCATGAGCGTCATTATCCCAAATGTGGCCTCGGGAAACCTGTTTATTTTACTTACATAAAATTAACCTTAGCGTGTTCAGTATTGCCCGTGATGAGAAGTTAAAAAGGGAATGAAGAAGAACTCAGACACAAATTGCAATTTCTTCCAATTATATTCAATTCCAGAGTTTTTGAAAAGGCAAAATACAGGATCCAGGTTAATATTACCTTGCCCTTGACAAGTCTAAAGTTTAGTCACTGGAAAATATAGTCATACCTCTACTTACGAATGCCTCTAGGTACGATATTTTCAGTTTACGAAAGCTTTTTATATGCAAATGAGTGCCTCGAGATACGAAAAAGATCCAAGTTACGAAATCCCTCGAAAAGTAAATGCATTCCTTATCTGTTATTTTATTTTGAAAATATTCTTGCGGATGCATTTAATCTCACTTTAGTAAAAACGCTACACTCTACTCGCCTCTCATTGGCTGTCTCACAACAACCCTCCATGTTTCTTTGACCCGTTGTCTGCTTAAACTTATGCTTCGAAGAAGCTGTGACCAAGTACCTTCGAGGCTGTAGGACGCACCGACTGAAAGTTGCGTATTTTCTGTTTTATGTCTATACAAAAGGAGCTTCGTTTCAAAGGACACGCTGCAACGGTTGTGCTAGCATGACACGCATGTTAGCGTGCGTGATAGTGTGGTTTTTTTTAAAAGGAATGGGAGTAAAACTGAGTTTGATTTTGTTTCATTGACATAATGTGTATTCACGAAAATATAAGTCTAAGTATTTAAACATCTCCAAATCTTTCAAAGACCTCATCTTCTGTATCCAACATAAATAGTTATAATCGGACAATAATAATAATCGGTCATAGACCCTGTCATCATCATCAACAACAAAAGCCTACTTGTCATCACACCCAGAAACTGCGTATGACGAAATTGGTAATCTGTATCCAACATAAATAGTTCAGCCAAGTGGGTGAGTTCGTCAACGATGCTGGGTTCCAGCTCATTGTCAGGGTCAGAGTTGTCGCCATGGGGGTTTTGTAATAGTGATTCCAGCTTTGACGAAAGCTCAAACTACAGTGCTCGCCTGCACTTTGGCCCAGGCATCGACAATCCATTCCAAATCGTAACGCAACTCGTGCGACGCTGCCTGACCATCTTTGTATGGAGCGGTAAAAGCGCTACGATCACACGGAAGTCAACTGCCTTGCCACTCATCTAGGATGTTGTGAGTGGATTTACCGTAACGCTTGGACTATTTTTAGGGTGAACGTCCGCTGGATTGATCGCAATAAGTAGCGTGTCAGCAAGAACTGAAACCAGTCAGTCAAGTGGTCAGGGTCATACAAAATTTTCAATTTAGCCCACAAACAAGGTGCACCGACTGATTGGGCACCCCGTCCATTTTAGAGAAAATTTTAGACTTTTAAGTGTGCCCTATAGGTGTGAAAATATAGTATAAGTTATCCTGACAAATTTGGGAGTTCATTAAAATAAGCTTCTATAAATACTCATGCATAGGAAAGGGTTATCCTCTCTAAGTGCACAATGGTAGATACAATTTGAGTTCAGTTTCTTTCTCAGAATTGATATACTCATTCAGGGGTGGCCAACTCCGGTCTTCGGGAGCCCCTATCCAGTCTGTTTTCCATGTCTCCCTCCACCAACACACCTGAATCAAATCATCGGGATCTGTACGAAGCTTCTGGACAACTTGCTGATGAGTTGATCATTTGATTCAGGTGTGTTATAGGAGGGAGATATGGAAAACAGACTGGATAGGGGCTCTTGAGGACTTGGCCCCCCCAAGAATTATTTCAAACAATCAATTAGTAACTAATTAATTGTTT
This sequence comes from Stigmatopora argus, assembly GCF_051989625.1. NCBI lineage: Eukaryota > Metazoa > Chordata > Actinopteri > Syngnathiformes > Syngnathidae > Stigmatopora > Stigmatopora argus. The sequence continues at coordinate 4,357,986 of NC_135390.1, read as the reverse complement.
GAAATAATTCTGTTAAGCTTATTTTTGGGTTAATGACGGTTTATTTTTCTCATTTTTTAAAATCTAAGTTGGTGAAATTTACCCCTCACACAGCTTGGGGTCTGTTATCACTCCGCTTGAGAGGGATTTCACTATTTTCCACTTCTGTAGTTGTTGATGTTGTGAATGTCGTGTCAGTCAGAGAAGATTTGGACCGAGACTGTTAATCAAAGAACTGGCATAGGAGTTTGGCGATTCATTGCAATAGAACAGTTAACATACAAAGCCACTGTGAACCAAATTGGTATTAGAGTCCTCCAGAAAACGAACGTAGTTGAATGTCAATCCTATAGTTGCAACAAGATCTATTGACATAGCGGTGTCTCAGGACATGAAGCTGTGAGCAAGAATGATCAGACACTGCGTGAACTGATTCTTCAACTTAAATACAACACTAATGAAAAGTGATGGCATTTGTGTACAACCGAAAGGCCGCTGGAAAAAAAGGGAAAGTAAACCGGAGAGGCGGGTGATGTGAAAAACCTTCATATGTAAAAAAAAGCACCAATATACCCATCAAATCATTCACCTATTTTCCACCACTTAGCATATCGCAGCCAATGTTCCCTCTAATTTTTCGTTGGTCTGAGCAGAAAGTCAACCTCCCTGAGCGCACTGAGTACCAGTGTGAGCGACATCATCGGTACTCGGATGATTCGCCTAAAGACGTTTCGCCGACGGACGTTTGACAGACGGGCAGGTCGCCGAATGGACGTTCCGCCGAACGTTCATTCGGCCGAACGGAGGTTTCGCCGAAACGGGATTCGCGCGCTCGCCCCGCCCCCGGATCGTGTGTGTACAAGTTTTTCAACCTCGGCCCGCGGGCCATATACGGCCCGTTAGGATTTTTAATCCGGCCCGCCGCCGGTGTTGTCCAAATTATAGTAAAAATCAATGTTAGTCTACCATCAATGGCAGCCCGGGAATAAACACTCTAGGGCGGGCAGATGTAGCAGAACCGAGCCGTAAAATGACAGCAATCGGGTCAAATCCATCCTAAAACAGCATTTAATGATTAAATACAAATACTGGAGCTCTTTGGACATTAGAACCGAGCCCAGGGAAGTGAATTCCTCGGTAAAATGTCGCGATGATGTCGCGATGGAGGCAAAAAAATGTCCATATACGTCCATTCGCCAAACGGCTTAAAATGCTCTCAAATTCGGTCAAATCCAGCTGAAAACAGCGTTTAATGATTAAATACAAATACTAATATTTGTATTTAATCATTAAACGCTGTTTGAACGAACGTTCATTCGGAGACCTGTCCGTCTGTCAAACGTCCGTCGGCAAAACGTCTTTAGGCGAATCATCCGGTCATCATTGCTCGCTATGGGCACACCAGTATCACACCTGCCACAAGCAGGTGCATGTCAATGTTCCCTCTAATTTTTCATGTAAAACATGCTGTAAAACACGAAAAACATAAGTGGACAGAGCTACTGCCACTGGCTGCTGCTTAAACGGCGCCATCATGAAGAAAGGGGTGTAAAAAAAAAAAAAAAAAAAAAAAAAAAAAAAAAAAAAAAAATCAGTTTTTTTTTTTTTTACTGCGCGCCATAGGATTGCTGCTGCGCAGAGGAGACGAGAGTAGTGCGCAATTGCGCACGCGCGCAGCTTAGAGGGAACAGTGATCGCAGCTGACTTTGGGCATCTCCTGGTGTACCCTGCGCTGGAGAACGCCAATCACACAGCACATATTGGATAGATTGTTACAATTTGAATTTTGAACGTATATGTGACATACTAGAGTGTTTGATCTATTAGTGTGACATACTAGAGTGTTTGATTTATTAATGATTGAATGTTGAGAATGCACAACGAGTTTGGATTGAATGTGTGTATCGGTGTTCGATTGTTGATCCTTGGATCCACATGGCAAGTGTGGGGCATGTTAAAGAAGATCGGTATTCGATTATTGATGTCTTAGCAAATAGCTTGAGGCACGGGAGGTGTGCTGAATCATTACAGTAAAAGTTTGGATTGAAGTAACAACAACATTTCGCTGTTCTGATTATTTCCCCCTGTGTGTCAAGATCAAATGCAGGGTGTAACATTTTGGAGGCACCGCTGGGATTGCTGTTCAGATGTCCAGTGTCCAAGACCTGCTCACTGAATTCTGAGCCAGCTAAATCCCCCCACAAAACCAGGCCGATGGCAGTGAGAGGAGGTGTTGCTGTTTAAGAAGAACTGGAAGTTGGCGGTTGAGTACTTGTCATCTGAGGCCTACGAGATCATCAGAGGGACAGTAAAGACGTGCCAGTTCAGAGTTCACTCCTGTACAGTCAACAGAGCTCCTAGATCGTCAACAAAATGGAACAGTTACTCGAAGAGGTGGTAGGAACATTGAACAACCTGACGGAAAATAACCTACTGGAAATATGTGATTTTCTTAACATATTAAGAAGTGTTAAACGGAAATCGCGTCTGTCATTAGTGGCTCACATTGTAAAGTACCTAGAAAGAGAAGAACTAGAGGAACTGCAGGATAAAGGCATGTCTGAATTGTTGAAACTGAAAGATAAAATATCAGATATGAAGCATGAAGTCAAAATAGATGAAAACGAAAAGCAAGGATCAAGATTGGAAGAGACTCCTATAACTTTGCCCCAGCTACCAGATGCTGCGGACCCTCAAGGGGGTGTGTCTCCCCAGCCCCAGCCAAGCTCATACTGGCGCAAGGACTTCAAAATTGCCGGCCAAATAGGTGAACCAGGCCAGAGGGACAAGCTGACATTCTCCAGCCTTGTTCATCAAATTGAAAATGGACTGAATAGGGGTTACTTAGATGTGGAAATTATTGATGCAGTTATCAGAGCTATCTCCCCCAGTTTGCAGCTACGTAATTATTTGGAAGAGAAACCTAACCTCACTCTTCCCACACTCAAACGCATCCTACGCGCTCATTTTCAGGAAAGGAGTGCTACCGACCTCTATGTGCAGTTAGCTTCAGAAGTGCAGCATATCAAAGAGACTCCTCAAAGTTTCTTAATGCGAGTCTTAGTTCTTAGGCAGAAGGTACTGTTTGCATCTCGAGAATCAGAATCAGGAATCCAGTACAACCCAAGTTTAGTCCAGCGTATGTGCTTGCACACGATACTCACTGGTCTCCAGAGTGACAGTGTTAGAGTAGATATGCAGCCTCTCTTGCTGAACTGTAAGACTTCAGATGAGCTTTTGCTAGAGCGGTTAAATGTAGCCTGTGCTAATGAAACAGAAAGGAGAAATAAAAAGAAGTTTAGTACCCCACAGGCAGCGACACATATTAGCAAGGTGCATTTAGAAGAACTACGACCTACCAATTGCCCTGTAGAAGAAAAACCAAAAGTGTCCCCTGAGGTACGAGCGGAGTTGACTGAACTTAAGGCTAGTGTTGCTTCTCTTAAAGATCTCAGTGCAGAGATAGCTCAGATCAGAGAGACACTACAGCAGGCTATGTTTCAGCCTCAGTCCTACCTCCCACCTTCAGTTAGAAGACCAGTTAGGGAGCCCCAGCCACCTTTTGCAAAACAAAATTACTACAGCAAGCCCCCAGCACCCCCCTGGAACACTAGCCGCCCTGCTTATGTCCCAAGAAGGTGTTTTGCTTGTCAGCAGGGAGGGCGAGATGTGAAGTGCACACATTGTTATCGGTGTGGGAGTGGAGAACATTTCCAAGCTGGATGTAAAATCCGAGGAGGCAGACCACTAAAAGAAGAGACAATAGCAGAGCTAACTCAGGAAAGGGAAGGTGTGGTTCGTGTGCTTTGTGGCACACCCAGTCCACTGGCCATCGTCAATCCTCCCAGCATGCAACAGCAGCAGGTGGGAACTCAGCAACACCTGATGGTGGAACCTACCGATTCAAAGGCAAAGATCAGACGACTTAGACAAGAGCTAGAAGAGAGGAATAGACAACTGCTAGACAACAGACACCAGCAGGAAAACATGGAGGAAGAAATAAAGAGGCTCCAGCAGGAGAATTTGAAGCTGCTCGTAGACGCCCGTGCAGCCCGCGCCTATCGTGATGAACTGGATGCGCTGAGAGAACGCGCAATCAAAGCTGACAAGCTGGAGTTATACAAGGCCAAAGGGGAGAAAGGGAGACAAGGGATGGAGGAGGCGTACACCATTGCCACCGTGAGTGTACGAAAAGCTGCAGAACGAGGTAAAAAGCACTATGACACCAAAGTGAGGAGCTCCGTGCTACAACCAGGAGAGCGCATCCTGATAAAAAACCTGACACCAGAAGGAGGAAAAATTGACAAGAGTATGGAGAGAAATAAACAGCAGCCGGTATCTCATCTTCAAGAGACAGACCAAGACAGTGGTTACGAAGATGACTTTCACTACGAGCCCCTCCAGGTGCTAAATGAGAGAGATGCCCAAGGGATGGAGTCTGAGCACAGGCCACTGCCAGCGAATCAGAGACTCGGAGTGAAGGGCCCTGCTTCCGGACCAGTACAACGAGAAGATGACTATCAGCGGGAGGACCTGCCTGGTGAGGGAACAAATCTGGCTGTTGAAGATCCTCGTGATGATCATTTATCAGAGACCTGTCTGCCAACCACTGTGAATGAACCTGAGGCGTTGACTTATGAACGGCCAAGAAGGGAGAGACATCCACCACGACGAACGACCTATGATCAGCTTGGTGTCCCCTCCTGTTATAGTACTCAGTCACCACATCAGCTGCTACCTCCTTACCCTGCACCAGGAGTGGTTCCTTGGTTAGTACACCTGCAGCCATATTACATTCAACCACCCTTTATGTATGGACTCCAACAGGCTTGAGCCTACAAGGGTGGCATGTATTATGCGAACATGGACTGTTACGGACTGTGATTACAGTTTCCATCCAGTGAACGTGGACCGTACGAGTTGTGGATTATATTTGAACTGTGGCCCTTGCCGCCTGGAGTTTTCATGAGTATCAGCTTACAGAAGAGGATGTGAAATGACAAGTTCGCTAGACTGTTCAGCATTACAACCAACAAGGGGAAGATATTTGGAATATACTGATGTCGGGACGACATTTGTTTTTGTGGGGGAGAGTGTGACATACTAGAGTGTTTGATCTATTAGTGTGAAATACTAGAGTGTTTGATCTATTAGTGTGAAATACTAGAGTGTTTGATTTATTAATGATTGAATGTTGAGAATGCACAACGAGTTTGGATTGAATGTGTGTATCGGTGTTCGATTGTTGATCCTTGGATCCACATGGCAAGTGTGGGGCATGTTAAAGAAGATCGGTATTCGATTATTGATGTCTTAGCAAATAGCTTGAGGCACGGGAGGTGTGCTGAATCATTACAGTAAAAGTTGGATTGAACTAACAACAACATCTCACTGTTCTGATATTTCCCCCTGTGTGTCAAGGTATGCTGTTTGTTGTAAAGGCTGTTTGAGTTTGGGGTTTGTAATATACACTGTTTAGCGTGTGAGAAAAGAGATAATGGTTATTAATGTTTATTTACTTTTGAATTACGGGCGTGAATGTGAGAGTCTCGGGTCACGCACATTGAATAGCATTTAGCACGCTACCTTCGGCCACCATTATCGTTGACAGTGTCTATAACGGTCATAGAAAGGATGTTATATTGTTGATATTGCATTGTTTGCCCTGTTGAATAATAGTAGGACTACTACAAGTTGTAAAAGGAAAAGATATAACAAGTTATGACCGTGTGTTGAACGAGTGTGTGTGTGCATTGGGTTTTGGGTTCTAAAGTGTTGATAATATATATATTTATATATATAGGTGTAATTGTACATTATGTTTTGGGTTCTAACGTGTTGATAATGTATATATATGGGTTTAATTGTATGTTATGGGTTTTTGTGTTAATTATTACAGTAAAAGTTTGGATTGAAGTAACAACAACATCTCGCTGTTCTGATTATTTCCCCCTGTGTGTCAAGATCGAATGCAGGGTGTAACATATATATTAAAATATTGAGTCAAAAATTACTGATTGATGAATGGGCTGCTCATGATCTACACGATCTGTTGGTCAATCCTGGAATCGAATGTGGCCATCAGACGACAGTCAGAATAACAGAACATAGAACTAACTTGTGTGATGTCAGGCAACGATGCCTAGCAACGAATCAAAGCAATACTAAGTGCAAAAACAGTTTTAAGGCCATTTGAGGCAGCTCTGTTCCTCAAGAGCTGGTCTTTTCTCAGCACTCGTTTTGTAGGATTCTTTTAATTGCGTGAACAAGCTGTAACCTCCTCACCAGACTAATCAAGCTCCTCTTAAGAAATACAGTGAATGCAAATTAAGCTCCTATACAATACGTCGCCAATGCAGCCAGGCATATAACCCAGTGGATAGAAGTGGATTTCAAAACATGCTTGAAAAAAAAAACAAGTTCAAGTATGCCTGATAATTGACGCTCTAAGGAAACAAGCCACCACTTTTCTTACCATCGTCGCCTGAGTGGAAGTGCTTTTGCTGCTATTATTGTGGCCTGTTGTCATTCACGAAGTAGAGAGGAATGTTTGGCTACCCCTCTGGGAAACACCACTTTGGGGCCCAGAGCTGTCATTCACCAGTCATAGAAAAAAAGAGATCTCCATATTGAGTAGCTTTGTGTTGAAGATATGCTTTTCATTTTGAAGATATACAGTAGCTCTTCACTGTTTTTGTAAATGTTAGAGCCACCACACAAAGGGTTTCGAACTCCCTGGAAAAAATAAGGGAGAGAGCTGGCCGGCCCAATAATTGCCATCTGTTAATTTGTTTTTTGTATGTGAGAAATTATTTTTTCTTTAATTATTTGACTCAAACCTGAATTAATTATGTACATAGTTGAGCGATATAAGCATTTTGAAAATCAATCATTATCAGCAAAGCCTTTGAATACAAAATTCATTCATCTTGTGTACCGTTTATCCTCACAAGCATTGTGGAGGGTGCTGGAGCCTATCCCAGCCAACTATGGGCAGCAGGTGGGGAACACCTTGAAATGGTTTCCAGCCAACCACAGGTCTTAAGGAGATGGACAACCAGTCATGCTCACATTCATACCTAGGGGCAGTTTAGAATGTAAAAACATGCATAAATTAAGAGGAAAGACACCCTTCTGGATTTTCACTCGCAAGGAGGACGGACGTCAAGGACCACTTCCCAACGGCGTTCTGGCCTTTCTTTTCTTTCGTCCATTTTTATTACATTCGGAGGCCCTGATTAGATCATATTACATACATTAGATCCCAACACTAAAGGGAGCAGTGAATCACACAATTGGGGAGTCAGATTTTTCAAAACTTATTCATCACTATAGTCAAAACCAAAGACACGAGGACTCCACTGTTATGTGCAGAACTGATTTTAATCATGGTGCATTCAGTTTCCCACTGGCCTCTCTGCTGCTGCTGATTAGGTGATAGGACATTTCAGGAGGATCTAGGCAAGGAAGATGATCTTTAAAACCTCCAGACTACTGAGGGACTGTGTGGTAACCTCAGTCTCAGTCTGCAGAAGGTCCCCACCTTGTGGACTTCCTGTGTGTGGCTCCAGTTTTTTTATCTGGGTCTACAATGCCTTGTGTGTCTTGTGTCTGTCTTGCTACTGCAACCAAGAAATTTCCCGAATATGGGATGAAATATAGTTCTAATCTCAATCTAATCTAATCTAATAAAACAAACCACTGTTCGCCTTGAAGTGAAACAAGACCACCTATCTGGCAAGGTCTCTGTTTACTCCGTGACAGACTTTGCTCGTTTGTATTCGCACCAGCCCACGAGGTGCGTACCACAAATGTTGGGGGTTTAGCCTGGATCAAACAGTGAATACTCCCAAAGAGAAAGAATAATAATTTCTACGTCACCTATGCAGGAGTACTTATGTCTAAGTACTTGTGTCTAATTTGGGAGCAAAATACAACAATTTGATACATTGTGAGGGCATGTGTTATTTACAGTATTTACAAAGACCTATGATTTGAAAAAAAATCAAATTTTGGCCTGTTATAGTATGCTCATTATCAAACATTTTAAGTGCATTTGTTTGCTCCATTCTTTCATTCAATTGAATCAGTATATATTGATTCATTCATTCATCATCCACACCACACATTCTTACAATTATTGTGGGTTTTGCTGGAGCCTATCCTGATTTCGGACGAAAGGCAAACTCCTTGTCTGGTCGCCAGTCAGCTATAGGGCTCATAGAGAGACAGACAACCGTTCGCAGTCAGAATCATACCGCCACCAGGGTACCGGGAAACAATCATAGACTTGCCTGCACCGAGGTCAGGCGAGTGAACCCCTACAGAATTAGGTGGGGGGTTTTTTAATCAAATTTGAATCAACAATTGAAATGCAACAGTTATCAAATGAATGCAGTTTTTTTACAGGTCACATGTTGCCGCACATGCCGTATAACTAAGTAGTATTGCTGGAGGAAAGGAATAAAAGCTGTCAAGTAAACATTGAGGAATTTTCTCATCTCATCTCATCTCATTTTCTGAACCACTTTATCCTCTTCAGGGTCACGGGGAGTGCTGGAGCCAATCCCAGCTGTGTCCAGGCTAGAGGCAGGGGACACCCTGAATTGGTGGCCAGCCAATCGTAGGGCACAAGGAGATGGGCAACCATGCACACTGACACCCATACCTAGGGGCAATTTAGAGTGTCCATCACAGGTGGCCGTGACCTGGATTCGAACCCAGGACCCCAGAGCTCTGAGGCCGACGCGCTAACCACTCGCCCCACCGGGCCACCCGGAATTTTCTCCATCAATCAAATTTACAAAAATTCCTATTTAAACCAAATCCCACCAGCCTTCTTATGCAAACACTTGTATTTTTCTCTGGCAAAGATGCTATATTACATTTTGTTCACTTCCATTTCTCCTTTTGGGCTCCCTTGACCTCTCCCTCCTTCAGCTATTAGTGCTATTTGCATTTGACGGAGAGACCATTTGAATAATAATCAGCATGACCCATCTGAGAAGAAAAGCTTCCGTGAGCTCGATGCTGGCCGATACTAGTCTGATAACAAATAGACCTTAAAAGCCTTCATCCCATTAGCTAGATTAATTTTCACAATCAGGCTGCAGGAATGAAGTTTCCTTCGTCTTCCTAACAATATGTTTATCTTTGTTGCGGTCGTAAATATCATAGGCTCTTTTGGCATTTTACTACATTACGAGTAGGAAAAATGTGCAAAACTGGCCTCTGTCCTGAGGCCTTAGTAATATTGGTTATTTAATACGACTGTATATATTATAGGGCTAAACGTTCTTCTGCCAAACAGTTTGAAAACTGGATAATGCATGGTTTCAGTAAATATGTGATCATTAGCACTTTTAAGCTCATTACAATATATCCATGTACGTATCTCATTGTCTGGGTGGTGATTATTCATGATGACAGCAAATATAATCACAAATAATTAGGATGTATGATGATCAGTGATGTCGGGGCCGCAGCAGCAATAATGTGTGAAATGAAAACTGAAAAAGTGAATGAAAAAATGAAACTTGAATGTGCTGCTAAAGCAGAAATACATTTCATTTTGCCATTTTTTCATAACAAGGTGAATCACATCTGTCCTTGCACTAAGATTCTCTGTCCACATGCAGCTGCAGTTATCATTTCCATGGCAACTGTTATGAGCACATTTCTTCCAATATTTATCAGAACACTCTGGCAGTATTTTCATTTCGGCGTATTTGTTCAGAAGAAAATTAATTTCATAAATACTGTTCAGTACTCTTCAACGCTTTCTCAGGATATGGGGGGAAATGAATGATAAACAAGCTATTAAAGAAGAAAAAGAACGTGAGTATATTATTGTTGGTTATTTTAAATCTGTCCGGTTTGATCAATCACATTCAATCAATAAACACTTCTGCCAAAATAGCATACAAAAGAGCAATTACATGTTTGTCAGGGTGTTCATGATAAATTCAACCACTTTAAGTAAGGTTATGGTTCCAGTTTGCTGTCAGAGGAACCCAACAGTTTCCTCACTTGCTGTTAGATACCAGAAATCGTATAGCTGCTTTTAGGCATGATAAAGTGATACCTCTACTTACAAAATCAGTTAATTCCAGAACTTGTTTTGTGACTTCGATTTTTCATAAATAGAGCGGCATTTTATAAGTATATTTTGAAGTTCGTTCCACCGCCCTAAAAAAAACTACCAACTAAACCCTTTAAAAATGATCAAGGTGTCTGAATTTTGTATGAAAAATGTGAGAAACACGCAAAAATGAGAGCTAATTATAAATAATGAATAACAAGTACAGTGGTACCTCTACATACGAGCAGTTCTACCTACGAGATGCTCGAGATACGAGGAAAATTTCGAGCAAATAATTATCTCTAGATACGGGAAAAAAATTCGAGCAAATAATTATCTCTAGATACGAGAAAAATTTCGAGATGCGAGAAAGCCAGGTGGCCATGACATCAGAGGCTGTTTACCATTGTAGCGCACTGTCTTTTTTGTCGCATCTCTTTCGTGTATAACAGATATCTACGAGCACTGGGCGGAGCTTGCATTTTCCCATGTCACAGAGCTTGCTCGTTGTCATGGATGATATCGTGTCACTTGGAAATTCCTTGGGGCTGGAGGTTAACGAGGCAGATGTGAATGATCTAATCGCCGACCACCACGAAGAACTGATGACAGGATTTAATCGAGCTCCAGGAGAGTGAACATTTGTTGCGGGAACTCAATAGCGAGGAGTAGGTGGACGAGGGGGCCCGCCTGGCTACAGAGGATATCAAAGACATGCTAGCGAAGTGGCAAGACTTTTCTGATTTTGTAGAAAAGAGGCACCCTGAAAAGCTGGCAAGTGGTCGCGCTTTATCGTATTGTGAGGACATTTGTGCGCTTCATTTTCGAAATATTTTGAAGGGAAGGCAAAAACAAACAATGATGCGTTCCTTTTAAAAACTCCTGCTGAACATCTGGGTGGAGTCAACCCGGAGAACAACGGTAAAAAAAATTAAAACAAAATTAGAATTCAGTTTTATGTAAAGTTACATTAAATGTATGTTTGAGTGTGTCTGTATATATTAATCCAAGTTAATTTAAATTAGTTTGTTCTGTTACGAGTGCGTTATGGTGGAAAGTCCCCCCTCACCGCCTCCCTGTATGTCGATGTCTCTACCCTCCGCGAAATTCGTCTAATTTTAGTTCTATTAAACACATTTTATTACTATTAAACCACTAGTTATGTGTTACTTTGTTAATAGATAGTTAAAAGAAATAAAACATTTTTTCCGATCCAATATCCTGTTTTGGGTGTTTTTTCAGAGGGTTGGAACGAATTAATTTGTTTTTAGTTCATTTCAATGGGAAACGTTCATTCGAGTTACGAGAAGATCGACATACGAGCTCAGTCCCGGAACAAATTAAGCTCGTATGTAGAGGTACTACTGTACGCAAAACATTTTTTATTTGTGCAGGTGCATAGGTGTGAGGGGGAAGCCAGTGTTAGCCAACAGACAAAGCACACAAACACACATCTAAACAACTTCAAATTATGATTTCAAAAGAACTTTAACCTCCTATGACCAGGCGTCCACATTTGTGGACATCAGATTTTTGTTTGTCAAAGACTACAATGTTAAATTTTGGACTACCAGGGCCTGGCGTCCACTTAACGATGTGGACATCATTTGAAAAGATAAGTCTTTGTTTTTACACTTATCAGGTCCCAAATAGCCTAAATATCAAAGAGAAAAAAAATGCATGCCTTGCAAGAGTCTGGGTCTTAGGAGGTTAAATAGAACTTGCAGGTGAATTGGTACATTACGTTCACATATGAGACCCAGTTAATTGAACATACCTGAACTTCGACATATATCAGCAAAGGAACTTGTCATGACTGTTTTACTTTCGGCAACCAAGTAGCGCATTCCAATCTTTTCTCATTCTTTACCAAAAGAAATAAATGTTTATCATCCATCCACCCCTCTTCAATTCTAAGTTTAGAAAAAGAGAAATTGATGTCAAATGTTTTCACATTGAATTCCAATTGCTCTGTTTGTGAGGCTAACCCAGTCTCACTGTTTGAAGATTTTCCAACAGTCTCATGGCACAAACAGAGCTGCCAACTACTCCGGAATTTCAGGAGTTTACCCAGAAATGCAACGCATTGGAACCGGAAGAATTTGGTGACAAGAGTGTGATTGTGAATCTTCCGAGTTACAAGTTCTGACGAATGATTCGTCTTGTGCGACTTCAGCGCATATCGATTTTGCGTGAATCGCATTCACTCCGGACAAACTCCGGAAATGGGACAAGGGTACTCCTGAAATGGGGTCGAAGGAGGTTGGCAGCTCTGCACAAAGTGGGTTTTCTCCAGGTACTCATTGCTCATTGCCCTAAACTTAGTAATCATGGAATGTTTATGTTGGGTTTATTCTGGGATGTTACTATATGTTCATTAAGCATTTTAATAGGTAATGAAGCTATAAATTAATTTGTGCTTTATGTTGGGACCGAGTAAGCTCGACACTTTCCCCCCACAGCTGCTTTCGAGGCCAGTTAATTGTTTTCAGGACTATTGACTGAACAGGACACCATGTTCCAGGCCGAGACTGTTGATCTGAGTTGGCAATGAAGATCTACAAGGGACTCTTGAATTGCTTTGACTTGGATTCCGGCAGATGGCGATAATCACATTATTGTTTAAAAATACGGTCGCTCTGTTTACCTCATAAAGAAATTATTATGCTTATTCGTACAAATTCTTAAGTAGTTGTTTTGGTTTCCGATCTAATATGAGCAGTTGTTTTTGACCTAAAGGGTGTTATTCGGTTAGCTTATGCAATTGTTTGAATAAGATTACCTTAAATGTTTTGATTTTGCGGTGACTAAATTGACAGAGGAAGATGCCGTTTCATCAGAATCCTCTTCGACGAAGGCGAGTTGGGAGTGATTTTCCTTGCAAGTTGTAGCCAGAGTATGTTGATGATGTCTCCCTGTTTTGATTAAAGTGTATTAATAATAAATCTATCAGTTTATTTTTACCTAATTTTAAACTCTTTTCCATCCTGCTGCTTAGACACGGAGAATGAGAATCTGAGTGTCTTTGTAGGCTGATCAGATTTAATGTGCCACAAGGGAGTGTGGTGTACGTTCCTTTGTGGTTGCTTAGTTTTGGTGGAACAGAGAGAAAGGAATAACAGACTGAAGAAAATTAATTCATCTACTGTTCTACCCGGAGGTGAATACACATCTGGACTCAAAAGCACGAGGCTGGGCAAGAGGCAGTTTGAGGATCAAGGTTTATTGACTTGGAGAAGACGTCAGGTTGGCTCAAAGAAGCAAAACAAAATCACCTGTCTCCAAAACGTGGACAGGACAGTGCAGGAAAATCCAGAAACAGAAAGCAAAGAAGGTCGTCGTGGCTGAGCTTCGTGACAAAGTAGCACACTGGCAACGAAACACTAAGATACATACCGGCCAGGATAACCACACACGCACAGGTGTACACTCTTAGATGATTACGAGAGAAGCCTACCATGGTGACCGCGGAGAGGAATCCACCAAAATAAAACGGGAAATTGCAAAAATGAACTCCTTATTCTCAGAAGGATCGGGGGATACTAGAGCCTATTCCAACTAACTATGAGCAAGCAGTAGGCAGGATACACAGGATCGTGCATTGATTAGTGTTTTCCTTTGTTACATTCTCAAAGTTAGTGTATCTTCTATAGATTTTTTTTGATATATATATAAATTACTGTTCTGTAACAGGAAATAGTTTATTCTTAGTAGAGTCAGTTGGATATTTTACATATCTTAGTCAGTTGCTTGATTTCTATTTAAAATTCAATTTGCAATTTTTGTTGTTTTTTTTGCGTGATGATTATGAAATAATCTTTCCTCTGATTACACATTTCCCTGTTTTCCTAAGCAGTGACGGTGATGTATTAGGAGAGTCATTAAGGTCCATAAAATCCTTGTTTTTTCCACAAATGTATTGAATGATGGACCGTGCAACGAAGATCATCCAAGAATGACAATACCTCCAATATTACTCTTTTATGATTTTGAAATAAAATAGAACATAAAGCCACATATTTCAAACTACTACATCAACATTTTGACGGCACGCAGTCAGTGCTTGTCTTCCATCACACAATTCCACATCTGAGCAGCAGGGACTGCTTCACTCGTTGCCCACCTCGCTTGCTCTTCCCACATGGGCCAACGCACCAGTCATCTACTCCTCCAGCGTTTGCCACAACTGAGAGGAGGAAATCATCACACCGATCACCTATTTCGACAGCACACGACACACTTCTGGGCATTCCGGCCCACCCCCAGAGTTGAGTTTTATGGCTCACCGTACAACAAAAATGGATCCCAAAATGTTATAGTTTATTATACATCATGAATTGATTGGAAAATATTCTTCCTTCAAAAGGCCAAACAACCCAGTCACTATAATTGCTTGTGCTTTACTAATTAAAATATGAGGCGATAATTGCTCTTGACTCACATCATTAAATGATGAAAGCCTGAGGACTTGGATCATATCAACTTGGGTTGAATTCCAAAACACAAATTTATTTAACACTCATTGGAAATTGTAGTTTACGAACCAGCACACACAAGCTGAAACATGTGACCTGCTTTTAAAATTACAGAAACAGAACATATTCTTAATTAAGTAAACGTTCAAGAATCCATGCGGGTGCATAGAACCTTTGTCCTTCCTGAGTTTGCATTTCTTAACAAAGCATCTACTTGGAGTATGTTGACACGAATCCTGCCATATGTTTACGTATGTAACGGTAAGCTCGTGCTTTGCTGCACTGTGTACGCAAACACATAAATATGAATTAATAAGCTCTTTCTTTTTTTTGCACTGACACGTGTGCACATTTTAGCATCTGTATATGCCACTATCTAGCTAGAACAATTTCTCTTGCACACATATGTCGTTTGTGTACCAGACTGTGGTAAGCGCGTGTGTGGGCGTGCAAATGCTGGAGGCAAGATGAAGATTGTCTCCCCCCTGAGGGCCTCCTTCTCTCTGCAGCATGTGGAAATCATGGCCCATTGCCAGGATACAAGACCCACGCCTGTACTGACAAGAAGACATGAAGAGCAAAGATTAATTATTTACAAGCAGACCCCTGTACACCACGTCTGGCTTGGCAATTCTCCTGCATTAAATGTCACTATCTATAAAGCCATCCATTTTATTGCTTATTCCATTTAAGCAGCCCTAAATGGTTGTTGTTTTTAAAATTATTATTTAGATTTTATTCATAGACAAAACCCAGAATAATATATGCATTCCAATATTAAATTGGCTCTGAAATTTCATACTTGAAAAACAAATGTCACATTTTAAAGGTAATGTGCTCTGATGGTTGCTATTTTTATCATTTTCAGCAAACTGTCATCGTCACCATTGTTCTTTGAGCAGCCTTCTTCTTGGTGTCATCTAATATTTATAGTGTGTCTTCATCTCAGACTTACTGGCAGACATTCTCTTCTAAGGCAGAAAATACTCACACACCATATCAGAATGATTCTTTTTGCTTCTCATTCGTTTTCATTGTACGCTCTGCCTGTCTCATTAAACAAAACTACAAGCTCCCTCTCAAATGCTGTTCATTATTGTGGCGCAGCATTAAACTAATGCAGGAATTCATATCAAAAGTAAAAGCTTTGTTGTTTACTGTGGCATACATGCAAGGTTTTCATGGTGAAGTGAAGGCATTCATGCAGTCTCAACTTGGGTTGGTGCTTTGTTTTCGTATCCTTCTCTTTGTTTTGCTACTGACTTGTCTGTTTGTAGCAGACCACAATGCATTTGCATTCTTCCAGCACATCCATATTCATGATGGTAGCGGATCACCCCACGTGATGCATGTGTTTGGGAGTGAATGCACGCGTGTGCATGTGTGTGTGTGTGTGTGTGTGTGTGTGTGTGTGTGTGTGTGTGTGTGTGTGTGTGTGTGTGTGCGTTTGTGTTTGTGTGTGGTCAGGGAGATCCTCCACAAGGAGTCTTAAGTGGACTGTGAGTTTGAATCCTGCTGTTCATAGCATTGTATTATTTCACTTGTTTCTCAGCCCCTCCTGCCTAACATATCAACGCTCCTGTGACGACCACCCAAAATGTCTTTTCATCAGGCAAAAATCAGTCTTATTTCACACTATTTGTGTTCATATTTGCATTGCTAATTACACAAGTCATAAACTGAGAACAAAATACTAACATGATTTTGCTTGGCGTGTTCTTGATGGCTAAAATGTATTTTTCATTCTTTTTATGAACCTCTTATCCTCACATGGGTTGCGGGGTGTGCTGAGGCCTATCCCGGCTAACTTCGGGCACTACATGGGACACACCCTGAATTGGTGCCTATCCAATTGCAGGGCAAAAAGAGACAAATAACCATTCATACTCATACCTATGGGCAATTTAGAGTGTTCAACCAACCTACATTGCATGTTTTTGGGATGCGAGAGAAAACCTGAGTACCTGGAGAAAACCCACGCAAGTCCGGGGGAACATGCAAACTCCACACAGGAGGATCGATTTTATTTCTTCATTGTGTATTCTTTGGGTGGTGCAACATTTAGTTTTAAAAAAACTGTACTGTGATCCTTCTTCACTTCGCAGCTTCAACTTTCGCGGCTTCACTACATCGCAGATTTTTGAAATGTGAAAATCCACTCTGAAACTCGCTAGCGGAAGCCACTCCCCTGTCTTCCGCTTGCCACTAGGAAAATGGCGGAAGACAGGGCTGCGGGCGTTGGCCATCATTTTTATCCGAAAATAGAGCTTGAGTAAGTGTTTCAGAAATGTTAGCCCTGTGCGACCTTATGCCGTGACGCTTATTTTAGAATAAAACTTGCTCGGCAGAGAGCACCAGCAAAGGGGGAATTTTTGGAGGAGAAATGCAGGCCCTTGGCGACGTTACGCCGTGGCAATTATTTGAAAATAAAACTTGCTCCGCGAATTGGACAGCGAAGGTGGATTTTTTTGGGAGAAATTAGAGCCACAGGCGACGAATGGAATCGGCCTTGTCCGAAAACAGAGCACTTTGGCCAGCGAGCATTGCAAGACGTCGAGGCGGAGCAACGTGGAAGCTGAGATTCCACATAAGACGTCGTTGCACTTATCCGAAGATAGTGCTCCTTGCATGGGTAATTGCCGGTTAGACGGCACGGAGGAGTGAAGTGGAAGTTTAATTTCTCGGCCGTGTCTGGTATACATTAACCACGATATTCGAGGGATTACTGTACATTAATTTTGTTGAATTGGGATTTCCCTGGTGACCTGAGGTAAATAATTAGATCCTTTCATGTAATGGGGAGGAATCATTTTTAGATTTGAATACAAAAATACTCACTTTATATAAAATAGGGTACATTCAATTTTACAATGAAAGCTCACGTTAAAAAAAAATTCTCCAGAGCTCTGCACAAGGACTTTTATTATCATCAGAAACATAATTGCACTGTTGTTGTTGAAGGACAGGAAAAGGAGGAGAAAGGATCAGGGCCAGCGATATCATGTACGTGCAGAGCATTAATGCGCAGTTCTTTCTTTCCTTTATATATCCCTGCCAGTAGCCATGACATCCTTACATGATGGTGCTATTGTTGCCCCCTAACCCCCTGAATGTTTCATGTCAGGAAATACAATCATTGCTGCAGCCTCCTTCACCCTAAAGTGTAGATGAGCATAACACCAGGCCGCACTCTAAGTCAGAACAAGCCATATTACATGCTTGAATTAAACACTATTTTATGTTTATTTATTTGCTCATGTGTTTTATTTTAACAATATTTTAAATATTTGATTTATATCTATAACTGTTATCTAGAAAAGTCTTGAAAATTCAATATATTCCTAATTATTTTGTCCATTCAATGAAGCAAACAAGAAGGGGTCAAATCTCCCACTACCGTATTAGCCGAATATAAGACGATCCCCTCTTTTTAAAGACTCAAATTTGAAAATACTTTTTGAACACCAAATTCAATTTTTATAAAAAAAACAAATAATTACAGTACATCTGAAACAAATGATTGTAACAATATATTCGAGAGAGAAAACATGTTTTTTTGCCTCATTTAAATCCTGCGAAAACTTTCTATCACACAATAACTTAACATTCAAATATGTAAACTAAAGTGCAATCACATTTGTAAATGAGTGGTGACTGTTTTTTTAATATAAATTAAACAATCTACTGTGATAAAACAACAAAATTGCAATTACTGTAGTAACCATCAGTGGTCAGCATTCGCATTAAAGATATCTGGCACCATCTAGCGTTGTGAATGGGTATAATGTCTTGAACCTGAATGTAAGATGAGCCCCACTTTTTCAGTCTTATTTCAATGCAAAAAAACACTGTCTTATATTCGGGCCAATATGGTATTTTTCAAATTTCCTAAACAACACACAAAAACAGGCACAATGAAAACGTTTTCAAGATTTTTTTAAGATTATAATTCAGTCTTCAGGTAGTCGCTTTGTTATTAAAAAAGGAAAATTACATCTATGAGAAATGATAATCGCAATTGAATTTTGTACTCCTATTGAACAAAAGAAAAACAATTAACTCCTGAGAGCATAGAGGCTTTCCAACAAATGGTTAGTTAATGTACTGTGAGAAAAAAGGTTGGTGTGATAATTGGGATTCATTCTTTGTGGCCATGGCAGATTGTTAGATGAGGGTCTCGCTGAACAATCACTGACAAAAGCTTGCGTTGGCGTTTCTGTGTTTTTTTATCTTACTTGCCACCATCCATTCAATGCTTCTTTTCTTATACAATGCACAAACATATATACCGTATCTACTTTAAACCGCCCCAGCGTACAAGGCGCACCCTGAAAATTGCTTTAAAATCTTTGAATTTTACAATTTCTCATGTATTTTCACCTCCATATTCATGGTTTTAATAGTGAGTACAAATGTGTTACTTTGAAAGGAAAATCTTAAGAAAATTCATCACTTGGTAGTTCTCTGTAAGAATCAAAAGCACATTATTAGGATCAATATCATAAGGAATTAATTCATCCAGCAATGGTTGTTTTCTTACTGCAAAACAGAAAATAACCATCAAATCATAAACGTTACTTTGCCGACATTTATTGGTTAAAAAGAGTATAGCAAGTATTTTGTGCATATAAGCCGTAACCTGGATTCAGACATCTTTTTTTGTTACAAATACGGCTTATATGTGAGAAAATGCGGTATAAACCACAAAAAAATATTTTTGGGCCACCCGATGATGCTGTGGTTCTTCCACCTGACTTTGGCAGTGTGGGTTCGATTCCCACTCGGTGGCAATGTGAGTAGTTGTCGTCTCTCTGTGTGCCCTACCACTGACTGGCGACCAGTCAAGGCTGTTGTCTGCCTTTCGCCCAAAAACTGTTGAGTTAGGCTACAGCAACCCCCGCAACCCTTTCAAGGATGGGCGGTATGGAAGATGAATGAATGAATGAAAAAAACGTTTCTCTTTTTTTTTTACATATTGTCAGGCACTGACAGGAATGCGAGTAGTATCAGCATACTTGTTCTTGCTCCTGCCACGAATTAGCCCAAAAGTTAGAGTTAGAGCACCATGTCAGTGTAAAAAAAGGAAACCCATTTTTTTAAAATCCAAAAACCAGATGAATAGAATAAAGGACTTTTTGTTCTGCCTGAAGTGACATTATCGACTGACTATCTTTGGACTAACTATCAATCATGACTTGACATTGGACACCTGTGATCTTGTAGATAACCTGCAAGTGTGTCACTTGCTCAAAGTGGATGGTCCATTCTTCAAAAACAAGTATTCATGCCAACAAAACTGTCAATCTTATCTAAATAAGATGTTATGACATCATCATTTTTAGTTCATCATTCTCTCAGTGTTTTCAAATGCAAAAAAACAACATGGCAGATCTCTGTGACATTATCTAAAATTGTTCAAGACAGCAGTATTTGCTACTTCGACAGCAGTTTGAAATCCTACTGCGACAACAAACTACTGTAGATAGGGGCATGAGTACAAAGATAATGCATGTGTTTCAGATTTTTACCGCTTATGTTCTTTGTTAATCTACAGTATGGAGCGAAAGAATAATGCACAACTGTTATTGTTTAGGACAGATATTAGAAGGCCCTTTTGGCAGTGAGCTCCACAATTGTGGACAATAAAAGTTCATATTGCAACCTAATCCTTGCTGTCTATCTGGCCATATATTTTCATCTGCATTGAAGTGAATATTGTCCTTTGCACAGAAAGTACTGTATACCCCATAGACCCTTTTCATGACTGCTTTGATGTCATCACATGCTGCTATGCCCAACATTGCTGCTAAACTGGAACATTTGTCCATGGTTTGTCCACCTCTGCCAGAAAAAAAACTCCACTATCAGATTAAGGAATGGTAAATAATTAGATCTAATACTTCATACACCTCTCTGTGATTTAGATCAGATTTAATAATGAGGCCTTCCTAATTTAAAATGGCTCAGTGTGTCCATTGACCAAATGTGGAGTTTAAACTAATACGTATTTTAATTCTGATGTGAGTAAAGCAAGTAAGGAAAAACTAACTCACATAAAAACAACTGCATTGTTTTCTTGACGAAACTTTTCATCAAAGCTTTAATCAGTCAGAGTGACACAAATAAATCCTGACGGAGGGGGAGAAAAATCCCATTTCTGATTGACAGCTTTAATTAACAAAAGCAGCACAGGCCCTTTGCATTTCATGTAACAGACTCTGGAGGCCGAGCTGTGATAAACAGTGAAATGCCAGTAAACAGTACCTGACTTTACAAACAAATGCTCTATTCTCTAAATGGTTGCATTCATGAATGTTCGTTGTCTGATTTTTATTTTAGATTTTCTCCAGTCTGATCCACGCAAGTTTTTAATATATTCATGAAGAACTCAGAGAGGATGATAAACATTTTAGATATTGCATACGTATATAAATGTGTGTGTATATATATATATATATATATATATATATATATATATATATATATATATATATATATATATATATCTCGTAGCACCTTCAACGTATCAATCCATATACCAGTGGTGGGCGGTGAATTTCCTATCGACGCCTTCAGCTATATCTGAATCAATCCAACCCTCAAAAACTATTTTATGGCTATAAGACCTCTACTGCAGCTAGAGCTGCGACACATAAAAAATAATCAATAAATCAATCCACAAAAATGGGGTAAAATCCACTTCCTAGCAGCATTTCATGATTAAATAGAAATACTGGAGCTTTTCACACATTAAAACCAGGCCAGGGGGGCAATTTTCCCGGGAAAAGACAGCGATGAACGTCAATGGCGTACGGGCAAACATTGCCCGAAAATGGGGTAAAATCCAGCCGAAAATAGCATTTATTGATTAAATACAAATACTGGAGCTTTTTAGACATCAGAACCGGGCCCGGAGTATCATTTCCCCGGTAAAAAGACAGCGATGAACGTCGATACGTCCATACGTGAAATGACAAAAAATGCACTAAAATTAGGTCAAATCCACTTCCTAGCAGCATTTATTGACTGAATACAAATACTGGAGCTTTTGAGACATTACAACCAGGCCAGGGGGTGATTTCCTCGGGAAAAGACAGCGATGGACGTCAATGGCGAAACGGCAAAAATTAAACTGGGGTAAAATCCACTTTCTAGCAGCATTTTGTGATTAAATACAAACACTGGAGCTTAAATACAAACACTGGAGCTTTTTAGATATCAGAACTTGGCCCAAAATTGAAATATTATTTAGGAATATAGCCATATTTGTAATTTTACTCACCAAAAATCCTTTTTACACAATATCCATCCTCCTTTCTTTCTTCCTTCTTTCCTATCGCCATCGAAGTTAATGATGAAAGTCGAGCCTGTCCTATCATATTTCCGGCATAGTCCGTTTTGAAAATGGCTTTAAATCAAAACAACAATATACTATTTGCTTGTGGAGCTAAGTTAGCGCGCTGAAAGTGCCCCACACACCATTTTCCCGGCTGTAACAGGCTTGCTAGCTTCGGAGTTGACCGCCCTTTCTTAATGATGTCCATTTTTTTCCTGAAAAAGTCCGTCTAGAAAATAGCTTTGTGAGCAAACAGAATCTATTTGTTTTTGCTTCTGTCGGCCATAGTGGGTGGAGTTTGCGATCTCGGCTGCCTCGGTACTGCTTTGGCCCGCCTCCTAGCCAATCATAGTTTGTGAAAGCAATGACATGTCCCAGCCAGCAAAATGCTAACGCCTATGAAAAATCATTGTGGGGTTGCCAACTCGAAATCTGATTGGTTAAAAGCAACAGTCTAGTTTAATGCAGCAGAGCCCGCAAGAACTGATTGTGCAGGCGTTGAAGCAGATCTGATCTGGCAACAAATAATGGCTGAAATGTGATTGGTTAAATGCTTCAATATGAAAACACACATCTGGAACCAGTGCAACCAGGGGGAAAAGCAATGAAAGGAAGCTAACAGACCATTTGTAATAATAAGTACGTATTGATGGACAAAATATAATATGATTCAGATATTTCTTAGGCCAGCAGAGAAAGCCTTGAAGGCCCTGACGGCCCGCCACTGATATATATATATATATATATATATATATATATATATATATATATATATATATATATATAAACATATATATATATATATATATATATATATATATATATATATATATATATATATATATATAAACATATATATATATATATATATATATATATATATATATATATATATTCCTTGCTGATTGTTGAATAGCGGAAATGGCATTTTGGCATTATAGCATTGAACAGATCTGTTAGTTGAAGTGGCTTTTAATGAGCTATTATTCTATAGTTTGTAAATAGATGTAACACCATTGGTCCCAAAACAAAATGGAACTGCATGCAAAATAAACATTCATTCTCCGAACAAAAACAATGGCAAATTGTAGAATTTAAGAGCCTGTTTATGCAATTTCATTCACATTATTACATTATAAAATAATAATAATCATGTATTTTTTCGATTTATTCATGAATGTAGTATTGACTTTTATTTCTATATAGGGCCGGGTGGTTAGCACATCGGCCTCACAGCTCTTGGGTCCTGGGTTCAAATCCAGGTCCCGTTCACCTGTGTAGTGTTAGCATGTTCTCCCCGGGCCTGTGTGGGTTTCCTCCAGGTACTCCGTTTTCCTTCCACATTCCAAAAACATGCATGGTAGGCTGATTGGACACTTTAAATTTCCCCTAGGTATGGGTGTGAGTGTACAGGGTTGTCCGTCTCCTTGTGCCCTGTGATCGGCTGGCCACCGATTCAGGTTGGCCCAGAGTCAGCTGGGCTAGGCTCCAGCACCCCCAGCGACCCCAATGAGGATAAAGCGGTTCAGAAAATGAGATTTCTACATAACCAACTTGTTTTTTTCACCTCCTTTATGAACCTGCTGTGAGCCGTCACACCGTCACCTTGCAATGATAAGATAATACCTAGTAATTAATTTCTTTCTTTTTAATTGGATTTTCCTTCCCCACCCTTTTTCTTTTTTAAAATTTGGCACGTAAGGATGATTAATATGCAGACAGAACAGCCCTGTCCTCTCTGAAAAGAGTACTGCTTTGTACTTGTGAGATTTGGAAGAAAACAAAATGGGTATTAACAGATGGAAAATATAAAAGTAAATCAATTCGCTACAAAACAGTTGTTCACACAGCTACCGTTGCAACAGATAATCAGCAATGTACAGTATAGTGGAAAGAATCTTAAAGACTGAAATTTCTTACTCAAGGCAACAAAGACAATTCTAAAAATTAAAAGGAAAGTAAAATGTAGTGTCATCTCGGTGCTTTAAATAAATAAAATTCCCATATTTGAATTACGGAAACCCGTGATTGGCTGGCAAACAATTCAAAGTGTCCTCCACCAGCTTCCCATAGTTTGCTGGGTTAGGCTCCATCATCTCAGTGACCTTTGTTTGGGGATAAGCGTTACAAAAGACGAATGAATGAATGAATAAATGAATTTATGAAATACAGTACAGTGCACATCAACAGATGTTGGAGGCTTTCCATCTGAATTCTTTTTAAATTAAACATCTCCACAGTGTACAAATCAGATTTTTCCCTCAAGAGTCAGAGCATGTTAACATTCTCGTGTCATTCCCAAGTCACAACAGCTCTGAAAAAGTCATGAGTGTAGTCACCGTGAAGCTTCATTGACTGTGACATCGCTGTGATTTAAATGGAAGACCTGTGTAGCTCTAACATTTTACCGACATCAAATATAAAGAATAACAAAACCTCTTCCAGTGAGACCGTTTCACCACTAAATATTTCAAAAAGATTCCCTCTTTTTCCCTTTGCCAGCATTCAAAAAACAATCTTTCCTTGTCGGTCCCTGGCATCTTCGGGGACTCGGGGAACAGAGTGCGAGGAAAGACATCTGAATGTAAAATGACTGCTCCAGATCCGATAGTGAAGGGATGGGGTTGCTGGAGGGAGTATAATTGGACATGTGGCTGCCTTCTCTGCCTGCTAAGGTGAAATTGGAATATGACTGGCTCCCAGTGGCACAATGCATCCCATAACCAGTGACCTAGAAAGAGAACACTGATCACTCCGTGGAGTTGATGGCAAACGAGTTTTGCTGCTACTGAACATGCGTGGCTGCTGGCTTGTGCTGATCAGAGGCAGTCCCCTAGTTTGACCTGGTGTATTAAAGAGACATACTGAGCTTTTGTATGCTAAAAGAAAAACAATGTTTACTATTTGTTGATTTTAATTAAAGAAGAATATCTTCCACGCCATTGCCGGTTAACTCTAGAGCAGGGGTAGGGAACCTATGGCTCGGGAGCCATATGTGGCTCTTTCCATGGGTGCATATGGCTCTCCACTAACCTGTGAGGTAAAATATGGAAATGACTGGTGAGAGAGCTGAAACGCACCAATAGGAGCGTCACATCAACACTGTGGCGTTGACACGGTACTCGAACAATTCGCCGAAAGACGTTTGGCCAATGGACGTGTGGCCGACGGACAGTTCGCCGAATGGATGTTTCGCCGAAACGGGATTTGCGCGCTCGAGAAAGAAAATTTACACCAGCATAGAAAACGTTGAGATTAATCTTTGAATTAAGGTTCTCAGCAAATCATTTTGAATATATATTTCCTAAAATAATGGGAAATTATTTAAAATTAAACTAGAAGTAAAAGTGTGTTCCATGGCATTTTCAGGTATTGTTCTCTAAGCCCTCTAGTCACACACACAAACACACTAGAATTTCACATAAGTCTTCTAGTATTGTTTTTTCTCAGTGTCAGACACCAATCCACCTTTGATAAATTACATTGCGTGTCCAAATGGCTACTACTTTAAATGCAAGGATAAAATAAAAAATATAAAAAATTGGCAGCACAATGTAGTACGTACTTGTATTTAGAAATATGTCCAGCGGGGGGCAGTACATGTCCTTGTTATTCCTAAATGAATGTTATCTGTAACGGGCCGTATATGGCCCGCGGGCCGAGGTTGAAAAACATGTACACACACGATCCGGGGGCGGGGCGGGGCGAGCGCGCGAATCCCGTTTCGGCGAAACGTCCGTTCGGCGAACTGTCCGTCGGCCAAACGTCTTTCGGCGAATCGTCCGGTCACGCGTTGACACTACTTCGAGCACCACTTTAATCATATTTTTTTTCATTACTCTCCTGCATTCATAAACTCATTGATACTGATTGATTAGCAACAGCATAAAAATGTTGTCAAAAGAATTCAGAGACTTTTTGTACTTTAAAAGTGGTAAAATGACAAAAACAAAAAATCACACATTTTCATATATTTTTACTTTTCAATTCTGAGAATGGCTCTCCAGAAATAACATTAGAAAATATTAATTGCTTATGGCTCTCTCATCAAAAAGGTTCCCGACCCCTGCTCTAGAGGATCCCATTACTGGTATAACCCCCATCCATAACATTTCATGATTTTTCCTAAACTTTCAAAAATGAAAACACAATGTGTAGCACACTAAACAATCAATGGAACCATGACAAATGATACTTGTCCATATACTTTCACTTTTGATTCCTCCATTTTATTCCTTATGTCTATAGACATAAGGAATAAAATGGAGGAATCAAAAGTGAAAGTATATGGACAGAAAGAATTATGTCTATAGACATAAGGAATAAAATGGAGGAATCAAAAGTGAAAGTATATGGACAAGGAATAAAATGGAGGAATCAAAAGTGAAAGTATATGGACAAGTATCATTTGTCATGGTTCCATTGATTGAACTCACTGTTTAGTTTAGACTCTAAAGGGAGAAAGCATAACAAAATTAAGGTACATATACTACTAAGAGACAGAAACTAGACATGCATCCGAAATTCAGTGAGTGAAAAGCAAAAAAATGGGTCTGGCGGTCATTCGGGCCGGCCCACGAGGATTCGGCGGACTGGCCTGTCCGGCGGTCTTACGGTCTGAAGGTGCGCTGAGCTCAGGACAAGCCTAGGACGAGCCTAGGAGGGCCGATGTTGGGCCAGGATAGACCCTGGGGAACTCTCTGGGAGGGCTGCCTACCCCTGGAAACAGACAGACGGGTCGCAGGCTGCCTCTCCCTGGAAACTGGACAAACATTCATGCTCACACTCATAGCTAGGGGCAATTGAGAGCGCTCAACCAGCCTACCATGCATGTTTTTGGGATGTTGGAAGAAACCGGAGTACCCGGCGAAAACCCACGCAAGCCCAAGGAGACTATGCAAACTCCTGCGGGACCAACACTCTAACCAATTGGCCACCTGGGCCGCCCCTATGCAAATTTAATTATTCAATCTTAGGTGACGAATCCGATACAACATTACATGTACTCATACGGTGGGACGGTGTGAAAACATACAGTAGTATGTCTTTAAAAAGAAGAAGCAATATTTTTTATACTTTTATATTCTTACATGATTGCTGAGGACTTCATTTAGTGGATGCTCACTGTTCAGTTGCATATCCTTCATTGTAACTCCATGCCAAAATAATGACATGAATGAGAGGGAAAGAAAGAGGGTCCTCATATATGGGAGGGGGCTGGGGGCAGTTGGAGGCTACTTGCTTTCCCTCCATCAATTAATGCTAAAGCCAATTCACTGCTGATTATTCGGAGAGCAGGAGGCTGGCTTGCAGCAAGATACAGTATTGTCACTCTTTACTAGGAATTGGTACTTTCCTTTACGTTTAAGGGAAATATGGTCCTGATCAGTTTAAAGTGGAAATGTCATCTTTTTTGTCAAAGACATAAAGAAATGATTCCTATCCTTTCATTATTCTCCGTTAGTTGATGTGCATCACAGCCTTCACATTAATCACCGATCTCCCACTGCTTGCTCTCCGCCTCCTGTTCCCAATTTTTTCACATTCCTCTTTTTTGCCTTCCTTTACTGTGAATCACGCCTAATTAGGCACTCTACATCTGATTTTCATAAAAGGCTTGGGGGAAGGGTACATTTCGTTATGACAATTATTTTTCATATGCGAAACAAGGACAATGGATAAATGGTTAGTGGATTGAAGCATTAAAAGGGAACTAGCATAAGATTACCGTACATTTTTTTAATTTTATTTTTTTAATGATGTGCCACTTTAGAATAGAGAAAGTTACCGGCATGGACACATTACTGCATGGGTAATTGTACTTGTTTAAAAAAAACATAATTGTTTCTTGGGGGATATTTTTCAGCAGTATACTGTTTTCTTGGAATAATGGCATTAATTTAAAGTTAACACTGTGTTTTATTTCATTTAAAACCGACTCTGAATCTCATTTATATTACTGGATCCAGGTCTTTTTCGTTCTAAATAGTGGATAACAATGTTGCAGTAGAATGAAATATTCTCATTTCACAAACCTCCCAAAATGACAGTTGCCTCTCCAAAGGTCTTTATTGACAAGGAAAAGAAAAGTATCTTGTTTTAATAAGACATTTTTTTCTCTTTTTACTGCATTATTCAGCATTTGTGCCCTATAATCCTCATATGAGCAGCAGTACCAAATAGCCCAAGGCGTAAATTCAGGATAATGAGAAAACATTGGTTTTAGGTATGGAGAATCGGGCAACAGCCCCTGTGATGTTAACACTACACACTTTTACTTGCACTGAAATTTTCTATTGCCATATTGAGTGGGCTCTATTGTTTACGGCCCCCTGGACAGGCCCACCAGATGGTAGGGTGCCTATTACTGCGGCCCTGACTGTGAGGTCCCCACTGTGCCTGTGTGTGTGTGTGCGTGCGTGTTTATCTAGCAATGTGTGAACATGCAAATATGCTCGAGCGCTCACCTCCATAATTGTGTGCGTTTCTTTCTGTCTGCAGGGCAGGCTACGAGTGTGTGCTGCTGTGTGGCTTTGAATGTAGCTATGAAATAATGGCAAGCCCAAGACACCCGCGTGACATTCCTTCAAAGGCCTCATCACAGCGTCTTGCTACAAAGGAGAATGCAGCTCAAGGCCTAAAGGGATTAGGTGGGACTCGGTCATTAGGCCTCACCCAAATAGCCCTGAGGAGAAGCTGCTGGATCCATAGCATGAAACACATACAACACCAGCACAGCCGTATGGTGGGTCCAGCTCATGAATATCATTACATAGTAATGGAGAGGAACTACTAGGGAATAAAGCACACTTATCCCACAATATGTTTGGCCATGCAGTCAAGGTGCAATTGAAGGCATGGAAAAAGTGTCTTCAATATTTCATTGAGCCAAATGCTCAAAGATGCCATACGGTATATGGGTCATTCCAGGATCAAACACATTTTGGCTTTAAAAGTCTTGAAAGATATGCCTTTACTTTTAAGAGATTCTCCTACATATTCTTTAATATTATGCAATAATGTAACAATGGCATACTGAGCTCATATTACAGATCAATGTTAATTTTTTTATTACAATTTGCGGCTGGGGGTCAAGTTTTTTGGCAAAGAAGCAGGACACGGGCTAGATGTGGTGCTACACATTATTTTGTGTAGCCCGTGAAAGCAAATCATGTTAACTTCATGTTTTCTCACAAAATTCAAATGAAGATTGTAAATGTAAGAGAACAAAATAAATACAAATTTTTCAATCCAAACAATATCATGTTGGATTTTTTTGTATGTTTTTTAGTCAACAAAGCATTTTTAAAATCCTGAAATATATATAAACATTATTGAATTGAATTTTATAATGAGATTTAAAGCTTCACCACAAAGTGCACAAATAACAACAACTTTCTGATTACCACTTTTATTTTTATAACGGGAATAAAAAATATACATGCCGTATTTTCACACCTATAAAACGCACCGTGTGATAGGGCGCAGTCTCATTTGCGGGTATATTTTCTGTTTTTTGTCAATACATTGGACTGCTCGTCCGATAAGGCGCTAACATGACACTAGACTAGCGTATGTTATGCTAGCCGCTAGCGTATGTTATGCTAGCCGCTAGCGTATGTTATGCTAGCCGCTAGCGTATGTTATGCTAGCCGCTAGCGTATGTTATGCTAGCCGCTAGCGTATGTTATGCTAGCCGCTAGCGTATGTTATGCTAGCCGCTAGCGTATGTTAGGCTTGGCACTAGCGTGTTCTTTTTAAAGACAGCACGATCAAAACTAAGTAAGCACTTCATTCCTTCATTCATTCACACTACTATACTATCCTTGTGAGGATAAGCGGTACAGGACATGAATGAATTAATAATAAATAATGAAATACAAAATTAATTTTCATGGGAAGAAAGTGTAAAGTGAGTGGAAATGTATACTGCTGTAACTGTGAGCACAGTAGTGTTACTAGCATTCCAGCTCGTGTCGCAAGATGACCAACATTACTTTCTTTCAATACTCCAATTCCTTCAAAAGGCTATGATGATGGGTACGGTGCAATGAAATCTGATCAGTTGTGAAAAAAAACATCGGTATATCACAGTGTTGACATTTGACTATGATGATGCCAATTATGCATCTATTTGTTTTCCATTGATGGAAAGCAGTCAGGATTGGCAGCAGTGATAACATAGTTCATAAGCGACAACACCATTATTGCATACATTTGACTTTTACCATTTAGAAAGGCTAATGATGCAAAAGAGCTGGGATTTATTTGAGTATTTTTCTTCATGAAAACATTCACCTATTTATTTCAACTATCACACTTCTGCCTCCAAATAGTGTAACTGATAGACTTTCACATTCAGTAAGTGATTTCTTGTGCCCATTATATAAGGACCTTATGAGTACGTAAAATGATTTTTGTCTTGGTTTGAAAAGTTTGTAGGAACACAACAGTTTTTCAGACTACTTCCTCACTCCCACTAGGACATGCCCTCATGTTCCCCTTTACAGTCAGTGATGAATTATTTAGATTGTATATGGATCTACAAGCTTTCAGGGTGATGCAGTTGCTGAGCCACAATGCCCATGGGTGGAGGAAGGAGTGGGTGAAGCTGTTGTGGGGGAGGCGGCGTTTTACAAAAAAGCAGGCAAGCGAAGCAAATAAGTAGCTCTCACCAAAGGTCACTGCAACCCAAAGGGTCTCTTGTGATATTTTCATTACTGGAGTAAAACACCCACTCGACTTCACTCAGTTTACTGGGTTTATGCACTATCTTTCAGGAAGATAAATATTTAAAGATAATGTAATGTCTTTTTTAATGATTTTCTTGTAAATAGTACATGAAATATGTTTAAAAATAGGTGCTAAAAACATGTGCACAAGTTAAGAACAAATGAATGAGTTATAGGCAGAGACTATTGGTCGTTTTTTTAAATTGTGTTGTTTCAGGTGAGGTTTAAAACACCAGCTGAAACCACTTGAAATGCAGTGTTGTCACTGCTTGCTGGCCCACCCCTAATAATATAAACAATTTCGCGGAAAATATAGACCAGACATGGCTGCAATAATTGATAAACCGCGAAGTAGGATCACTCCGATTATTACTACCATACTATATATTTTCACGCCTATATAAAAGACCAGAACACAAGTGCAATTATTAAGGACTGTATTTATTAAATGTAACAGTTATAGGCATATGAAAAGACTAATGTATATCAAAATATAGTAATCTATATAAAAAAAACAAAATGCAAATACTTTAAATACTATACTCACAGTGAAAATAGTTCCGATCTGCTAAATTTAAATTTAAAAAAAGGTATTGGGAGTTTTAGTCCGTTTCGTGAGGATCATCGATGGAATCTTTAGGAGGTGCCGTAGGGGGGCTTTTCAAGAGAATACAAATGTGCTTTTGTACAAAGACATGACAGTGTCAAGGCGATTGCCATATTCAATGGCTATGACCATGTTGTAATCAATCTCTGTGACACAGTTTCAAACTGTGAGCCATATTGAAAGTTTCTTGGCGATTTGTCAAAGTACTAAGACCACATTCTTCATCTTTATTGCCATCATTGTTTAGGGGGGAATTAAACTTCCACTTTGTTCCTTTGCGGTGTTCAGCCACCTTACCTGCCCAGAGAGCTCTGTTTTAGGATAAGAGCAACGGCGTCTGCCCGCTGCCTGGACTTAAACGGAAACTCAAATTCCACTTTACTCCTCCGTGGCGTCCAGCCATCTTAGCCGCCCAGAGAGCTCTATTATCAGATAAAGGGAATGCCGATCGCCATAATATTGCCCTTGAGCTTGCATTTTGAAACCTTTCTGGGAAATTCCACCATCAGCTCCGCTACCCCGAGACTTCCGGAAGTCCAGTCCGCTGAAATAGTTCTATGTTCAGATAAAGACAATGGCGTCCGCCGTAAGGTTGCCCAGGGCTCACATTTCTGAAAAAAATCCACCCTCACCAAGGCTCCCTGTCGTCCAGTTCATTGAGCCAGCTATATTTTTGGTTAAGGGCGACGGCGTCCACCATAAGGTCGCCAGGACTCGGATTTCTGAAAAAAATTCACGACCACCAAGGCTCCCGGCCGTCCAGTCTGCTCAGAAAGCTCTATTTCTTGATAAAGGAGATGGCCACCGCCCGCTGCTTGCCATTTTTCTTCTTCGGAGCTGAGTTGAGTGACAGTTTTGACATTTTTTCGGGGGGGGGGGATACTGAAAAAACGGGATGTACTGAAGCCGCTAATGTTGACGCTGCGAAGTTGTGAAGGATGACATCAAGTCAGTTGGTTTTGCATTTTAGCAAGGACCAAGACGACAATGTCTTTAATATGTGCATTTCATGGATCCCAGATTGCAGAAAACAAAATTGTGATGCCCCCGCACTCATTGGAATAGTTGGTGTGCTCCGTTAGCGGAAGAGAGACGCCGCCGTAATCCTCTACAACTGTCTAAACAACATAGTGTCCAAAGTCAGATGGAGACATGTTGGTAACTGCAAAAAAACGAACGTGACAAGGTTTTAATTTTCCCTCTTCTCAAATTTGGCAATGCTGCTGGATATCGACGGGTCCCATGAGTCTTTACTTTCACCCAACAATTTATTCATTTTTACTTTGGGTTCACGGCACAATTAAATATTGATGTGATTCATAAGAAGATAAGAAGAAAGACAAAGTAGAATGACTATTAGAAAGAAAAGGAGAACATCACATTTAAGCGCTGAAAAGATGACAATTTAAACAAAGAAGAGGAAGCACTAGTGACTTCATTACAGAGCTGTGACCTGGAAAAGGAATCAGATAGGCTCTGATTGTTTTTTTTCTTCGATACCCTTATCTCACTGATCTGGAGGCAGTGCTGTAATTGGATTCCTCCGGGAAAGATCAGGAAAAAAAGTTCTATTAGCTGCTGTCCTTTTGTCCCCAAAACAACAGGGTCATTATGGAATAATAGCGCAAAAAAAAAAAAAAAAACAAGCAGGATCTGATTTTAGTCAGTATTGTTGATCCAAACAAATAAATAATCCAAAATTTGTGTTTTCACTCCTATGTTAATGAAAAAAAAACACAATTGTCACAGAAATTACTTAAATAACAAACAAACAATCACACAACCACATGCCAGTCATTTCTCTCTCTCTCTCTTCATATATATCTCCTCTCATCTCATTTTATGAACCGCTTTATCCTCATTAGGGTTGCGGGGGGTGCTGGAGCCAATCCCAGCTGTCTCTGGGCCAGAGGCGGGGGACACCCTGAATCGGTGCCCAGCCGATCGTAGAGCACAAGGAGACGGACAACCATGCACACTCACCCATACCTAAGGACAATTTAGAGTGTCCAATCAGCCTACCATGCATGTTTTTTGGAAAGTGGGAGGAAACCCATGCAGGCATGCAAACTCCACACAGTTGGACGTGACCTGGATTTTAACCCAGGACCCCAGAGGTGTGAGGCCAACGTGCTAACCACTCACACACCTGGGCCGCCCTAGATATATATATGGAGAGTATAGCTCACGTAAGCATTGGAGTCCTCAGGCAGAACTAAGGATTCACCCGAAGCACTCCCCAGCACCCCTTCCAAGGACTCCAAAAACAGTGGGTACTCTGAACTGTTTGTTTCATACGCAAAAACAACAGTCAGGTCCTGTCCCCCCCACTCGAAGACGGAGGGATTCTAACCTCTCGTCTACCGGGGTAAACCCCAACAAAGCGCATTTCTTCTTGAATTTCTTTGGATCGTGGGATGATGCTCTGATGTTGCAGCCTACTTCACTTTGTCTTAGACATTCTATTAAAGCGTTTTCTTGATTCAACACGTGGTGGTAATCAGGTGTGGCTGTGGCCTGTGAAATTCAACACAGCTTTCCTACAATTGTGATTAGTCACAGCTATTTTGTGATTTAGTGAAGGGAGCAATTTCTTTTTCACAGGGGGGCAGACAAGTTTGTAATTTTTCTGCCTTGGTTAATAAAATCATCATTTCAAAACTGCCTTTTCTCTTTCCTTGGGTTGTCTCTTTGTCATACAAAAAATTACACAGAACTCAGGAAGGAGGCAAATACTTTTTCACGGCACTGTATAGTATGTATATAAGCTTTAATAAAATGCAACATTGCTGGCAACTGACAGACATTGTTGCATGCTTGAATATAAAATAGGAGGATTTTTCATAACTCTGAAGCAATTACTGTCATAGGAGGTGTGTGAAATTGTTGAAAATTAAAAAAACTAAAGCATGACTGCAAATTAATTCTCCCTTTGAAACGGCATTAAAAGAAAACTCTGAAATATATATCCTTAATTGCTTGCGTAAACTCTTTACACGCGTGGTAAGGAAGATATAAACTAGGCCGGAAAAACAATTTTGCTGGAACAATTTCTTTTGGATCATCCATCATCTGCTTTGGGGCAGAGAAGCAAATCAGTGAAATGAATTATGTCGCCTGCATAACTCTTTTTTTTTAGTAGTCTTGAATGTTTTTTTTTCTTTGCAACAAAAAGCTATGCTGGTTTCTTTCATGTTTTGATCCTTTTGAACTGGGCCCCTATCTCTCGCCAATTGGACCACAACCACAGTTTTTTCCACAACTCGCTCGCAAATTTCTACTTCTGTTAGACTCACATTTCACTGGCTGGTTCTTTGTTGGTTCGTTGGCGTTCACTTTTCTTCTTCCACAGGTATCAGGACAATAATGTGTCGTACATCTCTGTGCAGAATTGTGGAAGGGATTTTTGTAGGGGTTTTCTTTGCTTGATCAGATTTGGTAGTAGAGACGAGGTAGCTCGGGAAGGTCTTGATGTGTACATCTCTGACGATGCCTTTTTTGTCAGGGATGATAGTATTGACTCGTCCAAGTTTATACTGGCCCCTCAGAGCATTTTGGTCGGCCAGCCAGACGATATCTCCTGTGGCTACGTTTCTGTTTGTTGAGTGCCACTTGCTTCGGATGAACAAGTTGGGTCCCGCCAGCTGACTCCACTTCTTCCAGAATCGGTCAACTTCGGTCTGGGTGGAGTCTTTTGTATGGGTATCCTTGAAAGTCGAAGCTTCCTATATCTCTCTTGGGTCCTGTTCTTCCCGGCAGAAGAGAGTCTGGGCTGATGTAGTCTACACACTCCTCGCGACTTTGAGTTCTGGTGTCAATGGGTCTTTCGTTGGCCAGGTTAGCAGCCACGTAGAGGAAGGTTTGGAATTCACTCCATGTGAAGCATGTGTCTCGCCCCAGGTTGTGCAGGGCGCGTTTTACTGTGCGCACGGCAGCCTCGGCAGCCCCATCTCGGTGTGGGGAGTCAGCAGGGTGGAGTTTCTAGTTCCATTCTGTTCCATGTGTGGAGGCTTCACCCTCAACTTTGGATGCTTCCAGCTTCCTCAGGCATGCAGTTCTTTGAAGGCGGGCCTGGCACCCACAAAGTTTTTTCCTGGGTCTGACCATATCTTCCTCGGGTGTCCCCTCAACGCTGTGAATCTCTTGTAGGCCAACAGGAAGTCCTCAGATGACAGGTCATTTACAACATCTGTGTGTAGGGCTCGGGATGCCATGCAGCAGAAGACTAGTCCCCATACTTTGAGTCTTCATTTCTTCTTCACCTCATCCTCCACTTCATAAGGGCCAAACAGGTCCACTGTTGCGTATTGAAATGGCCTGGCTGGTGTTATTCGCTCGGATGGAAGTTCCCTTATGATTTGTTGGCATCTTTTGGCTTTGGTCTTTCTGCATGTTACATAATCATTTACGATCTTCTGAACCAATCTTCGGCCTTTTATATACCACGCATTCTTCCTCATGCGCAGGAGTGTACCTGCTGTTTCTTCATGGTTTGCGTTGTGGGCTTTTGTGCCAGAAGAGAGGATATCCATGCATCATAGGGTAAAATTGGTACGGCAATTTTGTCATTGTCGAAGATTTGAAATCTTCCTCCACAGACCTAGAGTTCAGTCTCCGCCTCTTTGTATACAGCCAACCTGTTGAGTGTGGTGTCACGAAAGGATGCACCCTCTTGGGCCGCGAGGAAGAGGTCTCTCTTTGAATCTTCATACTCACTCGGTGTAAGTACAGCTTGCTTGGCTCTGGACTTTATCTGATCTGAGGAAAGTCTCTTTCACTTTGGTTTACTGGTAGTAGTTGGTTTTTTTCCAATACTCTTTTCCATTTTGTTGCAGCTCTCCATACCCAAGCTATGACCCTGATCAACTTGGTTAGGCTGCTGAATTTCCTTACATCGATCAGTTCTTTCACAGCAGATCCAGCTGATCCAGCTGGAGGTCTTCGGGCTCGGGGCTCATCTCCGCTTGCAGCGTCTCGTGGGACATTCTGATCTCTGCTGTTTGTGGCATGGGTCGGGTTACTTGTTCCGGCAGATGGCGCATCGCTTGTACTTCTCTTCATCTGTGATCTTGTCTGTACTGATGTGAAGGATTTTCTTTGGAGTTTGTTAACTCCTTCCCTAGCTTAGGCAGTGACTTCTTCTTTGGCCGACTTCTTTGGCCACTCTTCTATGGGCAGCCTTAAGAATTGAGGTCCATCCTGCCACGCGGAGCCCTCTCTGAGGTCCTCCGGGGCGGCTCCTCTTGTTAGGATGTCCGCTACATTGATGTCTCCCTGGATCCACCACCGCCAACTCTGTTCGCGAAGAAAGTTTGATATCCGTAACTGTCTCTTTGGATTGCTCCTAAAACAGTTTGACTGTCTAGTAGGTGGAACCATTTTTCAATCTCCATTCGACTGCTTTTTGATGTATCTTCTGAGGCGAGCCGCATAGACACCGCCACATATTTCAAGCTTTTACTGGTTCTCCCTTCTGGTCAAGTGGTGTGAGTTTTGCCTTGGACTCGACGAGTCTGACTTCGATGCCTGTCGCGGTCTCCCATCTGAAGTACACCACGGCTCCATAACTCTGGTCACTTCCATCAGAGAATGTCACTCCCCACGGTTTTCGGGTCCAGTTCCGTGGTGTGAGGCACCTGTGGAAGGTAACTTGGCTGAGACGGACGTATTCTTGAAAAAAATGGATTGCTTCTTCCCTCAACTTTTCTGATAGTGGTTTGTCCCACGTGTCTTGGGTTCTGCTGGTTCCCGCTTCTTGGAAAGCTATCCTGACCAGAAAGGCACCCTTCTGTTTGGCGGGGGTGACAAGGCATATCGGATCATAGAGGCCAGCTACCTGGCTTAGAAATTGTCTCCTAGTCAGTGGTTTGGGAGTTTTTTCTCTCACCTCTTCGTGCAAGAGGTTTTGACCCACTCTCATTTTCTTTCTTCTCTTTGAGAAGTTAACTGAGGTCATTGGGTACAGTTTGTCACTTTCAACAAGGTAGCCGACTCCAACAGCCTTGTCATCTTCTCCTCTTCTTTGATTCGGTAGAATGAGTACGTTACTGGATGATACTCCTGATGTGAGTATCTCCCTCCCACTTTGACCTGACCGGAGCCAGGGTTTGAGGAAGAAACCGCCTGCTTTCAGGATCTCTTTGACTCTTCTGGTGCATTCATCCAGTTTCTCCAAGTCGTTATGGGAGGTAAGCACATCGTCAACATAAGAATCTTCCTCCAGGATTCTACACTCCTCTTTTAGGTGAGTAAACATGGGTAGCTTTGCAGTCTCTCTCATGGCCAGCTGTGCAATGCATCCTGCTGGACGATCGCTAATGTTGACTCAGGTGATGGCATACTCTTCAAGTTCACTGTCTTCGGTGTCTCTCCAAAGGAATCTGTGTAGGTGCATTTCTAGTTCTTCCAACTACACTGAGTTGTACATCTTCCTGATGTCTCCAACTGTTGCATACAGTCCTCTTCTGAATGTGAGTAGCACTGCTCGGATTGGGTTGAGGACATCTGATCCTTTCAGCAGGATATCGTTCATGCTAAGTCCCTTGAACTTCTGGCTGCTGTTCCAGACTAGACACACGGGTGTAGTGACGGAGTGGGGGTTTGGCGCTACCAAGTGCGTAACGTACCACACCAGTCCCCTCCAATTGGTTATCATTTCACCATTTCATGGACTTGGGATGTGTATGCCACTTTATACTTGGGTTCTTTCTTGAGTTGTTTTTCTATTCTCAGAAAGGTGGCTTCTACTCCGCTTCTGTTGTTGGGTAGGGAAATGGGGTCTTCAATCCATGGGTATTTTGTATCCCAGTGAGGTTCGTTGACGTGATCATCAGTGGTGACATAGGTGAGGCCTTTTCTGATTATTTCCAGCTCTCTCTTGCTCAGTGTCATCTCTTTGCCTCCTGGCTCGCAGTTGCCACATCTGCATCCTCCGCACTTTGGTTCGCAAGCTGCCCCAATACTGTCCCATTTCCACCAGTTGAGGAATTATTTGTCTGTGACAATGCTTCTGGTTTCAGCTTTGAATTCCTCTGATGCTCTGAGTTCTTGGTATTTCACAGCTGTGGCCCTCATGGACCGTGCAAAGTGCATTTTGGATGTGCGAGCTGCCACACTCTCCTCCTCTCTGGTCTTCTCTAAGTTCAACTGTTGCTGCTTATCCAATATCACATCTCTATCTTTCTCATCAATTGCTATTAATGCAATTTATCTCTTGTGCAAGTGCATAGAGTATATAGTATTCCTTCAGCAACTTTGATTTTACCAGGTTTCTAGCCTCTTTGCCTAGGTAAGTGGGTTGATTGGTGAAGGCTCTTTTTGCTGAGGCCCTCTCTTGCTTCAGCAGCTCAATTGTCTTACCAGTGGCTTCTTCCGCCATGGTTGCAGTTGTTCTTTTCGATGACTGCGTTAGCTTTGACTCAAGGCCTTTAATCCTTTGTCTTTGATGCCACTGTGGTTTTCAACTGTCAAGTTGTTGTGTAATTCCCTCAATTTTTGGCCCAACTTGAAAAAGGCCCCGGTCTTCTCAACGCATGAACAACTCAAATTCTTCCTCCATTTTTACAATTTTATTGAAGTTTATGGAGATAGGAAGTGATTAGCTTGAAAACCTTAAAGAAGGGGGAAAGAAGGAAGCATGTGACATCATTCAAGTTTCAAGTTACTATGTTGATCAAAGTGTTGCTCTTGAGTTTATTAGTCACATCTTGAATTTACTACAGAAATATAGAAGAGTGTTCAAATGATAGAGTGGAAGTGAAAGTGAATGGGTACATTAACTGATTGAGTAAATCAAACACGGATATTCACTTTACATAGATTGATAGTAAGAGTAATCCAAGTTAAAGGAAATCACAAATAATGCAACCTATACAACTTATGGTTGTGAGAAACAAACTGAGCATTAATCAGGTGGAGTCCAAGTAGTACTCAAATTTGATCCTACGAGTTGCGTATGATCGGGAACTGAAGGGTGTCTTTGGTTCCTTGGTTGCCTGTCTTGTCTTGTACTTTTCTGGGCTGGACTACTGAGCTTATATACTGGCTATGACCTCAAGGAGGAAGCGAGGAGAGTTTGGTCTGATTGGGTTTTTTTCTGCCTCCTGTTGGTCTGGAGGGGGGCAGACGTATCTTCTGCTTAGTTGACTTGACAATCACAAAACAAATATTTCCAGGTACTATTTGTAAACACTGCACAGGGTGCTCTCAGATTCCTTGTAACTTGACTGACATGTTTTGGTCCTCTTTTAAAATAAAGGCATGTTTCCTCAACAAGTTGTTGATCCTTCAATCGTTTATTAAATGAAGAGATCTGTATATCGCTCTAGAAAGGCTTTTTAGGGGAGAAATGGAAACAGTTTTTGAATCTCAGGCGGGGAAGAGAAGAATGTTGTGTAAGACTTATATTGAATGTTTATGGATGGTATTCCTTTTGACTCACCAAGATTTCAACAGCAGCAGCCAAGGTTATTTGGCTAATGCCACAATGCATAGTTGTTTGTGGGCATCTAATGGACTCAATAAGAGTATTTTGAATTGGTGTAAAATACAGCTAACAGAGTCTATCTTTCCCTTCACTTACTTTTTCAACTAAACTGGAAGCTCCAAATGGCACTAAATGCGATTTGCAACATTCATTCATTCATTCATTCATTCACGGGGGTGCTGGAGCCTATCCCAGCTGACTTCGGGCCAGAGGCGGGGGACACCCTAAATCGGTGGCCAGCCGATCGCAGGGCACGGGGAGACAGACAACCAGTCACACACACACTCATACCTAGGGACAATGTAGAGTGTCCAATCACCCTACCATGCATATTTTTGGGAATGTGGGAGGAAACCGGACTACCCGAAGAAAAAACACAGGCTTGGGGAGAACATGCAAACCCATCATGGTGGACTGACTTGGATTCGAACCCTTGACCCTAGAGCTGCGAGGCCCTAATCTCTAATCCCCGTGAAGATTGAATGTCAACTGTGTATGCCACGGGTGTCCAAATGAGTCCTCAAGGTCCGCAGTGGGTGCAGATTTTCATTCCAACTGGAGAAGAAGATACATTTTCACCAATCTGCTGTTTTAAAAGTACGATCGGTTGATTCCCATCAAGTGCTTCTAGTTTCAGAAGAAACCTCATTGGTTAAACTGTCTGTGCCTGATCAGTTGGAACAAAAACCTGCATCCACTGTAGCTCAAGTCACCATTCTAAAATTTAAAATAAAAGACCTGCAGGGATTTATAGAAATATGCCACATATATATATATAAATATGCCACATTTATATATATATATATATACTGTATTTTCACGACTATATGGCGCACCGCATTTAAAGGCGCAGTGTCAGTAACGAGTGCTATTTCTGTATTTGACACACAAGACGCACCGCATTTAAAGGCGCAGCCAGGCATGGCAAAACAAACACCAGCTTAAACATACATCAGCTTAAACATACATCAGCTTAAACATACACCAGCTTAAACATACGGACACATGCTAAAAACACGTTTTTAAAAAGGCAACGGAAGCAAAACTGAGTTTGGTTGTACTTTTTTAGCCATTTTACAATGTACTTTTTTGATCAATCATCACCCACAAATCCATCAAAGTCCTCATTTTCTGTGTCCAAATTGAACAATTGTCCAAATCATTCATCAAAAACGCCGGGTTCCCTCTCTTCGTTGTGGCTACACAGAAATGATGCCGGCTTTGGCAAAAGCTCAAACAACAGTGCAAGCAGACACGTTAGGCCAAGCGGCCACAATCCATTCAAAAATAGTGGCGTAACTAGCCCGGCGCTGCCTCCTACTCTTCGTAAAGCTGTGTCGGCTTTGGCAAAAGCTCAAACAACAGTGCAAGCAGACACGTTAGGCCAAGCGGCCACAATCCATTCAAAAATAGTGGCGTAACTAGCCCGGCGCTGCCTCCTACTCTTCGTAAAGCTGTGTCGGCTTTGGCAAAAGCTCGAACAACAGTGCAAGCAGACATGTTAGTCAAGCGGCCACAATCCATACAAAAATAGTGGCGTAACTAGCCCGGCGCTGCCTGCCACCCTTTGTAAAGCTGTGTTTGCCACCTATCATCCATTGTTCCCTTTATTTTTTTTATCATCCTAATCTAAATTAACCTAGCGACTTGTAAAGAAAATTTCTATATCCTTGGTTTTCGCCGGTACACGGTCGATTGGTCGCCAGTCTTTTGGTCGCCGATCTTTTGGTCGCCGGTCTTTTGGTCGCCCGGAAAGTGATTGATAATTACCATTTAAACCGTTGCTCAAATTCTCTAAATACAAACTGCGAATTACTATTTAGTCATACTTAATGTCCTATTAACTATTAGGCTAAAGAAAAGCTCCAAATTTCCCGGACTTGTATTGTTTTTTGTTGGAGAACTTGTTAAGACCCTGACTGACGTACCTTCCTAAGGGGGACAACTCATGTACATACAAACTCTTATACCCTCACACGTCGGCTCAGTGAAACTGCTCATGGCCATTGTTGGCTTTTATTGATGCATAGACCGTGTTGTTTTACCTTGTTTTGTCGTCAGTCTTTTGGTCTTCGGTCTTTTGGTCGCTGGTCTTTTGGTCGCCCGTTGTCGCGGTCTGGGCGACCAAAAGACCGCGACCAAAAGACCGCGACCAAAAGACCGCGACCAAAAGACCGCGACCGAAAGACCGGCGACCAAAAGACCGGCGACCAATCGATCACACACGGTTTTCGCCACCCCCATCCCAGACTTCCTGCAGTTAGTTCAGTATCACCGTCCCTCCAACGTATTTCATGGCTGGTCTTATAATGGCTTAATTTCCTGGACATCAAGGCTGAGTCTGAAGGCTGTGGGGGGATGACTTTGACACGACAAAAGATAGAAGAATTCTGACCGCCTTTCAAAGAAGTACCTACACACTATGAAAGGGAAATGAAAGACGGTTGAAAATGTTCAATTTAAATTGAATTAAATTTTTAACGCTGGGCAGGGAATTGTTTAAGCTATCAGAGAAGGCTTTGAAGTTCTTCGCACCAATGGGTCCCACTATCAGCCAGTCCTTGATAGATCTTCCTACCTCTACAATATGTATTTAGGAGTTTGTTAATGAGAACTGTTTGACCATTATTCCAGAAGCAATTTGGGAGGTTACACACTAATGTTGGATGAGAAGCCCTTCCAGGTTGAAATCTGAATTCTTCAAACTAGTTAAGTTCAATCACAGCGGAATATGTTTCCCATTTCTATATGGACATTGCTTGAAGCACTGGTGTCCAGTTATGTTGGAATAGCAACAGGTCATCCCCAAACTGTTGGGATTCTATTTCTCATGACCCTCCCACTGGAATATTTGCTTTCTCATATTAACCAACTGGGACATAAAATTGCTTGCTAAATTGGGGAACATTGCTATTTTGTGTAGGGATAGTTCATTT
This sequence comes from Stigmatopora argus, assembly GCF_051989625.1. Lineage (NCBI taxonomy): Eukaryota > Metazoa > Chordata > Actinopteri > Syngnathiformes > Syngnathidae > Stigmatopora > Stigmatopora argus. The sequence goes on along the minus strand of NC_135390.1, from coordinate 4,315,355 downwards.
TGGTGCTCTGCGGCATAGTAATTGAATTTAAAAAATGATACCATACATATAATACAGAGATTCACTTTCCAAAGCCAGTACCCAGTTCTTTCACAAAAAGTGAAACACGATTATTGGGTGCCTGGGGCTAAAACCTCCCTTTAGTGCAGAGTGTACTTGTGTGCAATTTACAGTCTATGGGTAAAGACTCACAGCTTAGACATGGAAATGTCATGTATTTTAGTTAACAATAGATGAGTTATTTACTGTCATTCTGAACAAATTTAAATAAATAAAAAGGTGATGTCTCACTAAACTAGCTGCCCTAAGTGTACTATGTTACAATACTGAACGCTTAAAACTTTTACAGTAAATTGGAAAAATAATTAAATAAAAAATTCTAACGATTGTCGGCCCGGCGGCTTGAGTGGTTAGCATGTCGGACTCACAAGCCTGGGGTCCTGGTTTCAAATCCAGGTCGGTCCACCTGTGTGGAGTTTGCATGTTCTCCCCGGGCCTGCATGGGTTTTCTCCAGGTACTCCGGTTTCCTCCCACATTCCAAAGACAAGCATGGTAGGCTGATTGGACACTCTAAATTGCCCCTAGGTATGGGTGTGAGTGTGAATGGTTGTTTGTCTCCTTGTGCCCTGCGATTGGCTGGCCACCAATTCAGGGTGTTCCCCGCCTATGGCCTGAAGTCAGCTGCTATAGGCTCCAGCACCCCTGTGACCTTAGTGAGGATAAAACGGTTCAGAAAACGAATGAAAAAAATGATTGCTTGCCGTTATCACTAAGAAGGGGGTGTGCTAGTTTTGAATCCATGGCGCACTGCCTTTTCACCACATTCCTGTTTTTGTCTTGCATCTAACAACAAGCTCATTAGACTGCCTGAAAAGTGACATTTCAACCTGACTTCTCCCTCTCGCTCTTGTTTCTCATCATTAAGTAGCATCATTAAATTCAAAGGTAAGCAGGCTCACTCTTTGAGGGTGATTCTACGCCTGCCAGGCGAGTGTTTTGATGAGCCTGTCACTACTTCACCCCAAACATGCCTCATTAGTAGTTCATTCGAATCACCTACCTGCACCCCACCACCCTCCCACACCTCCATCACACACATTCAGGGTCTTTCTCATTATATTTGTCCCTCCCTCTTATCTCACATCTCCCGATCCCCCCACCTCCCTCTGTTTTCCAGCATTAATTAGCTGCCTTCTCCTTATTCTAGGCTTCTTCGGTCACATCTCTAAGGGGGATGGATATTATTTTTCCTTAACCCAAAGGCCAACTTAATCAGCTGAATTAATTTCATTAATTTTCCTTTATTACTAGTTAGGCTCCAGGCCATGCAATGTCTTTCTCTCTTGTGCCCACTGCTCCTCCCTTAGTCTCTCACCCATTCCTTCCTTTACCCCCTGCAGGAATTTCCAATCACAAACTAGACAGTGAATAGTATGCTTCCTTGCGGGTGGCAGGAAGATAGGAAGAAATATAATAACGGATCTGACATAGAGCTACAGGTATAGCCTAATTATTACTTTGACAATTAGTTCCAAGTGGTACATGGCTTGTGGGGGTGTTTCCTAAGAAAAGGTGATAATTGATTTTAATAATCATGAAGTCACACAATCTGGAGGTAATATTCTGAGTATATCTTTACAGTAGTAATTGAGCATCACTCAATCAGGTGGTTTTAAACAAAGTGCATATAAGTATCATCGACATCTAAAGTCAACTAGAGCGGAAGGTATTGTCAACTCAAATTATCAAGAGGTCAGTACATTCATTAAAATGCTTTATTTAAAAATCTGTGTTTGTAAAATAAGACAGCAAATTCTAACACAAGACCTTTTGTTGGTATGCAAAATTGTTGCCTCTGTCCATAAAGTGGCCTGAAGTGATTTATCGTTGATTTAGAGTGCAGAAGCTCGTTTAGACAGTGGTTGAAGATTGTTAGTTCTAGCTAAAGTCTCATGAGTTAAACATAACTTAATACTGTAATGATAAGGACCAGTAATTAGTCTTTTGTCAAAAATAATAATAATAATAATGAGGTATTCTAGCAACTTGGAGAAACCCGTTTCAAACTAGAATTTTATCACCCCAGGTTAAAAAAATTTATGGCAGATGTATAGGGGGAAAAAAGATAATTGTCAAGAATAAGTATGCCTGATTTTTTAAAGTGGAGTTTATATATAAGAAATCATTTGAGTCTGAATTGTTCAATGTGACTATTGTTTTTGTGTGAGTAGTTTTAATGTGAGTACAAATCCAAAAGGGGACAAAGTCTTGTGAACAGTGTGCTAATTTGATTGACTTCACATTTATGCCTTGGTGTTAATTGACTAAAATCCGAGTCAAAAAGACTTCTGCATGACTAGCCACTTATATTAAACCGTCAATACCTGAGTATGAGGAATATATTTTAATACGATTTTATTTTACTTGGGAGTATGAATAATATTATGAAATCAGAATATACCAGAGTACATAAGACCCAAGATGCAGAGTCTACACAGATGCCTCAGAGACAGTCATCACTTACGGGCAGGATGCATTATGCCACCTGGGTCAGTGCACTTGGAGAGGCACAACCAAGTGCATACCTGTCAACTTGTACGTTTTATACGTATTTTATACGTTTTTTACACCGACTTTTGTACGGGGAATTTATTTATTTATTTTTTAAATCGCCAATATTTATGAAAACCGATCTCAACAAGACCGTTTGGGCTAAAATCCAGATAGTCTCGTAGGCTGGTAGCCAACGACGCTACTGTCATCGATCGTTACTATTGTCACGGTATACCAGCAAAAATGATCCTCAATCGTATGTATTTTTTTAGCGGTGCGTACGGCAATATCGATAAAGGATGACATGCGCATGCGTATATATACATAGAGTAAATATCGTGGAAGCAAGCATGGAGGAGCCACCTAGTAAGAAACGAAGAACTCAAGGATCGGGTCGACACCAGAAAGAATGGGAGTTACTTCAAGGTGAATATGCTGGCTGGATTAAAGCATTGTTAAGAGGCACTCAATTCTCATTCTGTGTCCCTTACTCCCTGGTTACCGCATAAACATGCGTCGTACAGTGTTTGTAAGGTTTTTTTGGGGTTTGTAAGGGGAATCATAATCATTTATAAGGGCAGTTATCGGCAGAGGTTGACAGGTATGCAAGTGGCTGGAATAGTGTTTAGAACCATTTGTGGCCAGTATGAAATAGAAATACCCAAGGTCAAATATGGCGTACGACACAAGGTAATAGTAAAAAATAACCCTAAATTTCTGTGAGACTTCAGATTCTGACGAACAAACCAGTAATGGTCTTGCCAACCAGACATGAGCCAGAAGGCAGTGATTATAGATGTGGTGCCAGTGGTGTGCCGTCAGGGCCTTCAAGGCCTTCTCTGCTGGCCTGAGAAATATCTGAATCACAGACTGATGTTGATTATATTTTGTCCATGAATACTTATTAAATAATTCCAAATTGTCTGTCATCTTATTTTCATTGCTTTTCCCCCTGGTTGCACTGCTTCCAGATGTGTGTTTTCATATTGAAGCATTTAACCAATCACATTTCAGCTATTATTTGTTGACAGGGTCAGAAATCTGCCTTGAGGCCTTCACAATCAGTTCTGCAGGCTCTGCTGCATTAAACAAACGTCGATAAGACTGTTGCTTTAACCAATCAGATTTCGAGTTGGCAACACCACAATGCCTTCTCGCAGGCTTAGGGATACGTCATTGCCTTGTCACAGGCATAGGGATACGTCTGCCTCAAGGCCTTCACAATCAGTTCTGCAGGCTCTGCTGCATTAAACAAACATCGATAAGACTGTTGCTTTAACCAATCAGATTTCGAGTTGGCAACACCACAATGCCTTCTCGCAGGCGTAGGGATACGTCATTGCCTTGTCACAGGCGTAGGGATACGTCATCGCTTTCACCAACTATGATTGGCTAGTGATAGAGTGGACTAGCCATAGCTACCAAACTGTATCTGGAGTGAGCTGCACAAGCAAATATATTGTTGTGTTGATTTAAAGCCATTTTCAAGACGGACTTTTCCAGAAAAAAATGGACATCATTAAGAAAGGTCGGACAACTCCAAAGCAAGCAAGCCTGTCACAACCGGGAACGAACATTTTCAGCACTAAATAGAATACAAACGTATGCCAGAAATACGACAGGACAGGCTTGACTTTCAGCATTAGCTTTGATGGCGATAGAAAAGAAGGAAGAAAGAAAAGAGGATGCATATTGTGTACAGTTAAAAACAGCTAGAACAGATGATGAAGGTTAAAGCGCCCAGATGTTGTTCATTTTCTTTTCATATTGTCTTTCTGTCCTTTTTTTAGGTCTTTGTTGATGTCATGCCCATATTCCTGTCTCATCCTGCCCTATGATGTTCAACTCTTAAGTGAATTCAACCACTGTAGTTTTAGTTTGTGACCTCGTGTTTTGCATTTTTTTTTTGCACTTCAGTATTTTTGTAACATCCCTATTTTTGGGGGGAGTACACCCGTGGGCCAGCCTTACCTCTTTGTTTCTCTGCATTTGGATCCATAGAAAAGACTATACCACTTTGCATGGTGTATGTGCGTAAGCATTTTTTGTTATCCAAAAAATAAATGGTTTCTGACTACCCATAACAGGAGACAAAATAAAAATGTGATCGAACTCAGATTGTCAAGTCAACTCTGGAGAAGATATGTCTGCCCCTCCTCCAGGCCAGCAGAGGGCAGAAAAGAAAACCCAGGCCACCCACCCACCTCGCCTCATTTCCTGCCTAAGATCATAGGGCATGAGCCAGGATATAACCATTCAGATTCAAGCCTTGAAAGTAGACAGGCGAGAAAGGAGCAAGGAATACCAAGGAATACCCTTCAGACCCGATCACACGCAACTGGTAGGATAAAATAAGTACCACCTAAATGCCAGCTGATTGATGCTTAATTTGCTTCTCGCAACCTTAAGTTGCATTCTTTGTATTTTCCCTTAACTTGGATTACTCATATGACCTATCTCTGTAAAGTGAATATTTGTGTTTGATTTACTCAATCAGTTAATGTACCCATGCATTTCCACTCTATCATTTCAACACTCTCCTGCTTTTCTGTAGTAAATTCAAGATGCTAGTAGTAAACTCAAGAGCAACACTTTGATCACCATAGTAACGTGAAACTTGAATGACGTCACATGCTCCCTCCTTTCCCCTTTCTTTAAGGTTTTCAACCTAACCACTTCCTATCACCATAAACTTCAATAAAAGTGTAAACTGGAAGGATTTGAGTTGTTCCTGTGTTGATAAGATCGGGGCCCCTTTTCAAGTTTGGGGCAAAATTTGAAGAAAAGTAGAGATAACTTGACAGTTGAAAACCAGCGTGGCATCATAGACAAAGGATTAAAGGCCTTGAGTCAAAGCCAACGCAGTCGTCGGAAGGGCCTCAAGAGGAGCGAGGCCTCAAGCCATGGCGGAAGAAGCCACTGGGAAAAAAATTGAGCAGCTAAGGCTCGAAAGGGCCAAAGCAGAAAGAGCCTTCTTCAATCAAGCCAGGTACCTAAGCAAAGAGGCAAGAAAACTGGAGAAATCAAAGTTGCTGAGGGAATACAATAGGTTCTATGCACAAGCACGAGAGGTAGATAACACCAATAGCGATTACGAACTCGGCCTCCTTGCCGAACGGGGAGGTTCTGAGGAAGATATCGGAGGAATATTGGAGAAAATAAAGAAGACCCAAGAAGACTGTGATACCAAGCTGACAGAAGTAAGGGAGCTAGTACAATTAAGTCTCTGGGAGAGATGCGGCAGGACTGAGCTCACGTCTGCAATGGCGGAAGCAGAAAAATACTGCGGACACGCCCTTAGGACCCCAGTGACTGCGGCGTGTAATGATGCCTATGAACAGCAAGTAACCCATGCTAGAAGAAGCATACTTGAGCTCATGACAGCGTTCAAGGAATGGGAAGAATGGATCCCAAATGAAGAAAGACCCACCTGGGAGAAAAGACTACAAGACCTAAAAGAAAAGAGGGTCACCATCAATACAAGGAAGGCAGAACACCTACAAATGTCCAAGGAGGAGGGAGCAGAACAAGAAGGAACCCTCCGAACAAAGCCTGCAGAACAGGCACCCGGTCTCAAAATTAAGGCCACCAGTCTGCCCAAATTTGATGGCTCCAGAAGAGATTTCTACCCGTGGAAGAGGACCTGGGAAAGCCTTCAGAAACAAGGCGAGCCAACTGGTTCGAAGGAAGCCCGAAGGCTCCAACTCCTTGAAAGTGTGGACGGGAGGATCTGCAGAGACCTAAGCCTGTCCACCTGTCAGACCGCCGAAGACATGTTCAGGGTACTGGAAAACCGATTTGGAAACAAAGCAACAATAGCCGTGGAAATTCTTGAAGGCCTGGAAAGATTCCCGATCCTGACATCAGACCAACCCCGGAAAGTGATTGACATGATCCAGGCAATCGAAAAGGCCCTCAACGATCTAATAGAACTCGACCACGCTGGAGCCATCAAAAATCTGCTTGTAATCAGATCAATAGAGAGGAAATTACCAGAAAGAATAAAGATGAACTGGTTAGACTTCATGACCAACCAAGCTAATGGAGTCACCCCAGACAACCACTTTGACAGCCTCCTAAGGTACCTGAAGGGCCAAGAGGAGGTCTTGGAGAGGGCCGAGCAGCTTAATACACCTCTGAAGCCCGAGAGAAGATCAGGGGAACCGAGGCAAAGCGAACCCAGAAGGTACGCCTCAACCAAGTCCACGAGCAAAGGGGGATGTGTCGTCTGCGGGGAAGAGGGGCACGGAGAGAAGCTGTTCTTCTGCAAGGCGTTCAAAAACCTGAAACCGAAAGACAAGTTGAGTGCAGTTGAAAGGTTGGGAGCCTGCAAAAAGTGCCTAGGGTGTCACAAGGATGAAAGCGAATGCAGGGACACTTACTTGTGCAGGAAGCAGAGCTGCAAGAGAGACCATCACTTTTTCCTGTGTCAAAAAGGAAACGCAATACCAAGACCAAGTGCGGGGAGGCACGGATTGACAGAAGAACAACAGCGATTTGTGTCTAGAATGTCCCCCGAAGCGGCAGAAGAATTCAAGAGAGTCTTCACCAATGTTTCGGCAAGTTCGCTCTGCACCGACAAGTCTGCAGCCATGGGGCATAGTGAAGGGGAGGAACTCCCAGTGATGCTTATGCTCCTCGAAGTAACAACCAATGCAGGTCAGAAAATTGGAACACTGATTGACTTGGCGTCTGATACAAACTACATTACCCACAGCGCAGCCAAAAGGCTCAACCTCAGAAGTGAGAAGGTCACCCTACTGGTCCACGGTGTTGGGGGGATGGTTTTGAAAGTAAAAACAAAAAAGTATCAGCTCCGAGTGAGAGTTAAGACACCCACAGGGACGCAAAGACCCCATGAACTTACCTGTTATGGTTTGAAAGAAATAGCCAAGATAAGTAGGACTATCAAACCTGAAGAACTGAAAGGGTTCTTCCCAGAAGTGAGCTTAGAGGACCTGCACAGACCAGAGCAGGTCGAGCTCCTCATCGGTCACCGGGAAGGACGCCTCGCACCGCAGAGGGTGAAAGTGATCGGCGACCTCGTCTTATGGGACGGACCATTGGGGAAGACCGTTGGTGGAACGCACCCAGACCTCTTTGAGGAAGAGAGTGTGGCAGCTCGCACATCCAAAACACACTTTGCACGGTCCATGAGGGCCACGGCTGTGAAATACCAAGAACTCAGAGAATCAAAGGAATTCAAGGCTGAAACTAGAAGCACTGTCACAGACAAAGAATTCCTCAACTGGTGGAAATGGGACAGTATTGGGGCAGCCTGCGAACCAAAGTGTGGAGGATGCAGATGTGGAAACTGCCAGCCAGGAGGCAAGGAGATGACACTGAGCGAGGAGAGAGAGCTGGAAGTCATCAGAAGAGGCCTCACCTATGTCACCACCGATGATCACGTCGACCAACCTCACTGGGACACGAAATACCCATGGATCGAAGACCCCATGTCTCTACCCTACAACAGAAGTGGAGTAGAAGCAACCTTTCTGAGGACAGAAAAACAACTCAAGAAAGAACCCAAGTGGAAAGTGGCATACGCATCCCAAGTCCATGAAATGGTGGAAAGAAGAGCAGCAAAGAAACTCAGCAAAGAAATGATCACCAATTGGAGAGGACCGGTGTGGTACGTTAGCCACTTGGTAGCGCCAAACCCTCACTCCGTCACCACACCAGTGCGCCTAGTCTGGAACAGCAGCCAGAAGTTCAAGGGACTCAGCATGAACGATATCCTGTTGAAAGGACCAGACGTCCTCAACCCAATCCGAGCAGTTTTACTCAGATTCAGAAGAGGAGTGCATGCAGCCCTTGGAGACATCAAGAAGATGTACAACTCAGTGTGGTTGGAAGAACCAGAAATGCACCTACACAGATTTCTTTGGAGAGACACCGAAGAAAGTGAAATTGAGGAGTATGCCATCACCCGAGTCAACATTGGCGATCGTCCAGCAGGATGCATTGCACAGCTGGCGATGAGAGAGACTGCAAAGCTACCCATGTTTGCTCACCTAAAAGAGGAGTGCAGAATCCTGGAGGAAGACTCTTACGTTGACGATGTGCTGACCTCTCATAACGACTTGGAAAAACTGGATGGATACACCAAAAGGGTTGAGAAGATCCTGAAAGCAGGTGGCTTCATCCTCAAACCCTGGCTCCGGTCAGGCCAAAGTGGGAGGGAGATACTCACAGCAGGAGCATCTTCCAGCAATATACTCATTCTACCAAATCAAAGAAGAGGAGAAGACGACAAAGCCCTTGGAGTCGGCTACATTGTCGAAAGCGACAAACTGTACCCCATGACCTCAGTTAACTTCTCTAAGAGAAGAAAGAAAATGAGAGTGGGTCAAAACCTCCTGGGAGAGGAGGTGAGAGAAAACACTCCCAAACCACTGACTAGGAGACAATTACTAAGCCAGGTAGCTGGCCTCTATGATCCGATAGGCCTTGTCACCCCCGCCAAACAGAAGGGTGCCATTCTGGTCAGGAAAGCTTTCCAAGAAGCTGGAACCAGCAGAACCCAAGACACGTGGGACAAACCTCTATCTGAAAAGTTAAGGGAAGAAGCAATCCAGTTATTTGAAGAATACGTCCGTCTCAGCCAAGTTACCTTCCACAGGAGCCTCACGCCACGGAACTGGACCCGAAGACCGTGGGGAGTGACATTCTCTGACGGAAGTGACCAGAGTTACGGGGCCGTGGTGTACCTCAGATGGGAGACAGCGACGGGCATCGAAGTCAGACTCGTCGAGTCCAAGGCGAAACTATCACCACTTGACCAAAAGGGAGAACCAGTGAAAGCTGAGATATGTGGCGCTGTCTATGCAGCTCGCCTCAGGAGATACATCGAAAAGCACAGTCGAATGGAGATTGAAAAATGGCTCCACCTAGTGGACAGTCAAACTGTGTTAGGAGCAATCCAAAGAGACAGTTACGGATATCAAACCTTCTTCGCGAACAGAGTTGGAGAAATTCAGAAGACCACGTCCGTTGACGACTGGTGGTGGATCCAGGGAGAACTCAATGTAGCGGACATGCTAACAAGAGGAGTTGCCCCGGAGGACCTCAGAGAGGGCTCCGCGTGGCAAGACGGACCCGAATTCCTAAGGCTGCCCATAGAGGAGTGGCCAAAGAAGTCGGCCAAAGAAGTCGCTGCCCATGCAAGGGAAGGAATCAATAAACTCCAAAGGAAGTCCTTCACTGCCGTACAGACCAGGTCACAGACGAGAGGAAGGACGAGCGATGCACCATCTGCCGAAACAAGTAATCCGACCCATGCCACGAATGGGGGAGATCGGAGTATCCCACGAGGGGCTGCAAACGGAGATGATCCCCGAGCCCGAAGACCTCCAGCCGGATCTGCTGTGAAAGAACTGATCGATGTAAGGAGATTCAGCAGCCTAACCAAATTGATCAGGGTCATAGCCTGGGTATGGAGAGCTGCAACAAAATGGAAAAGTGTATTGGAACAAGACCCAACTTCAAGTAAACCAAAGAGCCAGAGACTTTCATCAGACCAGATAAAGTCCAGAGCCAAGCAAGCTGTACTTACACTGAGTGAGTACGAAGATTCAAAGAGAGACCTCTTCCAGGCAGCCCAAGAGGGCGCGTCCTTCCAAGACACCACCCTCAACAGGTTGGCGGTATACAAAGAAGCGGAGACCGAACTCTTGGTCTGCGGAGGAAGATTCCAAATCTTCGACAACGACAAAACAGCCGTACCAATTCTACCCCATGATGCATGGATATCTTCTCTTCTAGCACAAGAAGCCCACAATGCAAACCATGAAGAAACAGCAGGTACACTCCTGCGCATGAGAAAGAAAGCGTGGGTTATAAGAGGCCGAAGATTGGCTCAGAAGGTCGTAAATAATTGTGTAACCTGCAGAAAAAACAGAGCCAAAAGATGCCAACAAATCATGAGCGACCTCCCATCCGAGCGAACGACACCAGCCAGACCATTTCAATACGCAACTGTGGACCTGTTCGGCCCTTACGAAGTGAAGGATGAGGTGAAGAAAAGATCAGGACTCAAAGTATGGGGACTAGTTTTCTGCTGCATGGCATCCCGAGCCCTACACACAGACGTAGTAAATGACCTGTCATCTGAAGGCTTTCTGTTGGCCTACAAGAGATTTGCAGCATTACGGGGACACCCGAGAAAGATATGGTCAGACCCAGGAAAAAACTTTGTGGGCGCCAGGCCAGCCCTCAAAGAACTGCATGCCTTCCGGAGGAAGCTGGAAGCATCCAGAGTCGAGGATGAAGCCTCCACGCATGGAACCGAATGGAACTGGAAACTCCACCCTGCGGACTCCCCACACCGAAATGGAGCTGCCGAGGCCGCAGTACGCGCTGTAAAACGTGCCCTGCACAACCTGGCAGGAGACAGATGCTTCACGTGGAGTGAGTTCCAAACCTTCCTCTACATGGCTGCCAATCTGGCCAACGAAAGACCCATTGACGCCAGGACGCAAAGTCGTGAGGAATGTATAGACTACATCAGCCCAAACACTCTTCTGCTGGGAAGGACAGGACCTGAGGGAGATGTAGGAAGCTTCGACTTTCAAGGATACCCCTACAAGAGACAAAGAGCCATCCAGACCGAAGTCGACCGATTCTGGAAGAAGTGGAGCCAGCTGGCGGGACCCAACTTGTTCATCCGAAGTAAGTGGCACACAACGAACAGAAATGTAGCCACGGGAGATATCGTCTGGCTGGCCGACCAAAATGCTCTAAGGGGCCAGTACAAGCTTGGACGAGTTGATAGTGTCGTCCCCGACACAAGAGGCATCGTCAGAGATGTACACGTCAAGACCTTCCCAAGCTACCCCGTCTCTACTACCAAATCTGATCACGCGAAGAAACCCCCCACAAAAATCCCTTCAACGATTCTGCATAGAGATGTACGACGCATCATTGTCCTGATACCTGTGGAAGAACAGAAATAGACCAACAAAGAAACGAACGAGAGCAACCAGGAACTGTGTGACCTCTCTGGGTTCAAGAACCGAGATGCCAAGTGGGAGGTGTCAAGTCAACTCTGGAGAAGATATGTCTGCCCCTCCTCCAGGCCAGCAGAGGGCAGAAAAGAAAACCCAGGCCACCCACCCACCTCGCCTCATTTCCTGCCTAAGATCATAGGGCATGAGCCAGGATATAACCATTCAGATTCAAGCCTTGAAAGTAGACAGGCGAGAAAGGAGCAAGGAATACCAAGGAATACCCTTCAGACCCGATCACACGCAACTGGTAGGATAAAATAAGTACCACCTAAATGCCAGCTGATTGATGCTTAATTTGCTTCTCGCAACCTTAAGTTGCATTCTTTGTATTTTCCCTTAACTTGGATTACTCATATGACCTATCTCTGTAAAGTGAATATTTGTGTTTGATTTACTCAATCAGTTAATGTACCCATGCATTTCCACTCTATCATTTCAACACTCTCCTGCTTTTCTGTAGTAAATTCAAGATGCTAGTAGTAAACTCAAGAGCAACACTTTGATCACCATAGTAACGTGAAACTTGAATGACGTCACATGCTCCCTCCTTTCCCCTTTCTTTAAGGTTTTCAACCTAACCACTTCCTATCACCATAAACTTCAATAAAAGTGTAAACTGGAAGGATTTGAGTTGTTCCTGCGTTGATAAGATCGGGGCCCCTTTTCAAGTTTGGGGCAAAATTTGAAGAAAAGTAGAGATAACTTGACACAGATGTTTCCATGAAAGAATGTGTAGTTTTTACAGTGTTGCGGTAATCAGCAGAAGTCACTTGTCTGTTGTAAACGCGACAATGTAAATGTAGAGCAGACATTTTAGATGTAGTATATAGTATGAGTGTCACCACCTGATGCCTGACTTCGGTAGGGGCAGACGTGGGCTCGATTCCCACTGGTGGAGGTATGATTATGAGTGTGTATGGTTGTTTCTCTCTCTGTGTACCCAAACAGGAAATTTACATGACTGAAGTGGTTTGGAGATTTAGCATCACTCAGAGCATGTGTACCAAACTATACACATTATTTTGTTACCATGAAAATTAATTCCTAATGGTTAATAGAATTAAAGAACTTTTAAAATGTTGGGTGTCATATAAGCAAAAATATATTAGCATCAAAGTCTCTGGGAGTCTGCGACTAATGGCATTTGAATTAAACACTGCCACAACATGAACTTCATTTAAAAGTAAAAAAATACAATGAATACACTGCGCATGAGTTATAGCCTTATTGTAGTGGTGGGGTTTGTGTGTCCTAATCATCTTAGGCGCTATGCTGTCTGGGGCTTTGTGGCCCTTGTAGGGTCAACTTGTCCAAGGTGAGGGACCAGACAATGAATGACTCAAACGACCTCTTGTGACGAATAATTCAATTCAATGATGTTTTCCCTCAGCCGGACGTGGGTCTCCGGGGCCCCACTCTGAAGCTCACCAGGCGGTTTGGTGCGGCGTCTCCAGTGAAGCGTACTCTGCATCAGTCCGTTGTGGTGAAGAAACTGAGTCGAAAGGCAAAGGCCTCTATTTACCCTTCGATCTACGTTCCTAGCCTCATTTAAAGTTACGAGGTGTGGATCATGACCGAATATACCAGTGGCTACAACAATAGAAGCGGCTGAAATGAGTTTCCTCCAAAGAATGCTCAGTCATCCAGGAAAAGAGCTGATGCTACTCCGCATCGAGAGGATCCAGATGAGTTGGCTCGGGCATCTGATTAGGTTGCCTCTGAGACGCCTCCCTGGTGAGGTGCTTCAGGCACGTCCTACTGGGAGGAGCCCATGGGGGCGGATCCAGGACACACAGGGGAGACTATGTCTCCCAGCTGGCCCAGGAACGCCTTGGGATCTTCCCAGAAGACCTTGATGAAGTAGCTGGGGAAAGAGAAGTCTGGGTTTCCTTGCTGAAGCTGCTGTCCCCGCGACCCAACCTCAGATAAGCGGAAGATGCGATGAGATTATACTTCCTAGTGAAATTTGATTACTACTATAATTTGAAAAGAGGACAGTATCTTATTTGACGGCAAGTGGGTGGCAACAAATCACATTAGCAGTACTACATCCTTATATGGATTGAAAATTTGAGAGATTGCAGATGCTCATCTCAGATGACAATGGAGGCAGTGAATACCCAGAACTAGTCGGCAACTGACAAAATACTTTGGACTAAATTACAGTGGTTGCCTGTCTGTTCTTTCTATGGGTACTCCGATTCTGTTACGATCGTGGGCGGAGGACCCCGAATCAGCCAAATCCACACAAGCTGGAAGTGGACTTTTTTTATTTATTGAGAATGTTCCGGTGGCGGGCGAAGGTACAAAGGTTGGTAGCCGAGGGGTCCATAGAGAGGTCCAAAGCAAAGGTACAAGATGTGTGGTCGAAGTCGAGATTGTGATCGTGGTCTGTGATCCGTGGTCGTGAGCGTGAACGTGAGCGAGCGTGGTCAGTAAACTGATTAAGACGATCCAGCGACATGGTCATGCTCTGGTCGCCTTTAAATACTCCTTACTGATTGATGAGCCACACCAGGCACTGCTTCAGCCATGCCACACAGATATCCCTCCCACATCTAAAAAATGTCCATGGTAGGCTAAAAATTGGACCCTTCAAATTACCCATAGTGAAATGTTGTAGTATGTCTGTAAATGCCTTGTGATTGGCTGGCAACAACAATTCATGGTTCATCTTATTTTCTGAACCACTTTATCCTCATTAGGGTTGTGAGGGGTGCTGGAGCCTATCCCAGCTGACTCGGGGCCAGAGGCGGGGGACACCCTGAATTGGTGGCCACCCAATCACAGGGCACAAGGAGACGGACAACCATGCACACTCACACCCATACCTAAGGGCAATTTAGAGTGTCCAATCAGACTACCATGCGTGTTTTTTGGAATGTGGGAGGAAACCGGCGTACCTGGAGGAAACCCCGCAGGCCCGGGGAGAACATGCAAACTCCACACAGGTGGACGTGGCCTTGATTAGAACCCAGGACCCCATAACTGCGAGGCCGACGCGACCACTCACGCCACTGGACCACCTTAGCTGAAATAAGCTCCAGCGCTCTTGTGGGGAAAAGTGCAAGATTCATGGATGGACGGAGGAATGGACGGACGATTGGATGGGCGGATAAATTCATGACATTAGGATGTTCCACCATTCAATTTGAGAAATTGGAGCTTCTAAAGTTTTAACCTACTGTCCCAGGAAAATGGCATCATAACTAATGTGTATCAGAATTAAAGGTGGTTTTAATACAAAGTCATCTCACAGGAATGCAAATGCTGCATGCCAGTAGCGCTGTTGGAATGCAAGGTGTGAGTGATGCCTATGACAGGAATCTGCATTTCCTACACTTCCAATTTTAGCTGCTATCCCACAGGCCCCATTAGTCACTTACACCTCAGCACGGTTGATTTATACATGCTGAAAACAAACCTGCGGTCCCAGCATCAAACACTTCCGGAGATATATTTTCTTCCTTTGGAAGGTGTGTTCGTGACTAATTCAAGAGAAGTCGAATTATTAATTAGCTCTCTTTTTCTCTCTTCTCTGCTCCCAACTCATGCATGTGTTTAAACAACAATGTAGATTTGCACATTTGAAAATAGAAATGGGAAAATAGATGGCAACCCTGAAAGAACTGCTCATGAAAGTTTGATCTAGCTAGCTCCCCACCACAAACAAATGTACATATGTTGTAGAAGATGTTATTTTTGTGTGTGTGCTGCAATGAACAGCTAGGCCGGCGTCTCCTACTCGCAATTTTTTTAATTCTCTCAAGTGGACAGTAGAACGTACAAACTTGATTCCAAGACAATAAAACATAGTGAAAACAGAACATAGAACAAAAACACAAATTAAAATACACAAAGACAGAACATTTAGACCAGGAGTGGCCAAATCCGGTCCACAAGAGCCCCCATCCAATTTGTTTTCCACATCTCCCTCCTCTACCACACCTGAATCAAATGATCAACTCATCAGCAAGCTGTGCAGGAGCTTCAAACCGATTCCGGTTATCTGATTGAGGTGTGTTGGTGGAGGGAGACATGGAAAACAGACTAGATAGGGGCTCTAGAGGACCGGACTTGGCACCCCTGATTTAGACAATACAGACAAGTCCGGGCCCCCTCTTTGTCCACCCTTCAGTGGCTTCCGGGTTGGAGGGAGGCTTTTAAGACTATATGCAAATGAGTAAGTGGGCGTAACTCAAGTCATGTCCTGTCGCAAGGGGATGAGTTGAGAACAAAAAGTGTTATCTTCCCTTGCCCATCTCAACAGCCGGGAACAAAGCAACCATTCTGTCTCATTTTGGGGCCTACTGCATAGGTATCTGAATGACTTATGTAAAAGACTTGTTTCACCTACACAGGACTTGTTTTACCTACTTAAAGAATCGTAAATTCCACAGACGTAATGACTCCAAACTAAAAGATAGCTAAAAACCTACATATAGATACACATTATTTGAAAGCAATGAAAAAATACATGTGATTATAAGAAATATTTATCTTCAATGTGTGTATGGAATAAACAGAAAAAGGATGATAAAAGAATCATTTTATTAAATCTTTAAAAAGAATAAGAAATGAAAACACATTTTCCAATGCAGTGGAGTTCCGAGTGGCAGCTCAGTAAACATAGGCAAAGAAGTCAGTAACTTTGTCAGGTTTTTCCTATTTTTTTTCCCCCTAATTTTGGAACTCGAAGAACGGCTACTGTCCACCGTAGCTGACACCAACAACAACACAGCCAAAAAAACCGAAAGTATTACGTCCAACTCTTCTGCACGTATCACTCCGTCTCTTTCCCATACATGGAGTCAATTACAACTTCAACAAGGGAGGGCTAGGGTTGGAGGAAACGGGAATACCTGGAAAAAAAACCAAAAAGTCCTGACCTGGGATCGAACCATCCATCTCAGAACTGTGGGGGCGATGTGCTAACCATTTCCATATGTAAACCAGTAAATAAAGTTTTTGATTGAATGTCAGATTTGGTTTAAAACAAAACCACCCAATAGTAACTGCAAATTTGCGAATTTGTTTCTTTTATACTGAAGCGAGAACTTCAAGTTTATTCAACAAAAGTGTAGTTTAATAAATGTGCTAACCTTTTTGAGTAAATAACTTCCCACTTTTCTATTTGTTTTCAAGGTGAATGCATGCTAAAAAGATTTACCCTATTACAAATTTGCATGATTGGTTAGCTTTGACATGATTTATAACCAGTCATATCAAATTCAAATATCTATAACATTGACATTCATCTTCCTAACCGGTTTTCCTCACAAGGGTCATGGGTGATGTTGGAGCCTATCCCAGCCAGCCACGGGCAACAGCGGGGAATACTCTGAATTGGTGGCCAGCCAATCACAGGGTAAATGAAACAGACAATCACTCACGCTCTCAATCACAACACCACCGAGTGGGAGTCGAACCCAGACTGCCCCCATCGAAGTCAGGCGGAAGAACCAACATCAAGTGTCAACATTGATTTGCAACTTTTAAGTACTATGCATGAAAAAGAGAATACCGTAAAAAACAGTTTATGAAGTAAAGAATAATACACTTTTCAATTGAAGAGATGTGGAAGGTGGGAATAGCATAGGTAAACCAATTAGATACTGATCTATACAATAGAATTTTGGTGTATGCCATTCTCTGATGATTTGTCTAAGTGCGTACGTAGTTACATACAATACTCAGTGATTCTTAGTCCGCGAGTGCCATCTATTGGGCGGCAATATATTGCAGTTTTGCAAATGAGGACCGTGGGAGGGATAATGCACGTCAAGGCTGTTTTGCCCCACCCAAAAGAACTCTCGTACAATACCGTATGTATATGACAGTGGTGGACCGTCAGGGCCTGCAAGGCCTTCTCTGTTGGCCTAAAAAAATATCTGAATCACAGACTGATGTTAATTATGTTTTGTCCATGAATACTTATTAAATAATTCCAAATTGTCTGTCAGCTTCTTTTCATTGCTTTTCCCCTGGTTGCGCTGCTTCCAGGTGTGTCTTTTCATATTTAACCATGTAACCAATCACATTTCAGCTATTATTAGTTGCCAGGGTCAGAAATCTGCCTTGAGGCCTTCACAATCAGTTCTGCAGGCTCTGCTGCATACAACAAGCGTCAATAAAATGGGTTAGGGTTAGGGTTGATAAAACTGTTGCTTTAACCGATCAGATTTTGAGTTGGCGACACCAATGCTTTATCGCAGGCGTAGGGATACGTCGGTGCCTTCTCGCAGGCGTAGGGATACGTAATCGCTTTCACCAACTATGATTGGCTAGTGATAGAGTGGACTAGCCAGAGCTACCAAACTGTATCTGGAGCGAGCTGCGCAAGCAAATATATTGTTGTGTTGATTTAATCGCGGTTTTGTCAACCCATAATGGCTGGAGGAGAAGAAATTAATTTGTTTGCAGATTTACTGTCAAATCCATTTTCAAGACGGACCTTTCAAGAAAAAAAGCTGGACATCATTAAAAAAGGTCGGACAACTCCAAAGCAAGCAAGCCTGTCACAACCAGGAACGAACATTTTCAACACTAAATCGAATAAAAACGTATGCCAGAAATACGACAGGACAGGCTCGACTTTCAGCATTAGCTTCGATGGCGATAGAAAAGGAAGAAAGAAAGGAGGATGGATATTGTGTACAGTTAAAAAAGACTTTTGGTGAGTAAAATATGGCTATATTCCTAAATAATATTTCAATTTTATGAGGTTATTATTAATGCTTTTTTATGTGTCGCAGCTGTAGTTGAAGTAGAGGTTTTATAGCCATAAAATAGTTTTTGAGGGTTGGATAATTCAGACATAGCTGAAGGCGTTGGTAGGAAATTCACGGCCTACCACTGGTATATGACAAATGTTTCCATCAATAGCTCATTCTGCAGCATTTTGGATTTGCTGGCATGCATAATTTTGAACACAGTTTGCAAAAAGAAACCAACCAATCAAAATGCTCAGAATCTTTCACTTCAGGTCCAATACATTTCGGCATTTACATGCGCAGGTACTTTTGATCCACAGACCTAGAAAGACAGCTATATAATGATAATGTGTACAGTGCACTTAGTATATTTTATAACAAAACTGTAGTATAGCATTTGGTTCATTTTTTTTGCGAGCAAGAGAGACTGAGATATTTTTTTTCTAAAGTGGTTATGAATATTGTGTTTGTAGGCATATGTAATGTATTTTCTCGTATATAAGCCGTATTTGTAACTAAAAAATGATGACTGAATCAATGTACGGCTTATATCCGCACAAGACTTTCTATACTCTTTTTCACCAGTAGATGTCAGCATAGTAACATTTACTATTTGTTGGTTATTTTCTGTTTTGCACTAACAAAACAACCATTACTGGATGAATTAATTCTTTATGATATTGACCCTAATAATGTGCTATTTTTCTGTATCTCAGAAATACCACGTGGGATGATTTTTCTTTCAAACACATTTGTACTCCCTATTAAAACCTAGGATATGGAGGTGAAAATTATTAATCGGGGTGCGGCTTATACACGAGAAATTGTAAAACTCTACGATCTTAAGGCAATTTTTAAATACGGTAAGTAATGACTAACAATATTAAAACTTTTTATTTTATTTTTAGCGTCAATGTACTCAGCGCAGGACGTTATGCTTGCACCGCACTTCAATATCTTATCCACAGGTACATCATTCATTCATTTTGTCCCACAAAAAAAAAAGGTTCACAGGGGTGCAGTAACCCATATAGAATTATATTTAAATATTATTTATATTATTATTATGCTTTCAAGGTAGAATAGCATGATTTGATTAAGAATGTTGGGCATTTTACCTTACGTGACAACTGTCACTATCAAATAACAGTACCATCTAGTGCATTAGTTGTGTTACAAATAGACAAAAGGGAAAACTGTAATTTCCCCGTTTACTCAGTCGTCAAACCTTAAGAATTGATTTAAATAAAGTCCACCACCACCATCACCACCAGTGAGCATAAATCACACAACAAAAAAATCACTCTACATGCTGCACATTATTTTCCTCATTAAATCAATGACTGCATGGTAATCATCTGTCTAGTGTTCATTTTAAATTATAACAATGCAACAGGACATAAGTCTGTTTGTATTTAAGATGCAGTAGATGTTTTAATATACTAATAATTTTGCAACAAACCAAGAGCAATGTGTGTACATTTTCTTTGAACAAATATAATAAACTATAACAGATGGTATGTTTAATATGACATATACAAAGATTTCACACAAATTCATTGGACTTTAAAAGATTTATTTACAATAAAGGTATATATCTAAAACGTGCAAGTCTCATGGTCTTCAGTATAACAAAATAATTAAAAGCAGACATAAAAACCTGACCAGATGATGATAAAAAACACTAATGTACCTGTAATTTTGTTCCTCATAATACAGTATTGTATATCTAAAAATCCTGTCAGAGCACAGAGCGATATTTACAAGCAAACATGAACCAAACGGCACAAACATTCTCTGGATAAATAAAGACCCGAACACGAAGGGCCATCCTCACATGGTCACCACGGCAACACACTATCTCCTCACAGAATCGCGACCTGCACAGCAATATAAAGAACAGAAATGATTAGGAGGTAATAGTACAGATTAAAGACTAGACAGAAATGATTTTGACTAAATATTGTGATTCAATTGTGCAATTTTCACATTGTTAAAATAAAAAAAAAATGCTTGTGCCCTGCGATTGGCTGGCCACCAATTCAGGGTATTCCATGTCCCCCACCTGGTGACCATAGTTGGCTGGGATAGCCTTCAGCACCCCCCACGACCCTTGTGAGGATAAGCTGTATGGAAAATGAATGAATAAATTCTCCATTAAAGAGGTTAGCGCAGTGTTTCTCATTTATTTTATGTTGCAACAGGAAGAATTATAAGTTTTGCGCCTCCCACTCCCCCAAACTCTCTGCCACTAGAAATAGTACCTTTTTTAAAAATTAATTACAAGTAAACTTCTGCATAAGATTGGAACCTTGTTAAAATTAAAAACACTGACAGTGAGAGACACTGCCACCCACTGGGTGAATGTGCAATTACACTTTATTCTAGTAAAATCGTTTTTTCTTGTTTTTCTTTTTTAAGTCAGATCCTCCCAGGCATTGTTTCTGTTGGATTTGTTGTTGTTGTTCGCGTAGGCTACAGCGGACAGTAGCCGTGTTGTGTTTCGAATTCCAAATAAATGATTAAAAACTTGACAAAGCGGTCAACTTCATTGTTGATGTTACAATACCATTGTGCTGCAAACTGAGAGCAATGTTAGAGATTCTCATTTGCGTCTGTATCTTCTGGTTCAGAATCGAAGCAGTACAACCACCCTCCCCCCCTTTAAAAAAAAATCATTCACATTTGTCAGGGTTGTTAAAACAGTCTTTACTTTCGCCCAATGCGGCAATGTATTCATTATTACTGTGGCTTCACAGTACCCTTATGAATTAATCTATTCACTTTCCATATCACTTATCCCAAGTGGTTGTTAACCTGGGTTCGATCGAACCCTAGGGGTTCGGTGGGTCGGTCTTAGGGGCTCGGTAACATTCCCCACATGACCGTCACTGGCTGCAGATGATCACGTGACATTGCTTGGCCAATCAGTGCTCCAAGGAATTTATATACAATCATACCTCTACTTACGAATGCCTCTAGGTACAAAAGTTTCAGGTTACGAATTTTTTTACATGCAAATGAGTGACTCGAGAAACAAAAAAGAACCAAGTTACGAAATCACAAAAGGTAAATGCATTTCCTTCTCCGTTATTTTCTTTTTTAAATCCCCTTATCAAGCAATTAAAAACTACAAATGCAACGTGGCGCATATTTTCACACACACAAATTGGGCACACGGCCGCTGAAGGAACTATTTCAGCGGTGCAGGGCACATTTTCATACGCTTTATTTATTAGAGATGAATAAATCATTTCCTTATAATTATCTCTCATTTTTGTGTTTCCTCACATCTTTCATACAAAATTGGGACACTTTGACCAATTCTAAAGGGTTTAGTTCAGGGGTGGGCAAACTTTTTGATTCGCGGGCCACAATGGGTTCTAACATTTGACAAAGGGGCCGGACCAGGAGCAGATGGATGGATCTCTTAACCCCCTCACCTCAGTGGAGAAAAACAAATACACATCTTGACATATGTCATCCGTGTGCTTTAATTTCATATGAAAATGAAGAAAAGCATTAGAACAAAATATCTGACTTTGGAATGAGTCTTAAAACACTGAAAATCAAATGAATAAAATGTGCATTTTTTAAAATTACTAACCATTTATATTTTAAAGCACGGAAAGTTCTGTTATCCTTCAGGATATCACCATCCCTCTTCTCCTGCCTGTCTTTTTTTTCCAAAAACCATAGGAGATGCAGATGTACTTGTCCTGCTTCTTCTATTCAATTTGTGTCTCCGGTGCGAAAACACAACAACGACGAGTGCAAGGATGAAACAAGGGCACCAAATCACTCTGTGGAGTGGAATTATATTTGATCAGCGCACACTATTTAATTTATTTGGAGAACAACTTATCACAGAGACACTTTCAATTTTATTGGAAAGTGTTGTTGGTCTCCTTTTTTAGCCAGCGCATCAAAGTCTGGATTTAGTTTTGTTGTGGCGATTCTCAGAATGGATCTGAGGTGTTGTCTGTTAACTTGGATCTGTGGCTGACTTTGTTGATGTTCATGATGCTGAAGGTCTGTTCACACACGTAGGTCGAGCCGAACAACACCAGCACCGTTGAAAACGCTGCTTCATTGAGTGAAGCATAGAAGTCATTTACTTTCAGAGAGTTGAACTTCTCTTTTAAGACAGGGTCGGAGTGAAGGTCGATCAGTTCGAGCTGCAACTCCACTGGAGCAGTTTGGGGGTCTTGTGACAGAGGACAGGCCACCAAATGAAGTGACTTGTCAATTTTGTCGAAATCCGAGCTTCACATTTTTGATGACAGCAGACACCCGGTCAAACAATTCCTCTCCCCGTGTTTGTCCTTTCAGAGACTCCATTGTCAAAAACTCCTCCGTTATTTCAAGTGTCGATAATACCTCGGATAAAAATGAAGAGCTGAACAGTGTCTTAAGAGTACAATGTGAATGACTCTGTCTTTTTGTTTAAGATGCTCTCGATATCTTCATTTATTAGTTCCACACGCAGAGTCACTGTCCGCCGTGATAAACTGATAATCTCAAATTTGTCTTTGGTCTCCGGGCACAAAATACATGCTGTCTCTACCATACATTCTTTAAAAACTCACCGTCAGACAGTGTTTTGCTGGCCTTTGCTATTTTGAACGAAAGCATAAAACTGACCTTGGTACTTGACTGTTGAATCGCTGTTTGACTTTGTTGAGCCTTTAAATTAGCTGCCAACTTCGGAGAAGCACCTTTCTTTTGTTGGTAGCTTGCTAGCATAGTTAGCATGCTTTGTGGCAAAGTATTTGTGGCTGCTCCGAAGTTGGCAGCTAATTTAAAGGCTCACCAAAGTCAAACTGCCATTAAACAGTCAAGTACCAAGGTCAGTTTTATGCTAATATAATACTCTGTAAAAAACGCCAGTTTCTTGGCATATTAGGCAAACAGCAGATGATCGGTGTTCAGTGAAAAAATATTTAGTTGTTCACTCCGCATTGAACACTTGACATTTTATGTCCACTTTCCTTTTCTTATGTCGGCTCATCTTTAAAGAGGGGCTGATGGTCGAGAAGGGTCAAAGGGTAAAGTACGCCTCACCTAAAAAAAAGCCAATGTATCTACAGTGCCATCTAGTGGAAGACATTAGAATTGCAGGGGCAATAAAAAAATAACAAGATTAGTAATTAATTTAATATCATCAAGTTCGCCGGGCCGGATTAAAACGTTTAACAGGCCGCATGTGGCCCCCTGGCCGTAGTTTGCCCATGCCTGGTTTAGTTGGTAGTTGTGTGAGGACCGTGGAACGAATTAGAGAATTTACATATAAAGTACACCTCTACTTAGGAAATTTTTAAGTTACGAAAAAAGTCTTGGAACCAATTAATTTCGTGAGCAGAGGTACGACTGTATCTTGAATTTAAAAAAATATATTTTTACGCTTAAGTATGGTTTGGTGAATGCGCATATGAATCTGGTGTTGTTCGGTAGCTCGAACAAGCTTAAGAACCACAGACTTATCCTCACAAGGGTTGTGTGAGTGCTAGAACCTATCCTAGCCCACTCTGGGCAGATGACAATCCAATTTATATCCATATACTTCTGAAACCTCATTCAGCACTAAAGAGATGTAAAGGTTTTTTAGTTTTTATACATTTGCTACAATGTACATACGTACATGCTTTTGCCAGGTATGAAGAATGCTATTTGGAAGCATATCTTTTGTATAAGTGGATGACCTGCAAAGGAGTAAAAGCCGCATCGACCAAGGAGCCTGCATGGCTGGAAAGCCCCAGAAGCCAGAATTGTTTATGGAACTGAACGGATGACCAAGATATTGCGAAATGTTCTTTGATGACGGCCAAGCACAATTGTGCTTGTGGGAACTGGACTTGTTGTCGACATATCTGAACAGTGACTGTTCTGATCGAAACCAGCTCTATTGATGAAACCAAGTAATCGTGCGTGCTTTTTCTGCTGCATGTAATACACACACAGATGAACCACTACACCATCAGTGACTCAATACATTAAATATCATTTTCATATCATTTTCTGAACCGCTTTATCCTCATTAGGGTCGAGGGGGGTGCTGGAGCCAATCCCAGCTATCTCCGGGCCAAAGGCGGGGGACACCCTGAATCGGTGGCCAGCCGATCGCTGGGCACAAAGAGACGGACAACCATGCACACTCACACCCATACCTAGGGGTAATTTAGAGTGTACAATCAGCCACATAATTTTGGAATGTGGGAGGAAAACAGAGTACCCAGAGGAAACCCACGCAGGCCCGGGGAGAACATGCAAACTCCACACAGGTGGACGTGACCTGGATTTGAACCCAGGATCCCAGAGCTGTGAGGCCGACGCGCTAACCACTCGCACCACCGGGCCGCCCATACAGTAAATATATAATAACATTTATTCTAGAGCAGGGGTAGGGAACCTATGGCTCGGGAGCCACATGTGGCTCTTTTGATAGTTGCATATGGCTCTGAGCTAAAATATGGAAACCGGTGGTGAGAGAGCAGAGTCCCGAACGCACCAATAGGAACGTCACGGCGGCAGTGGCATTGACTTGTTTTTTTTTCATTAGTCTTCTGCATCTATTCTCTCATTGATACTCATTGATATTCATTGATTAGCAACAGCATAACAATGTTGTCAAAAGAATTCAAAGACTTTTTGTACTTTAAAAGTGGTAAAATGACTAAAAAATTGGCACATTTTCATGTATTTTGACTTTTAAATCTTGAGTATAGCTCTCAAGGAATAACATTTGAAAATAGGAATTGTTTATGGCTCTCTCTTTCAAAAAGGTTCCCGACCCCTGTTCTAGAGTGATAAATGAAGGCTGTCCTTAAAAGAGTTGTAAGCTTACTTGAGGCATGTGGTAAAAGCTCTCCGGGCATTGCGGTGCAGGAAGTGGATGGGGAAGCCTTTAAATGTATGACCGTCTGGCACAGCCCTTCTTACTGCATCTTGAAATTCCTCATTTCCACACGAGACCCCGGTGCAGCGCTCTATCTCATAAGCTGACAACGCAGAGGACAGCAGGTAGGACAAATGGTCATCCCAGAGTGTTGTGAAGTTCATGTCCTGCAGGGGAGATGAAATAGTAAACGTTACACATAGCGTTTGTGTTTGGTTAATATTAACTTGGATACATGAACGATGGTAAACATAGGCAGTGTGGGTGGTGCAGCTTTTAGGGAGATTTTAATTTGCACTTCAGTCCAGAAAACTGAAATTAAAAAAAAAAAAAAGTTCAGCTCTGTCCACTGCAGGTTTATGTCGTACCTTCCTGTGTTCTGAGATCAAGTGCTTCATCTCAAGCTCCAGCTGATTGCTGACTGCAACTGCATCAAGAGATGATGAGCTTAGAGGAGGGAGAGGGGGCAGAGAGCTTGCGGAACCAGAGACAGACACTGACATCAGAGCCTCTTCACTCATTGCTTTCCAACGAGATTGATTCTAAAAGGGGGATAATGATACATGTCTTCAACATTAAACAGCAGTTGTCTTCTGTTTTTTATTTTCCAACCTGATAATCAGTTTCATTAAAGGTCAAATGGTTTTTAAAAATTAACCTTCTCTTTTTACCTGTAGGTCAAAAACACACAGCTCCACAGCGTCAGAAGGCTGACAGTTTGCAAAGAAGCTCCGGTGGTTAAAGACACAGCCCACGGTGCGGTAAGGGTGGGAGGATTTGGGCTGGGGGATGAGAGGTGAAGCATCTGGGTCTACGGCTTGATGAATGTATCTGACCAAAGCAAAAAGCATGCTCACATACCTGTCAATTTATACGTTTTTCCCGTATTTAATACGTTTTTTATCATTTCAAATTGTGTAGGCCCTATAACAACTTTTGTACAGGATTTTAAGTACGTTTTTTTGTAAACCTGATCTCAATTTACCCATTTCGGCTCTAATCCCGATCGTCTCGATCGCCGATAACAGATGAAAACATCATCGTCGACTGCAAATAGTCATGCTTTGAGCATGATATGCGCACGCGCATTCCCCTTTCACATGTCCGACCTTTTCACCGTCAGAAAGCAATGTACCCAGATAGTCAAGCTATCAGCGTCATATAGCGACATCTACAGAATCTTGAATTTAGTGCATACTGATTGCGCAACCCGTCTACTTTGGAGAACATTTTAGACTGATAAGTGCGCCCTATGTGCCACGTTGCATTTGTACTTTTTTTTAATCGCTTAAGGGGGCTTAAGCCATTAATAAGGGGAGCAATTGGCCAAGGTTGACAGGTATGTGCTCAGTTTGGTTACAATGTAACAATGAAGCATTTTTGGAAACAAATTTGATGAGAAACATGGATCTCTTTCTCTGTATTTTTCACTTTTCCTTTGAATGAGTAGGATTTGTTCAACTAAGTTTTTCCTCTCATAAATTAGGGGCACAAGAAATGATCACTACACTAAAGCCACCTTAAGGTGGGGGCGCAGGAATATGATGTGGGACCAAGAGGCATTCTGCTAGTATGCAGGAGAAACAAACCTGTGCGCAGTCTGGCTCTCCCAGAAAGTGATACTTCCATCAGTTCCTCGAGTCATAACCCAGGTGTGAGGTATCCCCTTTGCTTTGGTGCCCACACACACATATGCGTCAAGCCCGAAGCCCAAAAGAAGGCTGCACAACAGGGTCGAGTGATCTTCACAGTCCCCCTGTGGATGAGGTTAAAATTATAAATGATAAAATCATACTAACATTTATTCCGTTATTGCAGTACCAACAATATATGTATTTTTTTTCAGGCGGGCAGGTTAACCAGTTAACACACATTTTCTCAGCGGATGTTAATATCAGATCCACCCTACAAAAAATTAAGTAATTTATCTACTTCATTTGTGTGTGCCTCATTATATAATCAGAGCAGATTCATGCAAAATCAATATAAAATGTAAAAGAAAATAACGTAGGACAACTTAAATCAAACTGTTATTATCTTGTTTTGACATTAATTGAAATATTGTGTTTTTGCAAATTATTGAAAAAGTTCAGCATAATGAAAATAAGTATAAAAAGTGAACAAAGTATAATTTGTTGATCATTTATTGGGAAATTCAAATTTTCACAAGTTTTTCAGCTGGTCTCTTAACCGCACCTGCATGTTGTGCAATGTGCAAATGTCTGTCCTTTTGGAGACAGGTTCAACATGGGATATTTCGCAGAATACGAACCAATAAACTTCTGCAAGTGTCTGGGTTTCTTATTAGAAGTTTCCTCCAAATTGCCATCCATTTTGTGCTTATCCCGAGCACGCATGCAAGTAGACTTAACAGTACTCGGACTTTTCGTCTAAAGACGTTTGGTCGACCGAACGTTTGGTCGACCGGACGTTTGGTCGACCGGACATTTGGTAGAACGGACGTTTGGTAGAACGGACGTTTGATAGAACGGACATTTGGTAGAACGTTTGGTCGCCGGGTTGTTACTGTTGAAACCAGCTCTCAAAATTATAATCATGAGAGAGAGAGTTTAATATCTAAATATCTAATATCAACAGTAAACTCTGTCATAATTTGACAGCGAGCGAACCCGGCGACCAAACGTCCGGGGACCAAACGTCTTTCGAGGAAACGTCCGGTCACAAGACTTAACAGCACTGTGTAGTACTCCTACTTCCTTTAGAACAACCCCGGAAATGATAGGATTTGTTTCAAAACAAAAGACTGGTGGTTTAGTTGGCCTTAATAGTACTTCCCTTATGGAAAAAACAAAACAAAAACGGAAATGTTAAAGCGATAGAGGCTACCTATGCAATTGATTCCGAATCGACTGCCATGCTGAAGTCGCGCAAGACGAATCATTTGTCAGTACCTGTAACTCGGATGATTCACAATGCACTTGTGTTACTGAATTCTTCTGGTTTACAGTGCAGTTGAATCACATGCGGAAGTAAGATGCAGAAGCCATAGTGATGGTGTAAATTTCGAGGCATGGAAAATTGGTAAATTTGGTACTTTTCCGAAATGGTTGCTTCAAAAAATATTTAAGTGACAATTTTGGGGGATTTCTGGAGTTTAGGGAGGTTGTCAGGAGTCGCAGACTTTGCGTTGCTTGTCCGGGTAAACTCCGGAAATTCCGGAGAAGTTGGCGGCTCTGTATATAAAATTACAGTTGTACCTTTACTTACGAAATTAATTGGTTCCAGAACCTTTTCTGTAACTTGAACATTTCACAAGTAGGTGTATAAATTAACTAATTCGCTCCACGGTCCTCACAACAACTACCAACTAAACCCTTTAAAATTGGCCAAAGTGTCCCAATTTTGTATGAAAGATGTGAGGAAACACACAAAAATGAGTGAATGGGAGACATAATACCCGTGTTTGTCCGCCAGATGGCGACAAGAGCCCGTTCTACCAGGGCCGAAAGCCGTCCACTTTGTACTACATTTTAGACTTTTACCTGTGCCCTAAGTGTGCGTGTGAAAATATGTGCCGAGTTGCATTTGTGCGGTTTTTAATCGCTTAATAAGGGGAGTTGCAATCATCATCATTTAGTCGGTGGACAGGTATGTAAGAGAGAATCTTGAAACATGGATAGTGGTTGTTGTGAGATAGCCAATTGAATTGAATTGAATGCTTTTATTGTCATTATATGAGATAGGAGAGCGATGAAATGAGAACCCAGTAGAGGGTAGCAATGTACTAAAATAAGAATCAATGCATCTGCGACAATATTTTCAAAATAAAATAACAGCTAAGGAAATGCATTTATTTTTTGAGAGATTTCATAACTTGGATCTTTTTCGTATCTCGAGTCACTCATTTGCATGTAAAAAAAATTGTAACCTGAAAATTTTTTACCTAGAGGCATTCGTAAGTAGATGTTGGACTGTATTGGATATACTACTAACTATGCTAGCTACACGGATATATTAGATATTACTTGGCTGAACCGGTGTGTAAGTGGTTTCTGCATAGGCCTCATAGTTCTGAGATTGAGGGTTCAGTCCCAAGCGGGTTCCAATGTTCCTCTGTGGAGTTTGCATGTTCTCCCCAGGCACGCGCAAGTTTTCTCCACAAACTCCAATTTCCTTGGGCATTTTTTTATGACAGGTGATTTGGCATATATAGATGGTGATATTGCACGCCTCACTTTTCAGGTATTTATTTGTTTAAAAAGTTTTTTTAATCCAATAAATTTCGTCGCTTGACAAAAAAAATTATATCTTTGTTTGTCTGTAATGTGGTGAAAGGTTGAAAAGTTCAAGGGGGCCAAATACTTTCACAAGGCACTGTTTGTCGGCTTCACATTTCTTTTCCACTGTTAGTTTTAAATATGTGCCTGCTGCATTTTAGTGTGATTAATATACTATGTGACAAACCCAACAAGAAACTCTCTTAATCCTGTAACATTCTTTCCAGTAAAGGTGTCTAGATTTGACTGCAACTTTCATTTGGTGGCTTGAGCTGAGGACAACTCAGAATGATTGATGTTCCCCAGTAGTGATAATATGGACAGAAACATCTGAACAGGCTGGGGACAGACGGGGCTAAATTAATTTTCCTTGGAATAAAACTCATAAATCACTGCTGACAAGGACCACTTTGTGCGAGCTGTGTTGCGTCTGCCTTGCCATGTACAAACAGCAGAGTAGTGGGGAACAGTTATCCTGTGGTGATTTGGGAAATGCAAGATGCATAACTGCACAAAATTGTCTCCAAAATTCTATCAAATGTTGCTTGTAGTTACCTAAATCCTCTCAAATATTTTTACATTTCTGTTGTCTTCCCTGGAAACACACTGAACAGTTACAAACATGTAATTATTCAAAGTAGAGTAATCCCTTGATTATCGCGGTTAATATAGACCAGATATGGCCGCGATAAATGAAAAACCGCGAAGTAGGGTCGCCCCTATTTAAAAAAAATATATATATATTTTTACTTCAGTGCTGAGTCCTAGTAGCAAGCAGAGGAAAGGGGAATGGCTTCCACTTGCGAATTTCAGCGTGGATTTTCACATTTTTATGAACTTTAAAAAAATATTTTTACTTCAGTGCTAAGTCCTAGTAGCAAGCGGAGGAAAGGGGAGTGGCTTCCACTTGCGAATTTCAGCGTGGATTTTCACATTTTTTGAACTTTAAAAATAATAATATTTTTACTTCAGTGCTGAGTTCTAGTAGCAAGTGGAGGACAGGGGAGTGGCTTCCGCTTGGGAGTTTCAGCGTGGATTTTTTTTTTTAGGAATTTACAAAAAAATTCCCCAGATTACTGTAACATATTCACAAATAGTGGTACCTCTACATACCAATGCCGCTAAATACAAAATTGCCAGGTTACAAAAGACGTTGATATGCAAATGACAGTCCCAAAATATGGAAACAAGATCGGGTTACGAAATCCGCCAAAAGGTAAATACATTTCCTGTATCCGTTATTTTATTTTATAATTTCCCTGCGTCTTGCTTGACACTCCTATTGGCTTCCTATTGGGTCCCCACAACAACAACTGTCTTTTGAAGGCCATTTGTCATCACAGGGTTCTTTATTTAAAATAATAGGTGCCAATGAAATGAAAAAGTGGGCCCTGTTCTTCATCAAGGAAAAACAGAAGACAAGAAAGTGGCGTGCGTGTAACCCACCAACTACCATCGCTGCGATATTGAAGCAGAAGCAAGCATCAAAGCGACGACTACTTGGCCTTTTCTCTATGTACTAAAAGACGAGATGCAGAGACTTTGGTGTTTTAATTAATGCTAAGCTGTTTTGAATTCATAATTTGAAATCATCTAAGTATGAAGTAGATGTGTTTTGATGCACATGTTTTTTGTGCTAACGTTAGCTGCCTCCACTGTACTCCTGCCAAATAGAAAATGATTTTGCTGCGATGAATTGGCAAAATGTCACTATGCCCCGCCCATAAAGAGTTGACCTCTCGGTGGACCCTCATCTCCAGTGGCCCAGAATAGACCTTCCCGGGGAGGCTGAGGAGTGGGATTCCCCAATAACTGGAACACACCGTTTGTTCCTACTTTTTAAGAAGGGGAACCACCAACCCAATCTGCCAAACCAGAGGCACTGTCCCCGATGTCCAGGCAATGTTGGAAAAGCATGTCAACCAAGACAACCCCACATCATCCAGAGCCTTGAAAAACTCCGGGCGGATCTCATCCACTCCCGGGGCCTTACCACAGAGGAGCTTTATTAACCACCTCAGTGACTTCAACCCCGGAATCCCCCGACTGTTTCATCATAGGAAGCCGTGTTGGTGGAGTTGAGGTCTTCAAAGTATTCGGCCCACCGATTCACAACATCCCGAGTTGAGGTCAGCTCCACCCCATCTCCACTATAGCCACCTGGAGGTTGTTCTCAATGGCCTCACCGAACTCCTCCCATGTCCAGGTTTTTGCCTTGCAGACCACCAGAGCCGTGTGCCGCTTGGCTACCTGGTACCTGTCAGCTGCTTCCGGAGTACCGTGGGCCAAAAAGGCCCAATGGGACTCCTTCTTCAGCCTGATGGCATCCCTTAGCAGCGGTGTCCACAAGTGGGATCTGAGGTTGCCGCCACAACTGACACTGACCACCTTGCGGCCGAAGCTCCAGTATTCCACCTCAGCATAAGAGGCGCGGAACATGGTCCACTCGGACTCAATGTGCCCAGCCACTTCCCGGACATAAGAGAAGGTCTGTCGGAGTTGGGAATTTAAACTCCTTCTGACAGGAGACTCTGCCAGGCGTTCCCAGCAGGCCTAGGATGTCCTGGTGCCAAGTACATATATAGACACCGCTATGCTTGAGCATGGTGTTCATTATTGTCAATCCATGGCGAGCGCAGAGCTCCATCAATAGAACACCACTCGGGTTCCAATCAGAGGAGACGATCTTCCCAATCACACCCCTCCAGGTCTCCCTGTCATTGCCCACGTGAGCATTGAAGTTCCCCAGCAGAACGAGGGAGTCCCCTGAAGGAGCACTCTCCAGAACTCCTTCCAAGGACTCCAAAAAGGGTGGATACTCTGAACTGCCATTTGGTGAATACACATAAGCGACAGTCAGGTCCCATCCCCTGACCTGAAGGCGGAGGGATGCTACCCTCTTGTCTACTGGAGCGAACACCAACATACAGGCACCAAGCCAGAGGTCAATAAGTATGCCCACACCTGCTTGCCGCCTCTCACTGTGAAGTGACTCCAGAGTGGAAGTGTCCATCCCCCCTTGAGAGGAGTGGTACCAGAACCCAAGCTGTGCGTAGAGGTGAGCCTGACTACATCGAGCCAGAATTTCTCAACCTCACGCACTAGCTCAGGCACTTTTCCAACCAGACAGGTGACATTCCACGTCTCAAGAGCCACTTTCTGCAGCAGGGGATTGGACCGCCAAAGATCCCTCCTTTGGCAGCCACCCTACTGTTGTTGCACCCGACCTTTTTGGCCTCTCAGAAAGGTGGTGAAGCCATAGGAAGTGGAACCCACGTAGTCTCTTCGAGCAGTGCCTGGGCGGGCCCTATGGCCTGGCCACCAGGCGCTCGCCATCGTGCTCCTCCTCCAGACCTGGCTCCAGAGTGGGGCCCCGGTGACCCATGATGGGCAAGGGAAAATGCCATTCAATGATATTTCTCATCATAAGAGGTCTTCTGAGCCATTCTTTGTCTGGTCCCTAACCTCAGACCAGTTTGCCATGGGTGACTCTACCAAGTGCACAAGATCGTAGAATGGATGAGGGACAGCACTTAAACTTCCTGTAACTAAAGCTACACTTCTCAGGGCAGGGTAATATTAGCCAAGATCTTTTAGTTTTGTTGTGTTGATTTAATAGTGTTTTTGTCAACCCACAATGGCAGAAGGAAAAGAAATGGGTTTGGTTGCAGGTTTACTGTCAAAGCCATTTTCAAGACGGACTTGAGTGTCACAACCGGTAAAAGAATTTCTCCTCCACTTTCAGGCCACTAACTACGGAGCGCTCCCCCTGGTTCACAGGCTCCGAGGAAGAGAGCAAATTCTATTGCTGGGGTGTGCTTGCTATTTGCCAAAGATTGAAAACTAATTTACTTGTGCCTGCCATTGCTCGCTCAGGGTGCCACCATCTTACATTTTACCAGTAGTTAAACGTGCTGACTGGCCAGACGCGAGTAGCCTTGATACATGTGTTCGTAGTGTTTACCATTTAAGCATATCCCAATAGTTGTTAGGGCTGATCGGAGGTCTTGCCAACGATCATTAAAATATCAGCCTTGATGGTACTCGGACGTTTGGTCGCCGGTCGTTTGGTCGCCGGACGTTTGACAACATGACAGAGAGTTTACTGTTGAAACCAGCTCTCAAAATTATATTCATGAGAGAGAGAGTTTAATATCTAAATATCTACTGTTGAAACCAGCTCTCAAAATTATATTCACCCGGGCGACCAAACGTCCGGGCGACCAAACGTCCGGGCGACCAAACGTCCGGGCGACCAAACATCCGGGCGACCAAACGTCCGGGCGACCAAACGTCCGGGCGACCAAACGTCCGGGCAACCAAACTTCCAGGCGACCAAACGTCCGGTCACGGCCTTGATAAAATTGTCTGGGTGACCCCAAAGTTTTGATAGGTAGTGTAGTACATAGATTCATGATATTGTTCAAACCTGTAGTTTTTTTTTTTGTTTCAACCCACATTATTACCCAATGTAATATAACTATACAATGTTTTAGTAAACTAATACATCCTTTATTTATCTGTTAAAATATGCATCTTTTATTCTTGAATAATCTTGTTGTAATACAGGAGTGCTCAATACATCGATCGCCACGGTACTATTAGTTGATATCATGATAGTAAGATTCCAGTTCACATTGTAAGACTTAAAAAAAAGAAGGGGGAAATCTTATTAACTTGATTATTTCTTTAGTAGCTCACACGCTGAAAATGCACGAGCACTCCTAAACAAAAATAACTGATGAGCTTTGTCGGTGGCCCTCAAAAATAGGTAGATTGTAAGAGGTTGGCTACTTGAAAAGTAGATTTTGAACAAAGATAGTTTGAGCATTCCTGTTGTAAAAGAAACACTTATGGTTTTTTCAAACCTTTTGCATTAAATATCACCAGGTTGTGCATATTGAATGAATATTAAGGTTAATGTGTTGTAATTCACTTTTAATGAAGGAGATACCAACATTACCTTTCCTCTACACAGGAAAGCCAACAATGTACACCACTGCTCATGTTTCTCTCCTCCTCCAACTACCGGAGCCGTCTCATGTGCCAGAAGGCTGACAAAGCGGGCTGCCCACCGGGGACTCTCTAGGAGTCGGCCGGCACGGAGGATATGCACATAGGAACACACCGGCCTGTTTATGCCATTTTCATCCTGCGGATTAGACAAATACCTAGCAAAGCAGTGAAATAGAATCTCCCAACAAATGTTACAATAAATCCTTATTCAAAAGTGAGCATGTTGCAAACCTGTGCAAATATCTTGACCATTTTGGACTGGTTCGATGGCCGGATTTCAAGAAACTCCCTCCACCACTGCTTGGCATAAACCAAAAAGATTCGCTCCCTCTCTGCTGCCCTTTGTCTTTCTAGAGATTGCTGAATAACAAATATAAAAATGCAGCTAGATGCTTAGGCATACTGGTTCTAACAATATCAGCAAGAGTATCTAAATGGGTACCGGTATATTTTACCTGTGTACTGATAATGTCAGAGTTTAGCTTCTCTGTAAGTGGGGGATAGAGCTCAAGGCTGATCGTCAAAACACCAGCAGACATCTTGCATTCACTTCCTGGTAAAACAACTATAATAAGTAAGTTCATTGGAGTCCAGAAGGTTGCAGTGGGGCAAATAAGTATTTAGTCAACCACCAATTGTGCAAGGGGCTGTCGTTGGGCAACACGGACTTTCAACTCCCTCCACAGATTTTCTATGGGGTTGAGATCTGGAGACTGGCTAGGCCACTCCAGGACCTTGAAATGCTTCTTACGAAGCCACTCCTTTGTTGCCCTGGCTGTGTTTGGGATCATTGTCATGCTGAAAGACCCAGCCACGTCTTATCTTCAACGTCCTTGCTGATGGAAGGAGATTTTCACTCAAAATCTCTCGACATGTGGCCCCATTCATTCTTTCCTTTACACCAGGGGTCCCCAAACTTTTTCCTGTGAGGGCCACATAACTTTTCCCTTCTCTGATGGGGGGCCGGTGTCAGTTTGTAACAGAAAAAGTGTGACGATCGTAGGGGAGCAAAATGTGCCGGCGGGCCGCATCCCCCCCCCCCCAAAAAAAAACGATAGCGTCTCTGGTATTGTTCAGAGGGCCGGTCCAAATGTGCCGGCGGGCCGTAGTTTGGTGACCCCTGCTTTACACAGATCCGTCATCCTGGTGTCTTTGCAGAAAAACAGCCCCAAAGCATGTTTCCACCCCCATGCTTCACAGTGGGTATGGTGTTCTTCGGATACAATTCAGTATTCTTTCTCCTCCAAACACGAGAACCTGTGTTTCTACCAAGAAGTTCTATTTTGGTTTCATCTGACCATAACACATTCTCCCAGTCCTCTTCTGGATCATCCAAATGCTCTCTATCAAACCGCAGACGGGCCTGGATGCATACTGGCTTCAGCAGGAGGACACCCCTGGCAGTGCAGGATTTGACTCCCTGGTGGTGCATTGTGTTACTGATAGTAGCCTTTGTTACTGTGGCCCTGGCTCTCTGTAGGTCATTCATCAGGTCCCCCCGTGTGGTTCTGGGACTTTTGCTCACCGTTCTAGTTATCATTTTGACGCCACGGGGTGAGATCTAGCATGGAGCCCCAGATCGAGGGAGATTGTCAGTGGTCTTGTATGTCTTCCATTTTCTAATAATTGCTCCCACAGTTGATTTCTTTACACCAAGCGTTTTACCTATTGAACATTCAGTCTTCCCATTCTTTAAAAATCAAACAATGTGATTTTCTGATTTTTTTTCCACATTCTGTCTCTCATTGTTGAGGTTTACTCATGTTGACAATTACAGGCCTCTCTAATCTTTTCAAGTGGGAGAACTTGCACAATTGGTGGTTGACTAAATACTTATTTGCCCCATTGTATACATTTGCACATCTAACCCCTGGCATAAATTATTGAATCACCAGTCCCAGGGTGAAAAAAAGAAATGACACAAAACTTTAGTCATTTCAAATGGCAACTTCGAGGCTGTAAAATAAATAAAAGAGAAACAACATTGACAGTAATGTTTATTTTTTCCCCCCAAGTTTTTTCCCAGTCTCTGAGGCATGGACTTTGATTACACAAACAGCCCACTTCATCAATGTGTCTCCACCTCCAGAACATCTTTACATGTTGAAGCTGTAACAACAGCCATTACCCTACTGCATATTCTGGACATGCAGTCCTATATCATCAATCACAGAGGAAATTTGCACAGGTCCTTAAGCCAGTGAAATTTGCAAATGCATGCATGCAGAAAAACATGCAAGACACGCCCCTGCACGCTTGCACGCACATTGCGAGAATTTGAATGTCAAATGCTGGGAGTGTGTACAGTGCACGCACATGCCAGCATCCGTAATCCGCGTAATCGCAAAATTGCTAATTATTAGTCAGGACACTGAAGACTAGTTGATTGGCTCATGCATTTCCCCAACCACGTGACTCTCCGTGTTATTGGCTGACTGGTGACCAGTCTAGGGTGTAGTCTGCCTTTCGCCCTAAGTCAGCTGGGTTAGGCTCCAGCAACCCACGCAATCTTGTTGAGGATGAATAATGTAATTTTCTTCTTGATTTGGGATGGGAACTTTGGGACAACAACCCTGACTGCTTGGACTCGGAATTTGAATCATTTAATGGTTAGTGGGCAGACTATGGCTATCAGATTCTGATGTTGATTTTTTGAAATTTTTACGGATTGTAAATGAGGCAAAAGCGCCAAACATGCAGTTTATCTCAAAAAGAAGACTTTTTGGGAAAAGTTAAACACTGATTTTCTTTTATAAACCAGCAAAAGATTTAATAGCGGGATTTGAAATATATTGCAATAATTTTTAATTATTCCTTTAACGGCTAAAATTAAAACTAATTTACTTTTTTTTCCAGGCCCTGATAGCACCGCTTGAAGGAGGCAGTTTGGTCCCTATAAAAACTGGTGTCAGTTTGGTTAGTTGGAGTTTTATCCGGGAATGATTGGATTATTTTTCAGTGAGGGTTGGAGTTTGCCAAGGCTGCCTTTTTTAACCGATAAGCAAAAAAAAGTGGAATATTCTCAACTCAAATCAACAATGGTGAAGGGGTCCTTCACCTAGAGTTTAAGTAGCTTGGGGTCATGAGTTGAGGAAGAATGGAACGGGAGAAGGACAGGCGAACCGATGCGATTTTGTTGGCCCTATTAAAAGCGCATAACCGAAAGGTCTGTGCTTTCCAGTCAATTTTCATTACTACACTCACCTATAATCACACACTGTTGGTTGCGACGAAAGAATTAGAACCTGGAGACAATCAGCCAAATTAAGTTTCCTCTGCAAGGTGTTTGGACTCTAACTTAGAGATAGGGTGAGAAGCTCAGTCATTCAGGAACGGCTCAGAGTGTAGCTGCTGTTCCTCCACATTGAGAGGAGGCAGATGAGCTGGGTTGAGTATCAAATTAGGATGCCCCATGTTCTTGGCACGTCCCACTGGGAGGAGGCCCTAACCCTAACCCCAGGACACCCTGGGGAGACAATTTTTCATGGCTCTGGATGGCCATGGCGGAGGTGGGCCAAGAAATCTAGGTTTCCTTTCTCACGCTGAGGCCCCTGGATCCTGACTGATAAAGCTAGTATTTAGTAATTCCACATTTTCCCTTATTACCTACTTGGTCTGAAAAGGTAACAATAAATTATTATTTTTTTTCCATAGATTTGTTTTAGTTATTCCAAAGACCGAAAAGTTGCAATTTTAAATTACTTTAGTTAGGGATTATGTCAGTGGATATGCTTTTTTTCCCTCATAAATAATTAAACAACCGAGCGAAAATCCTGGGAGACTGGTGATGCCATAATTTTTGCTAGGAATCTTTACATATTTTTAAAAGCAGAAAAAATACAGTAAGTGTTCACTCACCCACTCCCATAAGTTCTACAGCCAAGCATGTCTGTCCATTGGGTGAACTAAGGACTGTCCTCCAGTCTAGGAACTGGGATGAGACCAAAGTCGTCTCACTGGAGGTGTCAATTTTGATCAACACTAGGTGAATTGGCTCACAAATTGATAGCATAGTGGTGGCATCAATTATTTTACTTCCCTCCCCTGCAGGACCAAAAAAAAATGTGGTGACATTTACAGCATTGATTGTATAATGCATAAAGCTGTACATTAGAACAGAGAAGACTTAGACATGGACAATTTCTATCATTATTTCCTTTTACCTGTGCAATCTGTATGGATCTCAAAGAGGAAACCCTCCTGCAGTTCAGGTTCACAGGCACAAGGCACCGGTTTCGAATGAAACCTCTGATTACGGAAGTGCAGAAATAACTTAAACGTGGAGCAAACCTGACCAGGTAAAGGTGCTGGCTCGTGAAGGTGCTCCAAGAAGGCCTTACCGCCAAGCACTTGTAAATGCAGGTGACGTCTGTATGGATCAATATAAGCTGCAATGTAAAAAAAAACTCAAAAAGTGTGTAATAACATTCAATGGTTCATTAAACTGATTTTATAATCTTTTATACGTTTGGTCAGTTGAACGTTTTCTTCAATGAAATGAGGGGCTGATTTTGGAGGCGATTCTGTTTCCATATATGTAGGCTTAACCTAGAAAAGCAAAATGTGAAAAAGGGCCATGAGAAAATAGTTAAATGTTTTTTTTGATGGACAACCTAGCATCAAATTCCAATTTTTCCCACTCCATATGCTACAAAGAAAGAAATTGTGACACTATACAACAGGGCCTGTGGTTTACAATGGCATTAAGGAAAACCTTGTACCTTAGGTGCTTTAAGTAATCTACCTTCTTTACATCTAGTCAGGAGCTAAGGTATCGTAAAAGTTCTTGGCTTTGCTACTAATCATGTTGGTATCCAGAATAATCATCTTCTCCCGACAGGGCATTCTCCATCTTAACGAGGATTTTATTCTTCCTTCCGAAATGAAATCCGAAGAAAAGGCACACTGCCTGTCTCGTTTGTTTTATTTGGCACACCATTTTTCTTCTGGGTACGCACCCAGCCATTTCAGCGCCGAAGAAGAAAGTGATGCCATGACTTCCGCCATTTTTCATCTCCTGTCTTCCGCTTGCGAGTTTCAGCGTGAATTTTGACATTACGTGACTTTTAAGAGGCATTTTCAACGCTGATTCAAAATCCATACAAAGCTGGAAGAGGCTCGACTGTCGTTTTTTCTGTGCGCGATGCGAAATGTATGTAATGTAATCCAAAGAAAAGGCATAATGCTGTTTGTATTATCAATGCGTAATTCTTCTTGTAGTGATATTTCACTTCTCTTCTTCTTCTGCACTGAGTGCCACCCATTTCAGCGCCAAAGAAACAGCGCCTTGACTTCTGCCATTTTTCACCGCCATTTTCATCTGCAGTCTTCCGCTTGCCAGTTTCAGCGTGGATTTTGACATATATATGAACTTTTTTTATACTTAAAATAAAAAAAACACAATGTACTGAAGACGCAAAAGTTGACGCCACAAAGTGGTGAAGGATCACAGTACAGGCTGTCCTCAAATGAGAGTGGGTTAAAATGGATTAAGGAAATTTTCAACAAGGCTCCCTTCCGTGTCTTTTGCTGTGGGATCGCTCTGGCGACCCCACAGCAAAACCATAGAATTGTGCAAAATGACCTATTTCATTATTGCAAAATAAAATAACTGAAAATGTGGAAAAAAACCTGAGAAAAGTGTAAGTCCTTCATCACGTCGTCGATGATGCCTCTGCGTTGCAATGCATGGAGGAAGTCAGCCTCAGATAACACTTGACGTGCTTCACCTTGATCATCCCGCAAAGTATCAGACAACACCTCCCGGATTTTCCCCCGAATATCCATCTAATGCAGAGATGGTGGAAAAAATGGAATAGAATATTATCTCAGTCTAGTCAATATAGAATTAAAAAAATAAGTCTAATTCCAAATTCATTCATTCATTTTCTGTACCGATTATTCTTACAGGGGTCGTGGGGGTCCCGCAGCCTAATCCAATTGACCTTGGGCACCAGGCGGGGGACATTGATGGCCAGCCAATTACAGGGTATAAAAAGACGGACAACCATTCACGCCCAAATTCATACCTAGGGGTAATTTGGAGTGTTCAATTACACTTTGAAAACAGCTACTGTATATTCTCGCATTTACGCTGTATTTGTCGCTATAAAAATGACAGAATCGAGGGTCCGGCTTATATGTGCACAAATTAGACTGGACATGCACGAAACTGCAAAGTGACAAAGATGAAACGTAGTGTTTACCATGTCAGCACATCCCGATAGTTGTTAAGGTTGATCGCAGGCCTTGCGGTCGATCATTAAAATATCAGCCCTGATACCTGCATAATGTGTATCTCATGCTGTTATTGCACCCAGAGACTTGGTGAAAAGTAGACAGCTATGGACACACTTCCTGGTTGTACTGCTCACGTGACTTCCTTTTAGAATTTGTCTACATGCAGGCAACACACTTTCGGAATATGCAATCCAGCAGATGATCCTTTCTATTTATACAGTATCTCAGAAATACCACATGTGACGTCTTATAACGAGAGAAATGGTAAAATTCAACAATTTTAAAGCAATTTTAAGGGTGTGCCTTATACGAGGAAGCGTCTAATATGCTTAATATTCCTGTCTGACTTCATCTTTCAGACCACCCATCATCATGACAAACTGAGTTATAGAGAAGTTCAGAACCACTTCATCTAAGTCACACCAGAACTTCTCCTCACATTCTACCTGTGGAGCATGGTACACGGTCGATTGGTTGCCGGTGTTTTGGTCGCCGATCTTTTGGTCGCCCGGAAGGTTATTGATAATTACCATTTAAATCGTTGCTCAAATTCCCTAAATACAGTGGTACCTCGACATACGAGCGTAATCTGTTCCGAGACTGAGATCGTATGACAAGATTCTCGTAACTCGAGCGGACGTTTCCCATTGAAATGAATGGAAAGCAAATTAATTAGTTCCAACCCGCTGAAAAAACACCAAAAACAGGATATTGGATTGGAAAAAATGTTTTATTTCTTCTAATTCGCCATGTATTGACAAAGTAATAAATAACGAGTGGATTAATAGTAATAAAATGTGTTTAATAGAAGTAAAATTAGACGCATTTCGCGGCGGGGAAGGGAACAACATACACACTGAGGCGGGGGGAGGTGTTGGGGGGACTTTATCCACGGCAACGCCGCACTCGTGTAAAACATGTTTTATTTCTTCTAATTCGCCATGTATTGACAAAGTAATAAATAACGAGTGGTTTAATAGTAATAAAATGTGTTTAATAGAAGTAAAATTAGACGCATTTCGCGGAGGGGAAGGGAACGACAAACACACGGAGGCGGGGGAGGTGTTGGGGGGACTTTATCCACGGCACTCGTAAACGAACAAACAAATTTAAATTAACTTGGATTAATATATACAAACACTCAACGTTTAATGTAACTTCACACAAAACTGAATTCTAATTTAGTTTTAATCTTTTTAACCTTTGTAACGGGTTGGCCCCACCCCGACGTTCCGCCGGAGCCTTCAAAACGAACGCATCAAGAGTTGTTTGGAACTTGCCGCTTCCCCGTGTCTGATTACCGAGTGTATATTCCAGTTACTTTCTTTGCAAAACTCTGCCGATCCATTGTTGTTTACCTGGTATGTAAATGTGGACCAAAGTGGGGGGGGGAAACGGGTATGGAAATGCAAAGTCCGCCCAGTGCTCGTAGAAAGATTTTATACACGAAAGAGATGCAAAAAAAGACAGTGCCATGGCCACCTGGCTTGGTCGCATCACGAAATTTTGACCGCATCACAGGCGAATTATTCGATCGAAATTTCCGTCGTAAAACGAGAATATTGTATGACGAGGGGTCGTATGACGAGGTACCACTGTAAAACTGTGAATTACTATTTAGTCATACTTAATGCCCTATTAATTATTAGGCTAAAGAAAAGCTCCAAATTTCCCGGACTTTTATTGTTTTTTGTTGGAGAACTTGTTAAGACCCTGACTGATGTACCTTCCTAAGGGGAGAACTCATGTACATACAAACTCTTATACACTCACACGTTGGCTCAGTGAAACTGCTCATGGCCATTGTTGGCTTTTATTGACGCATAGACCGTGTTGTTTTACCTTGTTTTGTCGTCGATCTTTTGGTCGTCGATCTTTTGGTCGCCGGTCTTTTGGTCGCCCGTTGTCGCGGTCCGGCCGACCAAAAGACGGCGACCAAAAGACGGCGACCAAAAGACCGGCGACCAAAAGACCGGCGACCAAAAGACCGGCGACCAAAAGACCGGCGGCCAAAAGACCGGCGACCGTGTTGTTTTACCTTGTTTTGTCGCAGGTCTTTTGGTCGTCGGTCTTTTGGTCGCCCGCTGTCGCGGTCCGGCCGACCAAAAGACGGCGACCAAAAGACGGCGACCAAAAGACCGGGGACCAAAAGACCGGCGACCAAAAGACCGGCGACCAAAAGACCGGCGACCAAAAGACCGGCGACCAATCGACCGCACACGGTGGAGCATACTCAGTAGCAATGTTCACCATGACAGCCTAAATCATTGTTTCCCAACCAGTGTAAGAAATTACAAGAAATCATACATCGTAATAATCCAAGAGTGTTAGAATTGGGTTCATATTGTTATTTAAGTTTCCTCCATGTCTGCTGATGTTTGTTTCCCTACTCTTGTTTGTCCCTCCTGTCTTGCCGTTCCTCTCGCGCAGCTGCGCGTCAGGAACGGCAAGACAGGAGGGACAAACAAGAGTAGGGAAACAAACATCAGCAGACACGGAGGAAATTTAAATAACAATGTGAACCCAATTCTAACAGAGAGAAATCTCAATATTAAGAGATTAAAATCGAACTATTACAAGGTTAAAATTGAAATATGAAATCATAGATTGTACTATGACAAGATTCAAATCGTAATATTATGAGTTTGAAGTCATTTTGTTGTTGTTTATGTTAAGTAAACCGGAAGCTCTTTGGTTTTCCAGAATTCCACTTTTGTCGACGTTAAGTCTGTGTGAGCACAAAACGGCTCTTCTCGTAATGTTAGGTGGTTGAAGTAATATTGGGAGGAAAAAAAGTCGTAATATTACGAGATTTAAGTCGTTTCCCTGTTTTTACGGTACGTGAACCGAAAGTTGTTTGGTTTCAGGGGCATCAACTTTTGCCGACGTAAAGTCTCTGAGCACATGACTTTTGCGTAACATTGGGAGAAAAAATCAAAAATTAAAATACGGTTTAAAAACGTTGCATTAATTATTTTAACACCAGTCGGACTGAAAGCTGTTCGGAGTCTGAGGACATCAACTTTGATGATGTTAGATCGGTGTGAAAAAATTTTGATTATGTAATAATTTGGGTGGGATTATTTAATTCCTGATAGTAAAACTTTTAATGAGAACGACTTTAAAATGTTAATATAGGTGACATAGTTTTAAATTAATATAAATAATAAATAATAATAAACCATAAAAAACAATACACATTTAAAAATCATAAAAAATATAAATAATAAATAAAAATAATAATTTAAAAAATAATAATAATATGAAGAAGATTTTCAGATAGTGGTGTGGCTTGAGATTTTTTTTAATGCAAAAAGTGTGCCGAAGCTCAAAAAAGGTTGGGAAACACTGCCCTAAATCTCCAGCTTCAAATTTATCACTCTATCTGACTCTATTCACCACTAGAATACTCTTTACAAACTCATTTTTTTATACATTATTCTTATGATCTTAATGAAATATTTCAGATTAAGACGAGATGAGAATCACTGGCTTTTAATGACTGCCACATTATAAATACATTTACTTTTTAAATCTATTCATTTAAACTTATTTCTGCCCCCGTTGAAGAAAAATACACGTTCAACACTCATTGCATGCATCCATTATCGATTTAAGTTTTAGAATCTTCACCTTAATCAGATGGTTGTGAATTTTTTGCTTTAGCTCGAAAGCCTCCTCTGGATGAAGAGCCATTACGGCAAGCGTTGATAGCGGTCCACTGTTTTATGGGTTTTTCAGCTTGACCACATTTGGGATAAACGAGAACAACACTCACAACAATCCTTCTGACTTGAGCGGTAAGCAAGCGGGAAAGTGTCTTTCCATATGCCTGAAGACACCGCATGATATATTGATATTGAAATTCATAACTTCAAATTCAATAATAAACGACAGAATATGCAAATATTAATAAATCTGGGATAAACTCAAGAGTACTCTTCACAAATTTTTAATATATTGTAAAAACCAATAGGCAAATGGGCACGTTGCCCAACACGTCATAGCCTGCGACGCAAATTAAAAAAGACCAACTCTACGTAGAGTTGGAGGCCATTTTGAGGGTATA
Source organism: Stigmatopora argus (assembly GCF_051989625.1). Lineage (NCBI taxonomy): Eukaryota > Metazoa > Chordata > Actinopteri > Syngnathiformes > Syngnathidae > Stigmatopora > Stigmatopora argus. Next base: position 4,270,619 of record NC_135390.1, on the reverse strand, counting down.
ATTTCACGTCGATGTCATCGACATTTTGAATGTGGTAGAGCTGCACATTGGAGGAAGGTGATCAATTTATTCACGGGTAATTTATACTTTGTTTATTTTGTTACATTTCTACTGTAAGGCAATAATTATTTTTTACTCTATTATTATTATGATTTTTTTTAAATGTATTTAATTATTGTGAGAAGCACACTTGATTAACATCTTGGAAGTTTTATTCCTTCAATAAATACCACGTAAGTGGCAAAGTGTCCTCATTTTTTGGTGGTTTTGATTTGGGACACTAAACCCTCTCATTAGTCCAGCTAAAGTAGTCTCACAATATGTTGGTCAAGAGAAATTTGGGTCAGACAGCTCTGGACTGACAAATTGAATGCCAACTCAGTGATGCCGATTGTAACTGACCAGAAGATGGTGGTAATGCCTCAAAATTATGCTTGCCACAGCGTCAAGGTGATTTAGAAGAAGAATCACACTGACGGCGAAGAAGAAATTCGTTTTTGTTGACGGATGTATAATCGTGTCTTTTCTAATCTAGTGTAATATTCTTTTTCATCATTTTATAATCAGATTTATTGATATGTTTACGGACGAAGCCCAAGTGCCAGTGAATATCCAGTCGTCCTGGAGAAAATCTCAACAGTCGGTGCAGGAGTCGGTACGTTTGAGCGACGATGTTTAAGTTGAATACATAATGCAGTTTCATTCGGACGTAAAAGCATAAATAATTGGAAAACGAAATCGTGTAAGTGCATCTCCTTAGTCTGCACTTTGAATCAGAAAGCATGAAAGCGAACACCGCTTTCCCTGCATCCTCTGCTCTTCAGCTATTTGCTTGTCTTTCCTCATCTCATCCATGTTCCACTCACGCCTCCGTTCCATTTCTGAAGTATGTCTACTGATATATTCACCGATCTGTCCATGAACAAGCCATCTCAATGTAGTTGGACTCCCAAGCCTTCCAGTCTCTGCTGTCCCTTTTTTGAGCACACCACTACATCTCATCTCATCTCATTTTCTGAAACGTTTCATCCTCATTAGGTTCGCGGGGGGTGCTGTAGCCTAACCTAGCTCTTTCCGGACCAGAAGCAGGGGACATCCTGAATCGGTGGCCAACCGATCGCAGGGCACGAGGAGAAGGACAACCATGCCCACTCACACACATACGAGTGGGAAATTTAGTGTCCAATCAGCCTACCAAGCATGTTTTTGGAATGTGGGAGGAAACCGGAGTACCCGGAGGAAATCCACGCAGGCCCGGGGAGAACATGCAAACTCTACACAGTTGGACTGACCTGGATTTGAACCCAGGACCCCAGAGCTGTGAGGCCGACACGATAACGCCCCAATGCATACATATACAAGAATAATTCATCATTTATGGACTGTATTAGTTATGCAATTGCCACTCTCCTCCACAAGCACCACAGTTTATTTATTTATTTATAACACATGTTTCAATTAATTTCGTTGTCGCGGCTCATTGGACGAGTGGTTAGCGCGTCGGCCTCACATCTCTGGGGTCGGGGTTTCGATCCCAGCTGTGGGTTTTCTCCATGTATACTCTGGTTTCCTCCCATATCCCCAAAACATGCATAAGTTGGCTGGTGAACACTTTAAATTGTCCCTAGGTATGAGTGTGAGTGTAAATGTTGGTCTGTTTCCTTGTGCCCTGCTATTGGTTTCCAACCAATTCAGGGTGTCCCCCGCCTGGTGCCCATAGTTGGCTGGTGTAGGCTCCAGCACCACCCGTGACCCTTTTGAGGATAAGCAGTTTGGAAAACTAATGAATGAATTCCATTGTCAATTTAAATTTGCCATTTTGACACCATTATGCCTCGTCAAATAAGTAATGCGTGTGGATTGAAGCTAATGCTCGATGGTTCTGTTTCAATTTAAGTTCAAAGAAATAGAAAATGTCAGAGCTTTGAAAGATCATTGTCTTTGTGTTCCTGTTAAAAGGCTTGAATATAATTTAAAAATAGCACAACGTTGCTACCGCGCAATTTCAAAAAGGTCCCTCAAACAGCTAACCAGACCACATCTAAAGAAATATTCATTCATTCATTCATTTTCTGAACCGCCTCATCCTCACTAGGGTCGCGGGGGGTGCTGGAACCTATCCCAGCTGACTTCGGTCCAGAGGCGGGGTCAGGCCAATCGCAGGGCACAAGGAGACGGACAACCATTCGCACTCACACCCATACCTAGAGGCAATTTTAGGGGGTCCTTGCATGTCTTCGGAATGTGGGAGGAAACCGGAGTACCCGGAGAAAACTCACGCAGGCCCGGGGAGAACATGCAAACTCCACACAGGTGGACCGACCTGGATTTTGAACCCAGGACCCCAGAGCTACCCCCCATCCAATTGTAAAAGTACAATTGTGTATTGCTTTTGGTAATGAATATATTCCAGAAAATCTGAGAAAATAAATAAAATACTTATTTGTCCTCGCAAATATTTTTTATCTAATTAATCGGTTTCATTTCTTAAGATCTTCTAATTGTTAAATGTTTATACTGCAGCTAAGCAGCAAATTACATAAACAAACATTTGTTCAACTGGCTTTAGGCGACGCAAAAATTTAAATCAACCAACTGCTTGTTGCTGTGTGTGTACGTATTTATTTCTGTGCTCCAAACCGTGACACATCAAACTGAAATTTCTTGATTGTGATTGTGTGCTTACTGTAATGAAGGTGGGAAGGAGATGTTATTGTTCAGAATAGTCTCCTATTCCCTTTTGTCCAACCCCTATAAACTAAACATGTTGTTCTCCGATGCTCTTGTTTCAAAAGTCAAATTGGTAAAAAAAAGCCCTTTGACACTCATTAGATGTCAACCAACAAGACACTTATAAGTCAGTATTAATGCATAAGCAAAAGGATGCTTGTTGAATATCATTATGCATAAAATACTTTTCATATTTGCACCCGGAAGGGCATCCAGCGTAAATCTTGAGCCTAGTCTGTTACGAGTGGATAAGATGAAAGTCAGTCACATTTCCTTGTGTGTTTACTTATACATCTTTCAGAGAGGCTGCCAAACGAGATCCATACAAAGTGCTGAAGCAGGAGTACAGGTTCATCATAGTGTCATCAGCAGTACACAGACAGAGCCCCAGGATCATGTAACAACAGAATACCTCCATGACCCCCAAAATGCAGAAAATCTTCCCAGCTTGAAGGAGTTCCTACGTAAGGTTGAAGTCCCAGTCATCCGAGAGTTGGTCAAAAACTCCAAAAGTCATGCTTTTGATGGCTTTCAGGTGAACTGGGAAGAACAAAATCAGAAGGTAAGTGTATATGTACTCTATCAATCATAACATATTAGCAACGTCAGTATTATAACACCTGTTCATTTCCATCTCTACTTTTTTGATAGGTTTTGTGCCTTCATCAACTTCAACATCCCAGGGCCCTGGAACGAGATCTTCATGTAACAAGTGTGTCTTGGAGTTGTACTGGTGCTGTAATAGCCTGTGCTTATGGACGGTATAAATTATTTCACTACCTTTCTGAAAACACCAACCTTTTTAAAAAGCTTTCCTGTATTGAACACCTTTCAAGGCTTGATGTTTTATTGTGCTAGGAAAGCAATTTTGCCTGTGTGGTTGGCAGGATGGCAGAAGGTGATTGGAGCAATGACAAATCATACGTTTGCACGTGGAACCTTGACCATAGTGGTCTGAAGCCAAAGCAAGCTGATATAGTCCTCGATGTTCCTACTGCGGTGACATCTCTATGTTGTCACCCCAAGCACCCCGCTATCATGGCAGGTATGATGGGATGTTAGGCTATCATACGGTAAGTTGGCCGATGTGTGACCAATGGGATTCTGTGGCCGCAGGGGGTTTGTTCACTGGTGAAGTGGTGATCTGGGACACCAGACAATCTACAGATCCAGTACTGGCGCAAACGGGCATGTCTGCAGACAGCCACAGAGAACCTGTATGTCAGGTGAGAGTGAAAGAGAAATGAACAACAATGTGACCTTTTCTAGTGTAAGGCTATAAAAGGTGCATTCAAAATCATTTAAATCATACATTCTTGAACATTGCCAATTTATTAATATATACACAAACCTAGCTCCACAATTCATCAAGAGACATCAACATAAAGCAAGGATAAACGTGAGGTACAATCTGAATCCAAAAAAAGCATCTCTATTTTTTTTTATTCATTTTTGGCTGTTGCATTTTTTTCCATCTTTTTTTCTTCTGGTTTACATTACAGTGGTAACTCGAGATACGAGCTTTATGCGTTCCTGGACTGAGCTCGTATGTCGATTTACTCGTATCTCAAATGAACGTTTCCCATAGAAATGAACTAAAAACAAATTCATTTGTTCCAATCCTCTAAAAAAAAAAAAAAAACAGGATCTTGGATTGGAAAAACATTTTTATTTGTTCTAATTTGCCATCTATTAACAGAGTAACAAATAACTAGTGGTTATGATGTTTAATAGTACTAAAATTAGACAGATTTCGCGGCGGGACAGAGAGAGTTAGAGAGACTTTTTGCACAGCAACACGCTCGTAACATAACATAAACAAACTTAAATGACCTTGAATTACGATACTCAAAAATAAGTGTAATCTAACCTTACACTAAACTTAGTGCTAATTATGTTTTCCGTTTTTATACCTTTCTTCTCCCGGATTGGGTCTATTTGACCCGCCTCCACCCTGACTTTCAGCTGCCACTAAAAGGAACCTATTGAGGGTTGTTTGCTTTTGTCTTCTCTTCAAAATATTCAGAAAATGATGCACACAAATGTCCTCACAATAGGATAATGCACGACCACTTGCCAACGATAAGTACGTAGTATGCTCCTCTCGTATTAGCGATCAAGCTCCGCCATTCTGCACTGACTAAGGGGGGGAAAACACTGAAAAAATGCAACGCTCTGCCCAGTGACATGACACGAGGGAGTTGCGGGGAGAAAGACAGTGCCAATGATGTTCTTATGATTATGTTTTCTTTCTCACGGATGAATTTCCAGGTAGCATTTTGTTAAAAGCTTTATATAGAATTAAACAAACAGATCGTGAGATATAGTTCACTTTATTCAAAATTGAAATTTTGCTTTTAATATGTCCCGTGGGGTTTCTATGACACTTTGTGGTCAATTATTCATTCATTCATATTTCGTACAGCCTACAGGTCACAGGGGCTGCTGGAGACAATCCCAGCCAACAACAGGCACCAGGCTTGGGAATTGGTGGCCAGCCAAACACGGGGCACAAGGAGACGGAGAACCATTCCTAGGGGCAATTTAGAGGGTTCAACCAGCCTAACGAGCACGAGTACCCGGAGAAAACATGCAAGCCCGGGGATAACATGCAAACTCCACACAGGAAGGTCTGACCCCTGGAATTGAACCAGGACTTGGAAAACAATTATTTCATCTCATCTCTCATCTCATTTTGTGAACCGGTTTCTCCTCACTAGGGTCGCGGGGGGTGCTGGAGCCTATGCCAGGTAACTTTGGGTCAGAGGCAGGGGACACCCTGAATTGGTGGCTAGCCAATCGCAGGGCACAAGGAGACAAACAATCATTCATGCTCATACTCATACCTCGGGGCAATATAAAGTGTCCAATCAGCCTACCATGCATGTCTTTGGAATGTGGGAGGAAACCAGAGTAGCCGGAGAAAACCCACACAGGCCCGGAGAGAACATGCAGACTCCACACAGGTGGACCGACCCGGATTTGAAGCCAAGTCCCCCAATGTGGGTCTGACGTGCTAAGCACTCAGCCGCCGGGAAAACAATTATTGATAGAAAATTAATTGCAATTAATTGATGAAAAATCATGTATTTATTACTTTCATAATATCAATTAATTTAGCAGTTCACATGAAAAATTATCAATTATTGCTCGCCAAAACCAAAAATAATTGCTACACTTGGTTTCGCCCTTTCTTTAGCCATTCCCAGTATTGGGTGAGAAATTTGCGAAGGCATGCGCGCAGCCAAGCACGCAGACACATTGCACGCTTGCACGCACATGGCGAGTATTTCATGCACGTGCATTCATGCATTTGAGGTCAAATACTGTGAGTGGGCGCAGTGCCCATGCATTACGTACTGCACGTGCACGTGTGATCTGCGTGATAGCTGATTATTGGTCGGGACACTACAGGCTTGTTGATTGGCTCATGAATTTCAAACCGTGTCGGGTATTTTCTTACTAAAAGTTTTTCAAAAGTGCCAGTTGCTTTAAAGTATATAACTCAAAAAATAGATTCATAAATTCTAGCGTTTTTCTGTAAAAGATTGCTATTTTTTCAAAACTAATAATGCAAAATAACTTGACTTGCAGAATGAAAGTTGGACTGGCCAAAAAAAACGGATTAAAAGAAATGGATCAAAATCCCTAAATATTCATTTTTTTATAGATCTAAAACAATGTTAATTAGAGCTTTTTTTCTTATTAAGGGAAAACGTCTTTTAATCATTTGTATTTCATTTGAAAAGGAAACCAAATATTTTATTTATTATGTCCAATATTAAAGTGGAAAACAGAAAATACTTTATATTTATTTCAAGATTTTACAAAATGCTTTTGAACTAAAAACGCAAAAAGAAGACAATGGATTAAAAAATTGCACTAATCGAATTAAAAAGGGGAAAATCAGGAAATATAAATTGCATCTATAATCTTCATTTGAATTTGATCCTTAAACAGAAAGTCGGCACTCATGATTTACTTTCTCGGGCCGCACAAAATGATTTGGCGGGCCAGATTTGGCCCACAGGCCGCCACTTTGAATATTTTGGTGTCATCCCTGAACAGAATTAGAATGTTTTTACTGGATGAATGATGATTATTGTTTGTGTGGAAATAGGTTACCTGGGTACCCCTGCAGAATAAAGGAGAGTATGATGTTCTCAGTGCATGCTCAGGGGGAAGGATTCAGCTGTGGACTGTGAGCCTAGAACAGGGAAAAATTTCCCTGAAAGCTGCCTTTGCAGTCCTGCAACAGCAACTTCTTTCCAGCAGCACCAATTTCAAGGTAAGGCTCAGACTGCCAGGACCCAGGATTGTATATCTTTAACCCTAGAATGGTAACCCTTTATTTCAGGGGTTACCTTTCACGCTTCTGAAATAGTGGGTTACCATGGTTACCGGGGGGAAAAATGGGTCCTAAGCAAGACGGTGCAATGAAGGGTACCCATTTTTCCCCCCGGTAACCATGCTAACCCTCTATTTCAGAAGCGTGAAAGGTAACATCTGAAATAGAGGGTTACCATTCTAGGGTTAAAGGGGAACTGAGCACATTTTCACATGGAAAAACAATCATACTTTGTGCATTAAAAGGTTGAAGAGAAGCTGGCTGTTTGGAAAGGCAAGCAAAAAGGTCGAATTAAAATAGCTATAAAACGGATAATCTGGACATTTGAAATGCTAATTGTCTTGAAAACCAGATCAAATGACTCGATAGGTTTCGTAAATGAATGCCAAAAAATACTAGTACATATGAACTTTTCAACAAATGGAATTTTGTTTTAGGGTGAAGGCAGCAACATTGTGGGTGTCACCTCTTTGGATTTGTCTCCATGGGACCCAGATACCTTTTTAGTTGGCTCTGAAGGCGGTCTGCTGCTTAGATGCTCCCTTTCCTCACATACACCAGCTGCAGTCCCATCTGAATGTCTGAGTGTGCCACTTCGAGCTCCAGCCGTCTTTGCTTTCAGGCCTGGCGGTGGCCCGGTCCACTCTATACACTGCTCACCTTTTCACAGGTAAACATTCAATGTCATATCAGTGGATAAATATAACTCTAAATATAACTGGTGACTTGTAAAAGGGGACTTAAAATTATGTGTTGTTATTATTAGGAACCTGTTTTTGAGTGCGGGAACCGATGGCTTGGCTCACCTCCATTCTCTGCTGCAGACCAACCCACTGCGCTCACTTAGAGTGTCAGACACTTATGTTTTTAAGGTGCAGTGGTCTCCAACCAGGCCGTTGCTTTTTGCTACAGCGACAGGACAAGGTACCAATTAAGACCAACCGTATGTATACATGTACATCAATGTGTATGTACATGTATGTATATATGTATGTATGTATATATGTATGTATGTATGTATGTATGTATGTATGTATGTATGTATGTATGTATGTATGTATGTATGTATGTATGTGTGTGTATATCTTTCAGCAACATGCTTATTTATTTATATATATTTATTTGTTTGTTCATTTATTTATTACCTATTTATTTATGTCTAAAATGTATTTTCCTGTGTCTGTATTCTCACCCTCTTGCTACTGTGACAGTGAAATTTCTCAAATACGGGCTGAATAAAGTTTGCTAATCTAATTGGAGAAAAATCTTGCTCCCCATATGAAAAATGTTTTTAAAGAGAGATGAGAGATAATTATAGGAAGCAGACTGCACCTGCACCACGATCCTTCTTACTAAAAATTGTATACTTTAGTACTAAACTAGAAAATGTCATTTCTAGAGAAACTGCAATAGTAGCTTTGCTGTGACAGTTGTACATCAGGTCTTTTCCTGTTGAGGTTTGTGGCATTTGCATTTTGTGGTCTTTTTCTGGTAATATCGCATCCCTTCCTGTGGATTTTGGGGAATTTCAGGGTCACTTCATGTTCATATTGGGTCACTTCCTGTTGTTACAGGGGTATTTTGGGGTCTCTTTCGGTTGATTTGGCTGCCTTTCTGGTTCACTTGTTGATATGGGGTCACTTCCTTTCAATGCCATTGACGTGGATGGGTTTAGATTTTGTGGGTCCTATTTGCTGTCAATGCGGCCAAATCAACACTTGGGTTGAAGTTCTACAGGGTGTCTCAAAAAAATGTACTCACTTTTAGAATGACGAGAAAAACTTTATTTATGAACATAGAGTGAAGTGAAATAGCATCGAATACATGAGACAAATGTAATTGAAGAATCATGTTCGCAAATGTTCAAAATGATGACCATTATTGTCCAGACAACGCTGATAACGCGCACCAACGGATTCGCAAACGTCGCGAAACATGTCATTAGGAATATCACGACATTGTCTTTCGTTTATTGTTGGTATTCTGTACGGTTCCATCTGCTTCAAATTTGTCTCTGATGCGCGCAATGGTCCGGCGCGTGGGTGGCGGTTTTGCGAATTCACTTGTGAACCGGCGTTGCACTTCAGTGGCGTTTTCGGTCTTCCAATAGCATTTCAGGACAAACTTTCTCTCTTCTAAACTAAGTTGATTTCCTGCCATGGCTTCAGTAATTCAGGATATGTGTAACACAAAAAAAGTGTGAGTACATTTATAATGATCATCAATTTGAACATTTGTCTCATGTATTCGATGCTATTTCACTTCGCTCTATGTTCATAAATATAGGTTTTCTCGTCATTCTAAAAGTGAGTACATTTTTTGGGGACACCCTGTATATGAATGGAAGCTAGTGGGGAGGTTTTTGTGGCTCCAAAAAACAGTAAAATCATCGAATCAGGGCGGGCTGGTGGTGCAAGTGGTTAGATAAGATTAGAATTTTATTTCATCCCGTATTCGGGAAATTTCCTTGGTAGGCGGGTCAGCCTCACAGCTCTGGGGTCCTGGGTTCAAATCCAGATCACGTCCACCTGTGTGGAGTTTGCATGTTTTCCCTGGGCCTGCGTGGGTTTCCTCTGGGTACTCTGGTTTCCTCCCACATTCCAAAAATATGCATAGTAGGCTGATTGGACACTCAAGGTATGGGTGTGCATGGTTGTCCCTCTCCTTGTGCCCTGCAATCGGCTGGCCACCGATTCAGGGTGTCCCTCGCCTTTGGCCCGGAGTCAGCTGGGATAGGCCCCAGCACCCCCCGCGAAATTAACGAGGATAAAGCGGCTCAGAAAATGAGATGAGATGAGATCATCGAATCAAAATATTTTGTGGTCCAATGCAATTTTGGTAAAGAATTAGGTCTTCAGAGTAAAAGTGTTCCGCATAAAATTCATCTCTCATCTCATTTTATGAACCGCTTTATCTTCATTAGGGTCGTGGGGGAACCCCACACAGGCCCAGGGGAGAACATGTAAACTCAACACAGATGGACGTGACCTGGATTTGAACCCAGAGCTGTGAGTTGGATGCGCTAACCATTGGCACCACCGGGCTGCCATCGCATAAAATTCAACACCCAAAATGACGGGTGGTCTGTTGCAAACCTTGAGTTTCCTTTTAAAATAAAAAATATTCATCCCATACTCCAAACTATTGCAATTAACATTAGTTAACGTCATTCATGCAAATAATTTGAAGTCATTAGATTTTGCAAAAATACCCAGCAATGAGCAAAAGCAAAATTTTGCCTGTGGTGAGGTTAATCACCCTCAATATTCTGATCTTCCATCACCTAATATTAGCCATTACAAATGTACTCTTCTTCCACCAGGTGAGGTGCAAATATTTGATCTGAGTCGCAGGTCCCCGAGACCAGCAGCAACTATCGACCCTGGAGGGATTGGCCAGGCTGCAACCTGTTTGTCCTTCAACTGTAAAAACCCTGGCCTCCTTGCAGTGGGAAAAACAGATGGGAAAGTTGGTATTTGGAAGCTGAGTACCGACTTGACAGAGCAGATTCCTACAGAGAGCCAACTCCTGGATCAGATAACTAATCAGGTTACAGAATGATACGAAAGGATGGACGAAGACTGCCGCAATGAACCTCGGCTTACTTTCAATTCGCTCATTTGAACTCGATCTCTGAGATTTTTTTGGTCTCCCAATGGAGACAGAATAAGGATGGCAATTTTTCCACAGGGCGCCTGGCGACTGAGTGGTTAGCGCGTCAGCCTCAAAGTGGGGGACCTGGGTTCAAATCCAGGTCAGTCCACCTGTGTGGAGTTTGCATGTTCTCCCCGGGCTTGCATGGGTTTTCTCCGGGTACTCTGGTTTCCTCCCACATTCCAAAGACATGCATGGTAGGCTAATTGGACACTCTTAAATTTTTAGGTATGAGTGTGAGTGTGAATGGTTGTTTGTCCCCTTGTGCCTTGGGAATGGTTGGCCACCAATTCAGGGTGTCCCCGCCTCTGGCCCTAAGTCAGCTGGGATAGGCTCCAGGACCCCCTCACCTCCCTAGTGAGGATAAAGCGGTTCAGCAAATGAGATGAGATGAGATTTTTCCACATTTCTGTGCTTGGTTTTGAAATCTTGACTTATCACAGGTTTGTGACATTTGGATTTTGCGCCATTATGTTCAAAAATTGAAACAAAAACTCTGTTCTTTCAAAATAAAGAGCCACTGAACTTTTCTTGCATTTTCCTGTATGTAAGATGCACATCCTTTACACATTCTTCACTATCTATCATCTATCCACCCATTCAATCTATTGATATATGGATACAATTTTACTTTGCTTACAATTTTCTGATACAATGAAAGTAGCGATGCTTATACTTAGTGACTCTTGATTACACAGGAATGCATAAAAACTGTTTCTACTTGACAGTTTGTTTTTTATATAGAGACACTTAGAAAAAAAATCTTTGTCATTTTTGTTTAGTTGTTTCAGCCTATTACTTAGAACGTGGGTCATTTCAGGTTCAACATCAGTCCATGATTATGTTTACATTGTGCATGTTGTACTGTAAAAAGACAGTTTTTCAACGTCCTCACATGCTGGAGATCCATAATCAATGCTTGGAGATTGGTCAGAATTTGTGGGTTTCTGATTGTCCGCCCACCTATTGAGGATTAACCACATATTCCCCAATGGGATCAAGGTCTGGGGAGTTTCCTGGGCAAGGGCCCAAAATCTTAATGTTTTGTCCCCTAAGCCATTTCGTTAAATTGCCCCAACACATGTAATTCTCAATAAAAGCTTTTGATACTTGTGAAATGCTTCTAATTGTATGTCATCATAGTATAGAAACATCTGGCAAACAGCTAAAACTTCTGAAGCAACAGACTTTGTAAAATTTTTATATTTGTGTCATTCTTAAAACCTTTTGCTCTTTGTCGCTTTGTTTAACAGGGTTATAAAAATAAAAACATGCACCATCTGTTTTCAGTATTTACTTGTTACATACTATATTTTTTGGATTATTTGGAATCCCAGTTGAATTAGTCTATCATCAAAACTGTTACGTCTTTTAAATTAGAGATTTGTCGACTACTAGTATCATTTCGGATCTTGGCCAATCGTTGCTGTCTTATTATAAAATGATACTATTGGCAGCAATAGACATCAAATATATTTTCACTGTGAGGGCTGGCAGATAATTACTCTTGCCAGCATCTCAGTTAAAATCGATTTAACATCTACCATGCCACCAAGGCAGTAAATGAGTAAACCACACCTATTTAATGGAAGATACACCAACCACGTTAAATTTAGCGTTGATGCTATTAGCCAAAGTCAATTATGTTTTAGCTGAAGTCACGCTGTCAACTACAAAGTATTTCAGGTCATAGGTCAAAATGGTTTATTTAATATTCCAAAAAGCATAAATAAGCCAAGTGCTGTCAGTAAACTAAACCGTTTTTTTCAATTAAATTGTTTATATTTATTGCCTGTGAATTTATTTTTTCTTTTGATGTGGCATTATACATGGCTTATTAATTTGTGTGCAAAAACTGATACAATACTACAATAAGGACTTAATTGTCCACTTTCTTTAGCCCTTTTCCCCAATACAATGTGTATAACTGCTCTCATTGAAGTCATCTATGAAATAGGAATTAGTACATTTTTTCTTCCTCGAACAGAAGTACTACTAAGAAAAATCATCAGACGAGAGCAAATTAAATTACTATGATACTCAATATGAGTCAGGACTTCTTTCGAAATATTGAATCAGTTCCTGGAATCCATGGGGAGAGGACTGCCTTTACGCCAAAATTGATTAGACTCATGCTCTGACTGAAATTATGGCATGAAAACAGCAAAAGCTGAGCTCAAAAGTTGAAAAGTTGTGAACACTGTAAAGTAGGGCTGTCCCAATCACATATTTTTTGCGTCAGGGTTTGAATAAACTGATTTTGAAGATATGCACATACATATACTTTGGCAATTTACTAATTAACTTGCAATTTTTTAATTTAACTTTAACCTTCAACCCCTTTTGGGGCAGGGGCTTACTTTTTTTAAAAGCCAGTCTTTTTTATCCAGTTCAGATATGAAAAAAATACCCAATCAGATGTAGGACCTGAACCCTTTACCTTATTTTTTCATTTGTAGCCTTTCTGCAATTGACTGTTAAAAACATCAAATCCATCTTAACGAGGACAATTAAGTGATTATGTTTCACAGGCATTGTCATTGTTTCACTGCCAGTCAAGAAGATAACACTGAATGATTAATGAATTAAAACATCGTAAAACCCCAATCTTTTACCCCCGATTCCGATCCTCTGAAAATGACCCAATAATGCCCTAATTCTAATCACTAAAATATCTTCTACAAAATAGCATATGCATGGGCAGACTTTGGAAAAACAAATGTTTTATTGAAGTAGCAATTTGTGTTTTGTTTTGTTCAAACAACACATTTTATCACTGTGGTTTGGCATACTTAAAACATAATATCCGGAATACAATAATAGATGGAATGCCATGAATAAAATGTTAATGGGTAAAATGAAAAACTGATAAAACCCTGACAGTGATCTTTCAACGTCAAGAGATCCAAGTCAACCCAAGCCATGATTAAGACAGAATACTTGGGGAGTCGGAACAGAGCAGCAAATGCATTGTTCTAAAATAATAATAAAAAACAAGAACTTAAATCCTTTGTCTGCAGGAAACCTGGTAACACACATTTGTTCTATTTAAAATGAGAATGAAGGCACATCCTCAAACAGAAAGCATATCTTAGAAACTTTTTTGCACACAAAGGAATTTCATTCTGCTGTCCACTTCCAACTAACATTACTTGGTCCCAGTTTATTGAAAACCAATGCGGTCACAAGGTGCAACACTTAATAGGAGTCGGGTGTGTCACAGATCCAATAGAATATACATTCCACCAAAAAGGAGTAGAAAAATTGAGAAAATCAAGCGGTTTGCTTTGGTTTCGTTTAAGAGTGACAGTGGGATAACCTGTAAAGAAATAAAAACAGCCCATCTATTGGATCAATACGACCATGAGGGGAAGTACCGACATTGACGGATTCAAACGAGCGACATAAAAACTGAACATTTGGTCAGTAAATGGTAGCCAGGAAAACAATTCTGACGTGAAAACAGAAGCAAGGCAGCTCTCCAAGGTGTCCAGTCATGTAAAAATATATACTCAATCTATTCTGGGATGCCATCTTGAATGTGAATGGAAGAACAAGTTGTGCATTTCCCAAATAATAAATCCATAACTGCAATTCAACAAGGGCGGGTGAGTGGGAAATTTAAAGGAGGGTGAAGTTCGTGCAAAAAGGGTCTTTGACTTTCGAAAGGGGATTTGTTACGCCTGATCATCTATAATCCTTATAAAGTGTGATTTACGGATGGATGTGTGCGTGTGTGTTAAGATTCTCTCGCTACGTTTGTCCAAACCGTGCAACATAGAGTTGAATTTTTTTTATGGTGGCCAGAAACGGCTGCTGGATCCCAATAGACGATTGATTGAATTTCTTCACCTTCTCTAAATGTGTAAACTACTTTCATTTGTTAAAGCTGAAAGTAGAGTTGATGTATGAATCGTTGTTTTTACATGTGCCCTAAACACGCGTGGCTGATTGGTCGTAAGGTAGGACACATTTCCACGTCATTTACAAACGAAATTTTCGGAAGAATTTCCACCAGCGAGTTTCCAGGTGCTCCCTGGAACACGTTTTTTCTGTCGTGACGCAGGTTATAAAACATCCACCCGTCCATAAATCACGCTTTATCTATTCTATAATCCTTATAAAGTGTGATTTATGGATGGATGTGTAGGTGTGTGTGTGCACCTGGAACCTCGCTGGCCGAAATTTTTAATGGTGGCCAGAAACGGCTGTCGGATCCTAATAGACGAGTGATTGAATTTCTTTACCTTGTCTAAGTGTGTAAACTCAAGCTTTGAGCATTTGCAAGGATTATCGATGAGTATGCCTAACCAGAAATATGTTAACTTGCTGCTCTCTTGTTGTTAATAAAGAATGAAAACAAAGGTAAATGTTCTTTTGCACTGCACCATTCATAACTTTTTTTTTTATGAAAGTACATTCAGAAACAAGAGGGAAATGAAATTTTCATGCTGGCACCAAGATCCTGAGATGTTACTAATTTTGTTTAAATCTATTAAAAATATACACAGTCATTTGATCTAGAGCTCCTGCAATGTGACCTCAAGAAATAAATAACCTCTAAATCTACATTGAGAAGTACCTAATCTCAGGTACTGGTGCAAAATAAGAGTCAGTTCAAGTTACTGAGGGGTTCACTGGGAGTACATCCAGCAAACCAGCAGACCAAAAGCCAATGCGGCACCAGCACCAACATTAAGCAAAATGGGCCTCCAGTACTGCCACTTCTCTTTTTTTCTCTCCGAATCGGTCAGTCTTTGTTTCATCTGCTGAACCTTCTGTGAAGTGCTTGCAATTCTCTCTTCACGGTGTCGCTTCTTCACGCTGCAAAAGGAATATATTGTTTGTTGCACCAAAAATTAACTGAACAGCATTACATTTTAGTGTAGTCTAGAACTGTGACCAAAAGCCTTCCCAATCAATACATCCTAATTAGAAAGGATTAACACAAGTTGATGCATCTAAACGAAGTCATTTTTTCTTCTATTTTTGTGAGATGACTACTTCAATACCAACCCAATTTAAAAAATGCATCTGTACTAGGTTAACTTGATTTCCCTTACAGGGTTAATTATCAACGCAGCCATCATTTTTTCTTTATTAGATCTCAAGTTGATGAGTATTTTTACTGATAGTTTTCTTACTGTTCAGTGCTTTCTGTCTCCTTGTGGTCGTTGTTCTGAAGCTTCTCTACCAGCAAGGGTATGTGGTCTTTTGAGGGTGGCTGAGATTCCATGGAAGGTCTACTGTTGTTCAGGTGAGGTCTGGGAGGAGGTGGAGGCAGATCTGGCTCCAAATTATCACCACATATCTATACAAGCAAAACATTCGGGGCACACCATAAATCCACTTGCAAAGTGAATACAGACGCTCCCCTACTTACGAACGAGTAAGGTTTCGAGCGATTGTTCATAAGTTGAATTATTTCGTAAGTTGCTCAGTGCTATATTTTGTATTATAATTTATGTTTAAGGCCTATATAAGTATATTGAAGGTTTATATACGTGCATTTGTATGTTTAAGGCTTGTATAAGTAACACACACTGGTTTGTACTGAAAAAAACATTTAATAAAATGGAGAGAATACATACAGTACTGTATACATACATTAGAGAGAGAGAGATTCTCTAGAAACTGGCCGAAAGAAGCTATCTAATGACGATTGCAGTTTTCTTTTTTTCATCATAAATGATGCGGTAGCACTGTATGGCATCATTCAATTGATTTGCAAACTTTGTGCAACGTTCAATATTTGGGTCCTGCTGCTCGATCTTTATGTCTATAAATGGTACTGACGGTCGAACGATTCAAGTTGTGTTCACGTGCAACGCTCACCACTTTCTGACGCGCATCAAGCTTCGTTATTATTGCCACTCATTTCAAATGAAATGGCTTGCCTCTTCCTTGCACCTCCCTCAATAGAAGCCTTTCGCTTTTCACCAACCATATTCAATAATGGATGCACGAGATATTTAATGATACAAATGATAAAGGTTCTTTGCGCACTGGAGATACGTTCACGCACTTCCGCATTGCAACGAACTGGGCAGAGGAAGGTGGATGCTAGGTGAGCTGAGCTCTCACAGCGCCAGGCGTTGGTATTAGCGGCGGAAAGAAGTACTACTTGGAAAAGGGCGCGCAATACAAAATCGAACTTACGAACATTTTTCGACATAAACGCAATTTGCAGACATGTTCGTATGTACCGTTGTTCGTAACTCGAATGTTCGTAAGTAGGGGAGCGTCTGTATTCACATTTCAGTTTATCGATTCCCTTTATTACTAATATTTTAAAGCCACCCACACCGAAAACTGTTTCTTGCCTGTTTTTCCAAATAAAAAATTGGACTCTCTATCAACACTGTGTATAGTGGTGATCGGACGCTGCTGACCTTGACTCGGGATGTTGTGAGCAATTTGAGATACGAGTAAAATTTCGAGCAAATATTTATCTTGAGATACGAGACTAATTTTGATATACGAGCATACAGCAGACGCGAGAGGCTGCACATAAGAACATCATGGGCAGTGTCTTTCTGGTCGCAACTCCCTCATGTAATGTTTCTACGAGCACTGGGCGGAGCGTTGCATTTTTTCAGTTTTTTTTCCCGTTAGTGAGTGGAAAGGCGGAGCTTGTTCGCTAATACGAGAGGAGTACTACTTCCTGGGCAAGTTGGCAAGTGGTCGTGCGTTATCCTATTGTGAGGACATTTGTGTGCATCATTTTGGGAATATTTTGAAGGGAAGACAAAAGCAAACAACCCTCGATAGGTTGCATCTGAAAGTCAGGGTGGAGGCGGGGCAAATTTTCTGGTCCATGTGTAGGCGAAAGAAACCGTTCAGTGCTCGTAGATATCTGTTATACACGAAAGAGATGCGGCAAGACAGTGCCATGGCCACCTGGTTTGGTCGCATCTCGAAATGTTGATCGAATCTAGGGTGAATTATTCGATCGAAATTTTCATCGTATCTCGAGCATGTCGTAGGTAGAGCTCATCGTAGGTCGAGGTACCTCTGTACGAGCATACAGCGGACGCGAGAGGCTGCCTTTAAGAACATCATGGGCACTGTCTTTCTGGTCGCAACTCCCCCGTGTAATGTCTCTGGTCGCAATTCCCCCGTGTAATGTCTCTGGTCGCAACTCCCCCGTGTAATGTCTCTGGTCGCAACTCCCCCGTGTAATGTCTCTGGTCGCAACTCCCCCGTGTAATGTCTCTGGTCGCAACTCCCCCGTGTAATGTCTCTGGTCGCAACTCCCCCGTGTAATGTCTCTAAGAGCACTGGGCGGAGCGTTGCATTTTTTTCAGTGTTTTTTCCCCGTCGCTAATACAAGAGTACTACTGCCCAGTCAAGTTGGCAAGTGGTCGTGCATTATCCTATTGTGAGGACATTTGTGTGCATCATTTTCGGAATATTTTGAAGGAAATACAAAAGCAACCAACCCTCAATAGGTTGCATCTGAAAGTCAGGGTGGAAGCGGGACAAATAGAGCAACCGGGAGAAGAAAGGTATAAAAATTTGAAACACATTTTGAATTAACTTTAGTATAAGGTTAGATTAAACTTATTTTTGAGTGTGTCTGCATCGTAACCAAGTTAATTTAAATTTGTCTAGGTTATGTTACGAGCACGTTGCCGTGCAACCCCCCCCCCCCCCCTCTATCTCCCCCCTCCACGAAATCCTTCTAATTTTAGTACTATTAAACCACTAGTTATTTGTTACTTTGTTAATAGATGGTGAATTAGAACAAATACAAATATTTTTCCAATCCAATAATCTGTTTTTGGTGTTTTTTCAGATGGTTGGAACGAATTAATTTGTTTTTAGTTCATTTCTATGGGAAAAGTTCATTTCAGTTACGAGTAAATCGACATACGAACTCAGTCCCGGAACGCATTAAGCTTGTATCTCGAGGTACCACTGTATTGTAATTCCGTAATTAATCAAATACCCCTACACACACAAAAATTGCCTTTGACGATTAATGCGGATAAATTCCTACAATATTCAAACATCCATTTTCCGTACCGCTTATGCTCAAGGGTCGCAGGGGGGTGCTGGAGCCAATCCCCGTTGACTTCGGGCACGAGGCGGGGGACACTGAATTGGCGGCCAACCAATCATCGGGCACGACAGGATGAGAATTTAGAGAGTGTTCAACTAGAGTTTTGAACCATCTTGCATGCATGTTTTTGGAATGTGGGAGGAAAATGGAGAACACAGAAAACCCAAGGCCAGGGGAGAACGTGCAAACTCCCCACGGGAAGGTCCGGATCTGGGCTCGAACCCTCGTCTCAGAAATGTGGGGTCGACATGCTGAACACTTCTAGAATATAACGAGTACCAATTTAATTTTGATTCTTCCACAAATAAAAGAGGAATAGCTAAAAGTGAAAGTGTCCCACACAACTACAAGAATAACAATATTAATAACAATGAATGGTGGTTCTTGGCTGATGACACTGCAGCTGACCCGTGGGCACCGGAGAAGGTACGACAGGCAGCAATGCCAAGCAAGAAAAACCATCTACGATATTTTCACGACTAGAAGGCGCACTAAAAAGTCTTAAACTTTCTCCCAAATAGACAGGGCGCCTTATAATGCGGAGCGCCGTGTGTAAGCTCTGAAGCCTGACTGAGAACACTTCTTGCCGACACGCTTCTTATATAGAGAGAAGGCGGATGTGGGTGGGGTCAGATGCTAAAGGCACGCCCCTACAAGGTACCCGTATATAGTGTGGGCATGTGTTTATTACAAAACAATTTCGGTTTGGTTTCTAAGGCCCCCCGAAGCAGCGGTGAAAAACCAAGTCACGAAAATGAACTCTGAGGTTGCCGTCATTCCCGGAGGCTTAACTAAAGCGCCGGGCTAGTTGCGCCACTTTTTGCGAATGGATTGTGGCTGCCTGGATGGCTTGCACTGTTGATAAAGGCACTAACAACCGATGCTTGAAAACTGCTGGACATCGGCATCAACACAGCTTTACAAAGGGTGGCAGGCAGCGCCGGGCTAGTTACGCTAGCTACTATTTGCAAATGGATTGTGGCCTGGACATCGACACCACACCAACGCAGCTTTACGAAGGGTGGCAGGCAGCGCCGGGCTAGTTACGCTAGCTACTATTTGCGAATGGATTGTGGCCTGGACATCGAGACCACACCAACACAGCTTTACGAAGGGTGGCAGGCAGCGCCTGGCTAGTTACGCTAGCTACTATTTGCGAATGGATTGTGGCCTGGACATTGACATCAACACAGCTTTACGAAGGGTGGCAGGCAGCGCCGGGCTAGTTACGCTAGCTACTATTTGCGAATGGATTGTGGCCGCCTGGATTAACGTATAAACCTCAGCGTTTTCGATGACTCATTTGGACATTTGTACAATTCGGACACAGAAAATGAGGACTTTGATGCATTTTTGGCGCGAGTACATTTTAAAATGGTTAAATAAAGTACAACCGAACTGTTTTGCTTCCGTTGCCTTTTTAAAAACGTGTTTTTAGCGTGTGTCCGTATGTTTAAACTGGTGTATGTTTTGCCATGCCTGGCTGCGCCTTTAAATGCGATGCGCCATAGTCGTGAAAATACGGTACCTGTACATCAACTTAATGGCGACACATGCTTTGCTTTTAATCACATTTGCTCTTGCTCTTTGAAGTAAACCTGTTTCTATTTTCCTGTGTTTAAAACAACCAAGTTGTAATATTTTTTAATACATTTTCCAACAAGCTAATGGTTTTGATTACATTATTTTAAACACATTCAAATAATAATTATAACTGTCATCTCCAGTTAAAGATCTACCTTTGTTAAACTGTTGGTCCCAAGGAGTTTGGCTCCCTCAATGACCGCCATGTAGGAGAAGCGCAGTTGGTCAGAAGTCTGAATAAGGCCCATGCGGTATTCTCTCATGTCGAGAAGGACCTTCTGGATATCCACTGAGGATGGGTTATTACTTCGGTCCATCTGTAAAATACATTTTCTCTAATTGATTATAAGAAACAGGCAAATCCGTACTCTCAAAAACCCTGAAATTTAGACTTAAAAACTGGTGGAATGACAATAATGCTGCTGACTGTACATAGTACATAGCAGTACAATAAATACACCACTTAATCTCTGTTCTACCATATTTCTGAATGATTCTGTAGAAGTTGATTTATAAATGAATAATTATGAAACTATTGGGTATGAAACATTCTATATAAACTTCAAGACAAATTGTTATAGGTACTTTAGTGGAAAAAAAGTCTTTATGTTTAGGTTAAAGAGACAGACAATACCTAGAATAAATGACTTTCATGTGAAAGGCGGTTGTTCAAAGTATTTAGGAAAGCAAATTGTGAATTTCTTAGACTCTGAGGAAAATAATTATTATAATTTAAATACAAAATAAGACACTAATGACCGCGGCCATTGCTGTTCCCCAGGTGGGAAAAATCTGATCCCTGACCCGGAGAGGGCAATGCACTTTTTTCCAACTGAGGACCATGGTCTCAGATTTGGAGGTGCTGATTTCTACCCCGACCGCTTCACACTCGGCTGTGAATTGTTCCAGCGAGAGTTGGAGATCAACAGAACCACAGCATCTGCAACAAGCAGGGATGCAATACCGAGGCCACCAAACCGGACCCCCTCAACGCCACGGCTACGCCTAGATATTCTGCCCATAAAAGTTTTGAACAGAATCAGTGACATATGGCAGCCCTGGCGAAGTTCAACCCCCACTGGAAACGGATCCGACTTACTGCTGGTCCTGGTTATGTGGACCAGACTCTAACACTGGTCATATAGGGGCCAGACCCTGCGTATCAGGGGTTCTGGAAGCCCATATTCCCAGAGTACCCCCCACAAGACTCCCCAGCGAACATGGTCGAATGCCTTCTCCAAGTCGAGAAAGCACATGTAACCTGGTTGGGCAAACTCCCATGCCTAGTTTCTGCAGACGGGCATCGGGATGCCAAGAATCCCTCCTTTGCCTGCCACCCAGCTTTCAACGCACCCGACCTCTTTGGCCCCACTCATATGTGGTGAGCCCATGTGAGGGGGAACCCACGTTGTCTCTTCGGGCTGTGCCCAGCCGGGCGCCGTGGGTGTAGGCCCGGCCAACAGGCGCTTGTCATCGTGCCCCTCCTCTGGGCCTGGCTCCAGAGTGGGGCTCCGGTGACCCGTGTCCGGACGAGGGAAATCATAGTTCATAGTTCTTTCTCGTCATAAACGGTCTTCTCATGACATTTTTTCGAACTTTTCAAAAATACAGAATCTGGTGGGACAAATGTTAATTCTGATACACCCAAGTTAATTTGTGCCTGAGGAAATTTACGGACTGTCACCTAGCATGTCAGAACAACAAAGGTTGTGGGTTTATATATTTTGGGCTGCGAGGCAAATTGAAACCCCAAATCAATTTTGTTAGTTTACTCAAATTATGTATTGGATGCGAGAGTGGCTTCAGGGTGCCGACCTGTTTGAAAAAGAAACGCATTGGCAAATGGAGGATTTGTCTGCCCCTTTAAAGAACAGCATGTATCGCTCAAGCTGAAGCAGAGATTGTGTTTCTATTAATACATCAGCAATTCCAGTGATCATTTTTACTCTAATTTATGACTCTTTGGACATCTTTAGTAAAATGAACTGCTGTTAAAATACATTTTTAAGATAGCTCTGTTCTCACCAAGACCAGGCAGGTGTCCACCAAGGCAAAGGTCCCTGAACGCCCAATTCCAGCACTGCAGTGCACAACTGAAGGTCCATGTACCATGCCCAGTGAACCAGACTCCCGAACTTTGAAAAGGAAGTTTAGGAAAGAGGCAGGCGATTCGGGAACGCCAAAATCAGGCCATGCGGTGTAGTGAAAGTGATAAATCGATCTCCACTGTCCTGTCTATAACACAGTATGTGTAATGTTAATTGTTGACACAAGACAGAAATAAATACCACCTTCACAAAAGTAGTGCTTACCTTTATGTTTTGTAATTTTAGCACTCGGATTGTGAAATAGGAATGGTCCTCCTCTGAAAGTAGGCTAACAACAAAACCTGTGTCAGTAAAAGACATCTCTAGTTCATCAGTAGTTGGCCAGTACTGCGCACATTTTTCCTGCAAAAATACAAATTAATTCAGTCAGTATGGTGTGAAAAACTAGGAACCATATCAATTTTCAACTGAGATTAATCAACTGAAGTTTTGCGTATTCATACCTGTCAACCTTGGTCAATTGCTCCCTTATTAATGATTGCAGTTCCCCTTATTAAATGATAATAAACAAATGCAACGCGGCACATATTTGCTCACATAGGGCGCACTGAAGCCTAAAATTTTCCACAAAGTGGATGGGGTGCACCTTTTGTATGTACTAAATTCAAGATTCCGTATATGTCGCTGTTTGTCACTGACAGCTTGACTGTCTGGGTACATTGCTTGCTGATGAGCTATATTTATATTGTGAAAAAGCGGGAGTGACTGATGCGCGTGCGCATATCGTGCTCAAAGCATGGCAACATTAGCAATCGATGATGACATTTTCGTCTGCTACCAGTGATGGAGACGATTCGGAATTTGAGCCGCAATGGGGAAGACACGAAGTCGGTTTTATAAAAAAAACATACTTTTTAAAAAAAAATTCCCCCCGTACAAAAGTTGTTACACGGCATACACAATTTGAAATGATCAATAAACGTATAAAATTGGGAAAAACGTATACGTTGACAGGTGTGCGTATTTGAGAACAGTAACAACCTTCATTCTGCACGCAAACCGATAAAGAAGCTGATCTACCAGTACCAACCAGGTGCTGTTTGTTAGTTTCTAATCCATTGTTTAGCACCAAATTTGAACTTGTATCAATGTTCCAACTACTATAGATGCGACAGAATACCTAAAGAAATATGTATTGTGAGCTGTGTTCGAGATAATATTGACTTTCCTTGGAGTGACTTTGTTAAGTGTTGCTGGAACGTTTTAACAAGATCAGGTATGAAAAGGGTAAACAGTTAAGAGCATCCAATCAGTAATAAAAAAACAATCAAATGTAGTGAGTAACAGTATGTAACTCTCACAAAGTTGGTTCCATTAATGATACATTTTCAACAGTAGAACCTGCTAAATAATACCCAAGTGAAAATCCAAAAATAATCTTTACAGCAATTTATCAGAAGTCGAGCTTCTAAAACTAAAAATACAGCTGTCAGTTGAATTAATTTAAGCCTGTTGCAATACGCATTAAATCCATTTATCGCACGATGGGTAAAAATGGGGGCGGTAATTTTCACGAATGTGATTTATCGCAGCATGCTCGCCAAGCACAAGCGTGTTTAAACTTCGCTCATTGATTGTATGCAAGACTACAGTTCCGTTCGTATAATGTTTATTTTCATTGGTCATCAACACCAACAGAACTAAAATTCAGACATACAAAATAAAAAACACAATTGCATTACACAGTGTGGAGCGTTAGCATTGCTATTTTGAGGCTAACGGGGAAGGACAATGTACAATGTAAACTTTGAATATAGCACTGCATGATTGTTTTTTGAAGTCGCGTGTTGAAGTGGTTTTGTTAAATGGTATGGCTCCTACTGCCACGCAAAATGCTCAGTTTGCACTTATTGTAAATCACTAGTCAGTCACATCTTTCAACGTTAAAATATTTCCCTACATTATCACTCCCATATCTTACCGCTAGGTTCTCGTTGCAGCTAGCAGAACATTCTCGTACCAGCAGTATCTACTATTGTTATGGTGTTGCCTAACATTAAACTTATATACAGTGGGGCAAATAAGTATTTGGTCAACCACCAATTGTGCAAGTTATCCAACTTGAAAAGATTAGAGAGGCCTGTAATAGTCAACATGGGTAAACCTCAACCATGGTGAGAAAAAAAACTGAAAATCACATTGTTTGATTTTTAAAGAATTTATTTGCAAAACATGGTGGTAAATAAATATTTGGTCAATACCAAAAGTTCATCTCAATACTTTATGTACCCTTTGTTGGCAATAACGGAGGCCAAACGTTTTCTGTAACTCTTCACAAGCTTTTCACACACTGTTGCTGGTATTTTGGCCCATTCCTCTATGCAGATCTCTAGAGCAGTGATGTGTTGGGGCTGTCGTTGGGCAACACAGACTTTCAACTCCCTCCACAGATTTTCTATGGGGTTGAGATCTGGTGACTGGCTAGGCCACTCCAGGAACTTGAAATGCTTCTTACAAAGCCACTTGTTTGTGTCCTTGGCGGTGTGTTTGGGATCATTGTCATGCTGAAAGACCCAGCCACGTCTCATCTTCAATGTCCTTGCTGATGGAAGGAGATTTTCACTCAAAATCTCTCGATACATGGCCCAATTCATTCTTTCCTTTAAACAGATCAGTCGTCCTGGTCCCTTTGCAGAAAAACAGCCCCAAAGCATGATGTTTCCACCCCCATGGTTCACAGTGGGTATGGTGTTCTTCGGATGCAATTCAGTATTCTCTCTCCTCCAAACATGAGAACCTGTGTTTCTACCAAAAAGTTATATTTTAGTTTCATCTGACGGTAACACATTCGCCCAGTCCTCTTCTGGATAATCCGAATGCTCTCTAGTGAACGGCAGACAGGCCTGGATGCATACTGGCTTCAGCAGGGTTTTTGCACGGTAACGTGCTCATAACATAACATAACATAAACAAATTCAAAAGAATTTGGATTACGATGCAGACACTCAAAAATATGTTTAATTTAACCTTACACTAAACTTAATTCTAATTTTGTTTTAAATTTTGATACCTTTCTTCTCCCGGGTTGGCTCTATTTGCCCCGCCTCCACCCTGACTTTCAGATGCAACGTATCGAGGGCTGTTTGCTTTTGTATACCCTTCAAAATATTCCGAAAATGATGCACGCAAATGTCCTCACAGTATGATAACGCACGACCACTTGCCAACGAGACGTAGTATAAACGCCATTCGCACTGACTAACGGGAAAAAAACACTGAAAAAATGCAACGCTCCACCCAGTGCTCGCAGAGACATTACACGAGGGAGTTGCGGGGAGAGAGACAGTGCCCATGATGTTCTTATGAGCAGCCTCTCGCGTCTGCTGTCTGCTCGTATATCAAAATTTGTCTCGTATCTCAAGATAAATATTTGCTCAAAATGTTACTCGTATCTCAAATTGCTCCTATGTCGAGGTACCACTGTACACGTATATACATACATTCACACCAACGCACACACATACACTACTATTTCTGAGAATGTGTGCGCGTTAGTGTGTTTGTCCGTTAACATCTGATAAAATGGAGACACCACCGTACATCCGATTTGAATGCGGTTTTGAACCAGAAATTGCAAAGGATGTTACCGCCCTCTATTTTGGAATTTGGGCCCCAGTTTGTATATACAAATACAGCTTATATCCAAGAAAATGCTGTATTTTTGCTATCAGGAAATTCTTCATTTCATCTAATTGTTCACATTGCATTGTGCAACAATTCAAACAGTGCTGAAAAATGTCAGTGTTGAGCCCTGCATTGCAGGTAATTAGTTGTAATGTACTTACAGATCCCTTTTCAATTATTCTGTTCAGCATTATAACAGCTTTGGAACACTGCTCCCAAATCATCAACCAGAAGTGACCACAAGTGTTCCTTAAAGGCCCCTGCAAATCCCATTGAAGATAAAGATTTTAAAAGAAAAATTTAGTTAATTGGGTATTTATTGTTGCTCATGGCACAGCTCACCTGAGAAAGAATGTAAGTTCGACGGGCTTCTTCCACTTTAACTACACTTGCATTGATGTAGTCATTTTCAAAGTTTTCAAGTTTCACCCGACTGTGATCATCTAAAATTGGGAAAGACAGAATGACTGGTTACAAATTTTAAAAACACAAGAAAACTGAGCTCAACATATTCACATTCAAATGTACGAAACTTCAAGGAAACCAATTCGTACCCCAAGCATGTCATTTAATTTTCAATCGACAATGTGCAGCATTGGCACAAATATAAGACAATGTTTTTTGCATTGAAACAAGAATGGAAAAAAGTCACTCGAGCGGCCAGGCGTCTAAGTGGTTAGCGCGTCGGCTTCACAGCTCTGGGGTCCTGGTTTCAAATCCAGGTCATGGAGTTTGCATGTTCTCTCCGGGCCTGCATGGGTTTCCTCCGGGTACTCCACATTCCACAAACATGCACGGTAGGCTGAATGGACACTCAAAATTGCCCCTAGATATAGATGAGGGTGCATGGTTCTGTCTCCTTGTGCCCTGCGATCGGCTAGCCACGGAGTCAGCTGGGATAGGCACCAGCAACCCCCCAGGCACCCCCCGCGAACATAAGGAGGATAAAGTGGTTCAGAAAACGAATGAATGAATGAACGAACGAACAAACGAACTATCGAACGAAAGTAACGGTCGGCTTACATTCGAGTCTGGACATTGTACCCATTCACAACACAAGATGCCGCCAGATACCTCTAAACCGAATGCTGAACAGTTTTTTTTGTCATTATACAAGCATGATTAGTGTCTCCATTAAGTGCACACATAAATAATCAATAAATATATATATATATATATATATATATATATATATATATATATATATATATATATATAGATAGATATATATATAGATATATATAGATATCTATCTATCTATCTATATATATATATAAATAAATATATATATAAATAAATAAATAAATAAATAAATAAATAAATAAATATATATATATATATATATATATATATATATATATATATATATATATATATATATATATAGAGAGAGAGAGAGAGAGAGAGAGAGAGAGAGAGAGAGAGAGAGAGAGAGAGAGAGAAAGAGATAGATATATATATATATCTAGCGGCAGTTCTTTTGTAAATCCAGCCGAAATGACGGCGAGCACCAAATTACTGTGCTCGCCGTCATACTGGGTGTATAGACAAAATAACTATATATCCCAGCAGTCACTACGCAGTACTTTTTCTACTGGCTGCTAGCCGTAGTTGTGAGAGCTGTAGAGGATGGTGTACCCTATTGACTGATTTATTTTTTATTTTATCGTGATAACAATTTCAGTATTGGTCCATATATAAAGCGCACTGGATTATAAGGCGCCCTGTTTATTTTGGAGAAAGTTTGAGACTTTAAAGTGCGCCTTATAGTCGTGAAAATACGGTAGTCAAATTAGTCACATAAATAAGTACAGTGGTACCTCGACATACGAGTGCCACAGCATACGAGCAATTTGAGATACGAGTATAATTTCGGACAAATATTTATCTTGAGGTACGAGACAAATTTTGATATACAGTGGTACCTCGACATACGATCTTAATCCGTTCTGGGACTGAGATCGTATGTCGAGATTTTCGTAACTCGAGCGAACGTTTCCCATTGAAATGAACTAAAAACAAATTAATTCGTTCCAACTCTCTGAAAAAACACCAAAAACAGGATATTGGACTGGAAAAATGTTTTATTTCTTCTAATTTGCCATTTATTAACAAAGTAACAGTGGTTTAATAGTAATAAAATGTGTTTAATAGAAGCAAAATTAGACGCATTTCGCGGAGGGTAGAGACAGCGACATACACGGAGGCGGGGGGACTTTTCTTGACAACGCACTCGTAACGAAACAAACAAATTTAAATTAACTTGGATTAATATATACAGACACACTCAAACATATGTTTAATATAACTTTACACCAAACCGAATTCTAATTTTTTTTATTTATTTTTTTACCTTCGTTCTGGCCGGGTTAGCTGTTTGCCACGCCTCCACCCTCACGTTCGCTATCGATGGGCTGTTTGCTGTTGTATTCCCTTCAAAATATTCCGAAAATGATGCACACAAATGTCCTCACAATAGGATAACACACGACCACATGCCAACGAGAAGTAGTCTTGAATACGCGATCGCGGGAGCTAACAGGCTAAGGAAGGAAAAGCAGGAAATGCAACAGCTGCCTACCTACGTATTGATTGTGGGTAATGAAGTTTTATTTTGAGAAAGGGTGCCATTGGCTATCGGTGTTGTGTGCACGAGTATACTTCATTACCTAGAAAGCCCTCTTTTTGCCCGCGCATGCGTGTTGTGCGTTTTCTGGTCCATGTGTAGGCGAAAGAAACCGTTCAGTACTCGTAGATATCTGTTATACACGAAAGAGATGTGGCAAGACAGTGCCATGGTCACCTGGCTTGGTCGCATCTCGAAATTTTGATCGTATCTAGGGCGAATTATTCAATCGAAATTTTATCTTATCTCGAGCATGTCGTAGGTAGAGCTGATCGTAGGTCGAGGTACCACTGTACGAGCATACAGCGGACGCGAGAGGCTGCTCATAAGAACATCATGGGCACTGTCTTTCTGGTCGCAACTCCCTCGTGTAATGTCTCTGGTCGCAACTCCCCCGTGTAATGCCTCTGGTTGCAAGTCCCCCATGTAATGTCTCTAAGAGCACTGGGCAGAGCGTTGGATTTTTTCAGTGTTTTTCCCCCGTCGCTAATACAAGAGTACTACTGCCCGGGCAAGTTGGCAAGTGGTTGTGCGTTATCCTATTGTGAGGACATTTGTGTGCATCACTTTCGGAATATTTTGAAGGAAATACAAAAGCAACCAACCCTCGATAGGTTGCATCTGAAAGTCAGGGTGTTGGCGGGGCAAATAGAGCAACCCAGGAAAAGAAAGGTATCAAAATTTAAAACAAAATTAGAATTAAGTTTAGTGTAGGGTTAGATTAAATTTATTTTTGCATGGGTCTGCATCGTAATCCAAGTTCATTTAAATTTGCTTATGTTATGTTATGAGTCTCCCCCTCTCTTTGTCACTCTCTGCCTTCTGCGAAATTCGTCCAATTTTAGTACACATTTTAGTACTATTAAACAAATTTTAGTACTATTAAACACATTTTAGTACTATTAAACACATTTTAGTAGTATTAAACACATTTTAGTACTATTAAACACATTTTAGTAGTATTAAACACATTTTAGTACTATTAAACACATTTTAGTACGATTAAACTAATAGTTATTTGTTACTTTGTTAATAAATGGCGAATTAGAACAAATTTAAAAAAAAATCCAATCCAATATCCTGCTTTTGGTGTTTTTTCAGAGGGTTGGAACGAATTAGTTTGTTTTTAGTTCATTTCTATGGGAAACATTCATTTGAGTTACGAGTAATCGACATACAAGCTCAGTCCCGGAACGAATTAAGCTCATATCTCGAGGTACCACTGTAGTCAGGTATAAAAAGACTAGAGTGGTTATCAGCCTATGGAGTTTTAGTGCAAGTACATGATAAGAAATTAGTCTAGATTAGGTCCTCCTAGGTGCAGAACTTGAGTTGATGCAGTTATTGCAAATTTCAAAAGCCAGAAAGTATTCATTTACAAATGATACACAAGTCTTTCTTAAAACTGGGCCTTGAAAAAGAGGGGTTCGTCTTGTATTCGGGTCAATGCGGTATTTGCAAACTGACTAACAAATTTTGAACGGTCCTTGAAAATCAATCCAATGTTGATGGGTTTTTTTGAGAGGGGGGGTTGAACAATTTGAAAAATGAATAAGTCCTGAATTCCAACATGAGATTACCATAAAAATATTTACACAAGGCTCATCTCAAAATGCAAGTCTGATATGACACTTACATGGACTAACATCTCTGTAACGATTCAAATTTCGATTCACAGGAAGTTTTGCCACATTGTAGGAGTATTCACTGGCTTGGGTGCGGATTTCCTGTAGGAGTAGACAAAACAATGCAAGTTATTCTATAAAAAATCTCACCACGTGGATAATGTTCGAATCGTAATTTGGAACAATAATATTATCTACCAAGAATAAATCAATGATTTTCTAGTCAAGGTGCAAGCTTTTTGCTAAACCTGTTTATTTATTTTGCTTTTGTTGTTGAGTCCCGGAATTCTACTTGACTTGTCTTTTGTACTAAATAATGTTTCATTGTTTGTATGCTTTACAGCAAAAACACCTCATGACCATTGTTTAAATATAATAAATATTTCTTACTGAAAAAAAAAAGAATATTACAATAGGAATGTCACTTCTTAAGATATACATTTGCAATTTGGCTTCAGACATAAAATAATACCTTCAGTTTACCCTGGATAGAGCCCTCATTGAATTCAATGCCTGTCAAGAGTGGAGGTAGACCTCTAATCTATTTTTATTGGAAGAGGATGGGTGTGAATATTCCAGTTACAGTTGTATAAAAACGTTTTGGGACCCCTGATCATTTTTAAGATAGTCCTTTATACATCATTGGTTGTTCAGCTATTTCAGTTAAATATATCATATAGCAGACAAACACAATGATATTTGAGAAGTGAAATTAAGTTTATAGGATTTACACAGTGTGCAATAATTACTTAAATAAAAGTAGGCATGTACATAAATGTTGGCACCCTTGTTGTTATATTGATTTTAATACCTTTAGCACTTATTATTGGAACACAAAATGTGTTCAATAAGCTCATTCACCCTTGACCTACATACTCAGGTGAAGGCAATCATGAGAAAGGATATTTAAGATCGCCAGTTGCAAATGGTAATATGGGAGCTCCTCAATACAACTGTCAAATGACCTGAAAACAAAGATTGTTCAACATCATGGTTTAGGGCAGGGGTGGCGAAGACGTGGCTCTCAAGCCGCATGAAGCTCCCAGCCAAAATAAGTTGGATTGGATAACTTTATTCATCCCGTATTCAGGAATTTTTGTTGTCACAGTAGCAAGAGGGTGAGAATGCAGATGTAGGAAAGGCATTTTAGACATAAATACAGTGGTACCTCGTCATACGACCGCTCGTCATACAAAATGCTCGTCTTACGGGGGAAATTTCGATCGAATAATTCGCCCGTTATGCGGTCAAAATTTCGTGATGCGACCAAGCCAGGTCTTTTTTGCATATCTTTCGTGTATAACAATATTTACGAGCACGGAACTAATTAATTCAGACGAGTTTCTCATACGACCAGGAAACGCACAACGCGCATGCAAAAAGAGGGATTTCTGGGTAATGAAGTATACTCCTGCACACATTACCCATAGGCAATGGCAACCTTTCTCAGAATAAAACTTCATTACCCACAATCACTACGTAGGAAGCTCAGCTATGTCATTTCCTGTTATTCTTTCTTAGGAAAGTTCCCGCGATCGTTCCTTAAAGACTATTGCTCGTTGGCAAGTGGTCGTGCGTTATACTATTGTGAGGACATTTGTATGCATCATTTTGGGAATATTTTGAAGGCAATACAACAGCAAACAGTCCATCGATAGCGAACGTGAGTGAGGGTGGAGGCGTGGCAAACCGCCAACCCGGCCAGAACGAAGGTAACAAAAGATTACAACAAAATTAGAATTCAGTTTTGTGTAAAGTTACATTAAACGTATGTTTGAGTGTCTGTATATATTAATCCAAGTTAATTTAAATTTGTTTGTTCCGTTTACGAGTGCGTTGTCGTGGGGAAAAAAAGGAACCCCCCGCCCACGCCCCCAAACGTCTCTGTCTCCCGTCGGCGAAATCTGCCCAATTTTAGTTAGCTTAAACACATTTTATTACTATTAAACCACTAGTTATGTGTTACTTTGTTAATAGATGGCGAATTAGAAGAAATAAAAAAAAAATCCAATCCAATATCCTGTTTTTGGTGTTTTTTTCAGAGGGCTGGAACGAATTAATTTGTTTTCCATTCATTTCAATGGAAAACGTCCGCTCGAGTTACGAGAATATCGTCATACGAGCTCAGTTCCGGAACGGATTAAGCTCGTATCTCGAGGTACCACTGTAGATAGGTAATAAGTTAAGAAATAAATAAATACATGAATAAATATATAAATAAAATAAATAAGCGTGTTGCTGAAGTATATACACATACATACATATATATAAATATATATACATACATACAGATAGATGTACATGTATACATACATACGGTAGGTCTTAACACTCAGCCATTTGTTTTGTTAAAGAGCCTGACAGCTGATGGGAGGAACGATCTGCGGAAGCGCTCCTTCCTGCAATGAGGGTGCAGCAGTCTATTGCTGAAAGAGCTTCGGAGGGACTCCACAGACTCATGCAGGGGGTGGGAGGTGCTGTCCATGATGGACATCATCCTGGTCAGCATCCTCCGCTCTCCCACTTCCTCCACAGAGTCTAAAGGACAGCCCAGAACAGAGCTGGCCCTCCTGACCAGCTTATTCAGCCTCTTCCTGTCCCTCTCCGTGCTCCCGCATCCCCAACAGACCACTGCATAAAACTGTAGATGCCACCACAGTGTCGTGAAAGGTCCGCAGTGTTCTGCACACTCCAAAGGACCGTAGTGTCCTCAGTAGGTAGAGGCGGCTCTGGCCCCTTTTATACTGGGCATCTATGTTTGTGGACCAGTCTAGTTTGTTGTTGAGGTGAACACCCATGTACTTAAAATTCTCCACGATTTCAATGTCCGTACCCTGGATGTTCACCTGAGTGGTCTGATGAGGATTCCTCCGAAAATCGATGACCATTTCCTTTGTCTTACTGGTGTTGATGTGGAGGTGGTTTTGCCTACACCAGTCAACAAAGGTTGTGATGACTCCCCTGTACTCTAGGTCGTTCCCATCCATCACTCGTACAACAGCGGTGTCGTCAGAGAACTTCTGGAGGTGGCAGGTGTCTGTATTATGTTTGAAGTCTGATGTGTAGAGGGAGAAGAGGAGTGGGGAGAGCACCGTGCCTTGCGTGGCCCCCGTGGTGCAAGCTACCACATCAGACGTACAGTCCTGAAGTCTCACATATTGTGGTCTGTCAGTGAGGAAGTTTATGATCCATGCGGCTAGGTGGTTCCTTACTCCAGCCTCTTCCAGTTTCCCTCTCAGTGGGACCGGCTGAATGGTGTTGAACGCACTGGAGAGGTCAAAAAACATCATTCTCACCGTGCTTCCCGTGTTCTCCATGTGTGAAAGAGACCTGAGCATCAGGTAGGTGGTAGCATCTTCCACACCAATGCCTGGACGATAGGCAAACTGCAGAGGGTCCAGCTCTGCATTCATCAGGAGGAGGAGGAGGAGAAAGAAGGGGGAGAGTTGCTTCTGGTCTGGGGGGGTCAGGGGATTGGGGGCAGAACTGAATCTGTTAAAGAACTGATTCAGTTCATGAATGCGGCTCTTTGCTTCTTATTATATTTGGTATTTACTGTGGCTCTTTGCCTCATTTCCTGTTTCTCTTATTTTTATTCTCTCTTAAAACACACTGAAATTCATCAGGGCCAATTAAAAACTAATAAATTATATCTAAAAAAAATAATTTGGCAGATTGGATTTTTTCTATGCTGCTTCTCACTTAAGGTGTGGCTCTTGACTCTTCTAGTTTAAAATTTTGGCTCTTTGTGTCTAACTTGTTCGCCACCCCTGGTCTAAGGGAACGATACAAAAAGCTAGCTCAGAGATTTTAGCTGTCAGTTTCCACTGTAAGAAAGAGTGAGGAAATGGAAGACCAGAGGCACAGTTCTAGTTAAGGCCTGTAGTGGCAGGCCAACAAAAATCTTAGATTAGCAGAGGCGAAGGAGGTTGAAAGTCAAACTCAACCCACAGACCAGCTCCAAAGACCTACAACATGATTTCGCTGCAGATGGTGTCACTGTGCATCATTCAACTATTCAGCGCACTTTCGACAAGGAGATCCTGTATGGAAGAGTAATGTGGCAAAGGCTTTCCTGCGCACACCTCACAAACAGAGTCACTTGAGGTATGCTAAAGCACATTTGGACAAGCCAGCTTCAATTTGGAATAAGGTGCTAAAATTGAGTTATTTGGACATAGCAGGTAGTGGCAATCTTTTTAAAGTTGAAGGTCGCATGGATTCCAGTCAGTATCAGCAGATACTTACAAACATTGTTCAAGAATCAGTGAAAAAGATAAAGTGGCGCCGGGGCTGGATATTTCAACAAGACAACGACCCTAAACACTGCTCAAATTATACTAAGGCATTCATGCAGAGGAACAAGTACAATTGCCTAGAATGGCCATCTCATTCCATAGACCTGAATAATATTTAAAATAATAAAGCGGGCTGTCCATGCTCAGAAACCATCAAACCTGGCTGAACTGGAGACGTTTTGGAATGGATTGGATAACTTTATTCATCCCGTATTCGGGAAATTTCATTGTGACAGTAGCAAGAGGGTGAGAATGCAGATACAGGAAAGGCATAGTTATAAGTTAGACAGTACAGTCGCAAAGGCCGCAGAACAACAAAGCAAAAGCACAAAGTACAAAGCAAATCAAAGTAAATGGGATCATTAAGAATCACCAAATCAAATCATTAAGACAGAAAAGCAGCAAAAACACAAAACGAGCAAGTGTGGACTTTTGTAAAGAATGGTCAAACATACCTTCAACCAGAATCCAGACCCTCATTGGAAGCTATAGGAAGCATTTAGGAGGCTGGTATTTCAGCAGGATTTACTAAAATAATTATGTAATTTTACTGTTGGGGTGCCCAAATTTATGCACCTGCCTACTTTTGGTAAAGTAATTATTGCACACTTTCTGTAAATCCTATAAACTTCATTTAACCTCTCAAATATTACTGTGTTTGTCTGCCATATGATATAGTTAACTGAAATTGCTGATAAAAAAAACAATGATTTATAAAGGAAAATCTTGAAAATGATCAGGGGTGCCCAAACTTTTTCATACAACTGTAACTATGGGCACCAGGCAGGGGACACCCTGAATTGGTGGCCAGCCATGAACACAGCCAGGGCACAAGGAGTTATACAACCAACCATTGACACTCGTACCTGGGGGCAATTTAGAGTGTTCAACCAGCCAACCATGGATGTTTCTGGAATCTGGGAGTTATTTTTACTTGTGTGGCCCTAATTTTCTTCCGTAAATCTACATAGTATACTATACACAGAGTGAATAAATATATACAGTAAAAAATATTGAAAAATCTAGTAGTGTTGAAGCAAAATTCAAAAAGTGCAAAACAGCTAAAAGAAATTAAGTCACTGCAAAAACCTGACTATTAATTGTGATATTACTAACATCAGAGTACAACACTAATGAAAAAAAGTCATTCGGTGCCAAGTAGTTTCATCCTTCTGCTTAAATAAGTTTCTTACTGGTAGACGTCCATTCATTCCTTTTCTGAACCGCTTCATCCTCATTAGGGTCACGGGGGATGCTGTAGCCTATCCCAGCTGAGTCCAGGCCAGAGGCGGGGGACACCCTGAATCGGTGGGCAACCGATCGCAGGGCACAAGGAGACGGACAACCATGCACACTCACCCATAACTAGGGGCAATTTAGTGTCCAATCAGCCTACCATGCAGGTTTTTGGAATGTGGGAGGGAACCATAGTACCCAGAGGAAACCCACACACACCGGGGAGAACATGCGAACTCCACACAGATGGACCGACCTGTATTTGAACCCAGGTCCCCCACTGTGAGGCCGACGCGCTAACCACTCAGCTGCCGGGCCGCCCCACTGCCAAAATGTTTACAATATTTTTTCAATAGAAAATGTAACTGGAAAAATCATAATAAAAATATGATATCAATAAAATAGGGCTCATACCTAGGGGCAATTTAGAGTGTCCCATCTGCCTACCACGCATGTTTTTGGAATGTGAGGAAACCCGAATACCTGGAGGCATACTGCCTCTATGCCTCCAGGTATTCTACCGAGTAGACGTTCAATTTATTTGAATTGGGAACTCAAGAGGAATGGGCTAAAATGGAACAACAAGGTCTCCTGTTCTGAAACAGACTTTTTATCATTGACATTGCTCAATCTTTGTTGCCTGTAATTCTCTGATGTTGATGATTTTGGGAAAATCTAAGTGTGTTATGTATACAATGGCCACAGGACGGGTGGGTTAAGCGGAACCCCAGTGTGATAATGTGAACGCACGGAAGGCTCCCTTGGAAGTGGCGGTAAAACACGTGCCTTATTTCTCTGGAAGTCCTGATGGTGACGACTTCTCAGAATGTGACGATTGCGTCTGCCGAGGTCAAATGGCATACGAGCTAACCGAGCTCAACTTGGAACGCAGCATTTGCACGTTTTCTGGCTACGGAAGTCGAACACTACTAGCACACAAAGGTAGTTCTCCTTAGTCTTTTCAAAAAGTGGGTTGGTTGAATACGTCTCATTCACAAAATGGATTAAATATCCACGTGACCAGAATTCAACCGGAACGGTAGTTCAAGTAAAAGAAAATAAACAACCTTTAAACGCAAGCAGGCAAATGGGCTTGCTAGTTTAATTAGCAAACGAACGTCATAAAAACACCAGAGGCCCAGTATATACGAAACAACTTACGTTGTAAATGTTCTGCCATCCCCCGGAAAAATCAATGTCTTCAAATTCCCGCTCCATTGTAATGTGAATAGCGCCCCGGACACTTTCTGCGTGACTAAATTACGTTGGCGACACTGTTCACCAAGTTACTCCTCTCTGGCAGCCATCTACACAGCACTCACAGTCGTCTACTGTGAGACTGTGACCGTGGGGATCCCTATGGGGAGTCTGTCTGTCTTTCTATCCGCCTGTCTCACTGTCTGCTACTCCACTACGACACTGCATGACGATCCTGTCAGCTCTGACTCTATCCACTGCCCCGCTCGATTAGCCGAGTCTTTTCAGGGCTTCGACGATTTGAACTCACACTTTTAAAATATTTTAACACGCATTGGCGTTTTTATAATGAATAAACACATCCAGCAAATTTGAATACAGTTTGGATTTCAAGAAAACAGGCAGGTTTTAGGGCGATACAATTAGATGGGCCAATATGAAAGTACATATAAACTGTTTATAGTTTGTCTTGCATATTCATCCTTGCACATAGGTAGGTGGCGCTAATGCACCGGTATGGTTGGCAAGTGACCTAAAACAGGACAAATGAGAGGAAGACGGTGGCACAAAAAGAGGGACATCCGTCGATATAGATATTACAGGTATAAAGAGTAATACCCTGTTAAACGATCTGCCTGGTACAAAATGTGCCCGACGCGCTAACCACTCAGGCGACGGGATAGGCTCCACCACCCCCCGCGACCCTGGTGCATGTATTTGGCTATTATTCATGTTCAAAAACATGATTATTTTTAAGTATGTTATTAATTTACTGCATCTGCAGTGGTTATACAGAAAACACGCCCTTTAAAAATCGGTTTAAAATCGAGCAATTTATAGATATGTCAAAATACAAACTATACTTTGACTGTAATGTTTATTTATCGAACGTCCCCGACGTAAAATGGCCGACAAGTACCGTACCTCGTTTCCAATCACTCAAAATCGAGCGTCGTACATCTAGTTTTATTACACAATATCAATGTCGATACATTTTTTACATTATTTTCTTTGTTTGTGCCTTGATTTTATGCCAATGTCATACATTATGAATTAAATCACAAGTTGTGGTGGAAAATCAATATCGCAGTGGACCATTTTCTCTATATTTGTGTACTCCTCTCGTTACAAGCGGGGTAAGAAATTGGCAAAATGCGCCTCACCGTGGTTGTTAAACGTAATCTCATTTGTGGTCTTGCAAAGCGTTACCGCCAACAAAGTATACACGTCATGACAGGCCTGCTAGCTTGAGGACTAGGTCTCGTCCTCAGTGTAGTTGTATTTGTAAACATGTTTGTTGCACGCAGCATTGCAGCAGACCATAAAGATTTAATTCATGATGTGTCGTACGATTTCCACGGCCGTAGAATGGCGACTTGTTCCAGTGACCAAAGTGTCAAAGTAAGTGATTCGTGCTCGTGTTTTGTCTAGCTCTAGTAGCTTTGCTTAACGATGCTCACATGTCCTGAACCCTGGATTTAATGGGTTACATATGCTAAATTGTCGACAGAAGTAGAGAAAATAACATGTCCTGGCGGGTTAGTATTTAGTGTTTGCATTTCAGGGACCAATTTAGCCTATGTAGCATTAAGGCTAAATTATCTTGTGCACACACATGAAGCACGTGAATAAATAGTCTGCAATCCTGATTCAAGACGACGTGTAAAATTGTCAATTCAATCTCCTGCCATGGTCGTGTTTTCCTAAAATTGGAACGAACTATTGTCCCCAAACTAGTTGGTTCATCTGTTGATGTTTCATGTTTAGGTGTGGGACAAAAGTGAGAATGGAGAGTGGCACTGCACAGCCAGCTGGAAGGTAAGATTCCTAAATGGAACATTAGTAACGACAGTTTTTTTTAATTTACGGAATTGTGCTTTTTTATTTGATTTTGTATTTTTTACAGAATTGTGCTTTTTAAAATTCATTCATTCATTTTCTGAACCACTTCATCCTCACCAGGGTTGCGGGGGGTGCTGGAGCCTATCCCAGCTGACTTCAGGCCAGAAACGGGTAGCACCCTGAATCAGTGGCCAGCCAATCGCAGAGTGCACAAGCTTTTTTTCAATTATCTCTCTAAAGTAGCTATTTATGGTCTATTAATTTCGAATGGGGATACCAATGTAGGTAGTATTCAAATCAACAAAACAACAAGGGTGCCAATATTTATGAACCTACCCACAGACACATTGTGGATCAGTGTGGAGAGTGACCTGGGCTCATCCAGAATTTGGACAAGTTCTTGCTTCATGCTCCTTTGACAGGACAGCGGCAGTATGGGAGGAGATTGTTGGCGAGTCAAATGACAAGCAAAGAGGGTTGAGCCACTGGGTAAGTACAATTACAAATAATTGTTTGACCCTTGCCTGATAAATGTCTGACATCTCAAAGGGATATCTAACATTAGGATAGTACCATGTTCTCCATTGTCATGTTACAATATATTTAAGGGGGTACAGGCGTAGAGAGAGAGAGAGAAAGAGAGAGAGAGAGAGAGAGAGAGAGAGGTATATACCAAGTATAAGACGATGTTTTGAACGGTGCATTGAAATATGACGCGCGTGCATAGGCCCATTTACAATACAGCATTTTAGAAAGAAGGAATCAATAACACTTGAGAGAAAATACACACACGGTGCTTAAAAAAATCTAATTTGTTTTCATTTAAGTTTCCTGCTTTGGTCTATGTGTAATAGCACTAATTTGACGCCCATTCTTTTTCTAGATTAAAAGAACCACACTTGTGGATAGTAGAACTTCTGTGACTGATGTGAAATTTGCTCCCAAACACATGGGCCTTATGCTGACTACGTGTTCTGCGGATGGAGTGGTGAGGATCTATGAGGCTCCAGATGTCATGAACTTGAGTCAATGGTCCCTACAGCATGAAATCTCCTGCAAGCTCAGCTGCAGTTGTATTTCTTGGAATCCCTCTAGGTAAAACCCAGTTTTTTTCAAGTTAAATGTTTTACTCTCTTTCCCGGAATAGATTTGTCTTGACAGTTAATGGTTGAAACCAGAAAGAAGGTTACGTAACTTGTCACCCTACCAGTCCTGGCCTATCGTATGCAGCATTGCACATCCTGCAGTGTGTTTGGTTTAGATCAGGGGTGGGCAAACTTTTTGACTTGCGGGCCAGAATGGATACTAAAATTTGACAGAGGGGCCGGGCCAGGAGCATTTGGACACGCAATGTAATTTATCAAACCTGGGGATTGAAATGTAAGAAAAAAAGACACAATTGAAGGTGAAAATTTATTTTCAAATTTACTTTCAACATTAAGAACATATTATTATTCAACAAAAGAAAGCAGTCTTTAAATTGAGAGTGATGAGCGGCATGTTAATTAAGCTATTGTACTGCTGCTGTGCGTACATGTGCAAGTTGCTATTTTTAACACAGTAGAGACATTTCGGTGGGAACTGTTGTTGTTCTCCCTTTTTTGCCAGTGCATCAAAAGGTCTAGACTAGTGCGCCATCTATCGGGAAAACGGGGGCATTGCAGGAGAAAGGGAAATGAACGAGGTCATTGATTTTTACTATAATTTGGATAACGTCGGCGGGCCGGATATATGGCCTGTGGGCCGTAGTTTGCCCGTGCCTGGTTTGGATCATGGGTGTCCAAACCGGTCTTTAGCTGATCGCAGGGCACAAGAAGACGGACAACCATGCACACTCATACCCATACCTAAGGGCAATTTAGAGTGTCCAATCTGCCTACCATGCATGTCTTTGGCCCGGGGAGAACATGCAAACTCCACACAGGTGGACCAACCTGGATTTGAATTCAAAACCCCAGAGATCTGTGGCCAACACGCTACCCACTCAGCCGCCGGCCAACATTTAATTTAATTCATTCATTTTCTGAATCGCTTATCCTCACACAGGTTGTGGGGAGTGCGGAAGCCTATCCCAGCTGATTTCAGGCACCAAGTGTGGGACCCCCTAAATTAGTGGCCAGCCAATCGCAGGGCACGAGGAGACCGACAAACATTCATGCCTTCACCCATACCTAGGGGAAATTTCGAGTTTTGAACCGTCTTACATGGCTGTTTTTGGAATGTGGGAGGAAACCGGGGGACCCGGAGAAAACCCACGCTAACCCGGGAAGAACATGCAAACTCCACACAGTGAGGACCCACCTGGCTTCCAACTTGACCCAAGAATTGTGAGGCCGACGCACTAACCACTTCTCACCGCACTACCCTGCATAACATTTATATCATTGGATACTTTGGTATGAACTATTTTGATAATTTTACATATATTATAATATTTCCTCCTAAATGGGGCAGGAATTAGTAGATTTCTTAGCCAACTGATCCTTGGTGCATCCCTCAAAAAAATCTTAACCTTAGTGATTTTAAAATTGCGATGTCTAATTTTGATGGGAAATAATTCATCTTTCAGCCTTACTGGCAATATAGTTGTGCATAACTACTACTGTACTTTAATCAGAAAACATGTTTTTATTTAGTGACTTTTGAAGCTCTTTTCTGCCTCTATCATAACTTTGCACAAAAAGTGACATCTTGTGCCTTTTCCTCTCAACCAGCTCCCGCGCCCACCCACCAATGTTTGCCGTGGGGAGCGATGACAGTAACGTGACATACGGTGGCAAAGTCCAGATCTATGAGTACAATGAAAACACAAGGTAAAGGTTTCCCTCGTTGTTGCCGTGCAGTCTATCCTAGAGTGAACTCTTAAGGCTAGGTCTAGTATACTAGGGTGGATAAGGTCATACTACAGTGTATTTCATACCTGACATTATACCTGCCCAGACATGGTGAGCTTCAGGACAGCACTTACTTTCTATAAAGACTTTGTAGGCACTAGACAGTAAAGATTCTATAGATTCTGAAATTTGATGGCTAGCTACTTCATGTGGAAAAAAATATCAGTGAATTCGGGCTAATTAATGTCTCGAGAATTTGGGATGGGGCCAATAGTTTACGTGTGAGTGTTCAAAAATCTGATCTTAACCCCCCTGTATTACTCAGAGAAATACTAAGAGCCATCAAGGATGCCCTGATCTCTTTCCAAAATGTTTGATATGTATCTGTATATGCTACCTTTGGAACAGAGCATTAGGCGATCAAGAGAAAGACGGCCACTTTTTGGATGCATGTTGTCGATACTGCCAGGCATTGGTTGTAGGTGCCAGCACAGTTATTTCTTGCTGTGTAAGAAGGTCATTACTAACATTCAACATTAAAACAACTGTCTTTCCTTTTTTAACATGCGGTGACCGTTCAAGCCACCAATTACCCACACAACTGTTTTGGAGTTATTTGCAGACCTATTTGATTGGTTTTAGGACACAAGTAGACACGTCGAAATGAATGACATCCCAATAATACCATGGAGGTTAAATAAATATGGCTGTTTCCAAAAATGTGAATTTCTCCATTAACATTATG
This sequence comes from Stigmatopora argus, assembly GCF_051989625.1. Lineage (NCBI taxonomy): Eukaryota > Metazoa > Chordata > Actinopteri > Syngnathiformes > Syngnathidae > Stigmatopora > Stigmatopora argus. The sequence continues at coordinate 4,228,103 of NC_135390.1, read as the reverse complement.
AGAATGCCATTCTGCTCCCATGTTTGTAGATACAGAGATCACACAACAACATAGTAATTAAAATAAATCATGTCGTTGGTACACTTGTGGATCTAAAACAGTTATCCTGTAGTAGTGTTTCATGCTATCAGATTTGAATGCCTAAATAATCCTGTACCGTAAGGCCACCCTCAGTAATTGTCAAATAAATGAATTGAAGATTTTCTTTTTGTCGATGTTGTAAAGGAAGTATGCCAAAGCTGAGACTCTGATGACCATCACAGATGCAGTGCATGACATTGCATTTGCTCCAAACCTGGGACGATCCTTTCATATCCTCGCTATTGCAACAAAAGACGTCCGAATCTTTAAACTTCTTCCTTTAAGGTGAGATTAAAAAAAGAAATTGAAAGAGATGTATTTAATTGTGAATGACAGAAAGGCGTTCTAAATTTGAATTGAGGATTAACTTGCTTTTTCTGTTAAATTCAGAAAGGAGAGCACCTCGTCAGGACCCACCAAGTTAGAGGTGCAGATTGTTGCCCAGTTTGACAACCACAACTCCCAGGTGTGGCGTGTCAGCTGGAACATCACTAGCACCTTGCTGGCCTCTTCCGGGGATGATGGCTGTGTGCGTCTATGGAAAGGTTAGCACACTGTGTAGCTACATTTAGGCCAGCTGCACACTGATGAAGGCTTTATAATTGACAATCGTGCTGTGTTGTGATTCAGTAACAATGTTTCCCAAATATGTCTGTGTCATGACCACCAATGTGTGCCAGCACGTGTTGCGTTTTGAATATGGAAAAGATAAGGTATCTGTTAAGTTATCATTAGTTGTTTAAATCAATCTTCATTTACACTGGACAACAACAACTAAACAATCCGTTACCATGGAACAAATTAGAGAATTTGCATGTAAAGTACTGCTCAATTTACGAAAAATCCAAGTTACAAACAAGTTCTCGCTCAAATTAATTTTGTAAGTAGAGGTGCGAATGTAGTGGTTAGCGCGTCGACCTCATAGTGGGGGACCTGGGTTCAAATCCAGGTCGGTCGGTATGACTGTGAGCATGAATGGTTGCTTGTTTCCTTGTGCCCTGCGATTGGCTGGCCACCAATTCACGGTGTCCCCCGCCTCTGGCCTGAAGTCAGCTAAGATAGGCTCCACCACCCCCCACGACCCTAGTGAGGATAAAGCAGTTCAGAAAATAATATGAGATGAGGTACAACTGTATTTTTTAAAGACATGTACTGTGATCCTTCAACACTTCGCGGCTTCAATACATCCCGTTTTTTAAATATTTAGTATTAGAAAAAAAACTTCGTAAAAATGTATGCTGAAACTCGCAAGCGGAATACATGGGATAAAAAAAATGGCAAAAGTCAGGGCTCTCCTTTTTCTTCGGCGCTGAATTGTGGGTGGCGCTCAGCACTGAAGAGGAAGCCATATTTCTTCATTGGAGAAGAATGACGGAGGATTTCATAACTTGGATATTGTTTTCGTATTTTGGCGTGTACATTTGCATATCCAAGGGTTTCGTAACCTGACCATTTCGTACCTAGAGGCATTCTTAAGTAGAGGTACGACTGTATCCCTATTCTTTTAGACATGAAAGAAAAATCTGACTGCACATTTGGCTTCGGTACACCTGAAGGATTGGAAAATTATTTTTATGCAGCGTAACATTTTGTTATTGATCAATGTTATCAAACTCAATGCTACATGCTTTGAGACCATTTCATACTTGCATCATTACCTCATCAGCAAAGTTATCCTGATTGGTCAGAAAGTCTCAATCGCTGCCATTGGCCAAATTTATACGATGCACCTTTTACTGTACTCAACCTTTAATTTGAGTGCTGATATGTAAATGCTCATAAGCTATTGCTGAGCTGATTGAGGAATCTTGTATGGAGATTTTGTTTTACAGTGGCATAGTCGGTTGTCATATTTTGTATATTAAAAAAAGAATTACATGATTAGTATGTTTAGAAATTAAAATTAATTCCAAATATTTTTGTGCTATGTAGAATGATGCTTCCTGGACTCTGTGTGTCACACAACATTGATAATTAATCTAACCTCTTGTGTTCTTTCTCAGCCAACTACATGGACAACTGGAAGTGTACAGGAATCCTGAAGGGAGATGGCAGCCCACTAACAGGTTCATCTGGTCAGCCCACAGCCATGAGAACTGTGGTGGGATCCTCTCCTCAGACCTCCCAGAATTCCCTAAATGGAATGTCCGCAGGAAGGTAGGTGGTGCGGCTTGCCTGACACCACTCACCCACTGCAACCTGAACCAGTCCAAACTGACAACCCGGTATGCCTCACACTGTTTTGGACACGCTCACTGACCAAACTCCTGGAGCCAAACTGCACTCTTGCAAAGAGCTTGGTTTGTGGCTTTCCAGCATACAGGTTGTTGACATTCAATCCAGTACAACCTGGTGTGAAATATTTTGTTTTTTTTTATTTGTTTGTTTGTTTGTTTTTTACTGATGCTTGTTAATCCATGCTTCTATTTTGCAGTGTATCAGGCCTAACCACCATGCTATGTAAATTGAAATAAACCAGTTCATATGAGTTTGTGCCTATTTTTCAGTTACTGGAAAAAAAGATATTAATAAATGTATAAATGGTAGTGTGGTTAGTGCGTCGGCCTCACAGTTGAGATTAAGGGTTCAAAACCAGGTTCAGACCTTACTGTGTGACATTTGCATGCGTTCTCCTCTGAGTACCCCCCTCCCAAATCCCCAAAACATACATGGTAGACAGTTTGAACAATCTAAATTGCCCCTAGGTATGAGTGTGAGCACGAATGGTTGTCTCCTTGTTCCCTGCAATTAGCTGGCCACCAATCCACCGTGTCCCCCGCCTGGTTTTTGTAGTTGGCTGGAATAGGCTCCAGCACCCTCCATGACCCTTGTGAGGATAAGCGGTACAGAAAATGAATGAAAATGTCTAAATATCAGACATCACTACTGCCGAAATACAGCTTTTCTGAAAAAAAAGGTAATCCTGTCATCAGAAAGCAGAATTGTATCTGGCCACTATGCAAAAGTTGGAGTATGTAAAGTATGCATTGGAGCTGACGTTGCCGAAATAAGAAAAGTGTTTTAACCGCCTATTTAATTCAACACATTGCTCTGTAGATTTTTTGCACACACGGCAAAAATCTGTTTTATGCAAGAATTTGTCTCCATAAATTAAAGCCTTTTTCAATTCGTCAGAGTTTTGCAGGAGATCAAACATTTTCTATATGAATGCAAAACTGTGACTAAAGTGGGCACCTGCTTAAATGTGATGATTCTACATCACAATGTTGTTGCATTTTAATCAATAAATAATATAATTTTTCACAAATGTCCAGAACAAATATAGAATCTAATAATAGAGTATGTTTCACATGCCATACAAACTAACAAAGTTAAATCTGGCAACCTCTTACATCAATAACCAGTGCCTTTGTCATTAACATGCATGTGTTTTATTTTATTTTTGTAATATTGTCTAACATAGTGATTCAATTACTTTTATAACCATTTTTAATTGTGCATTCTGAGCAAAGATTGTACTGTCATGCTGAATTTGAAAGAACTGGGCCTGGGTGACAAATTATGATTTTTTTTATCGGTCTAAAGATAAGACAACTCCCTCCGTATACTATGAAAAGTAATGCATAATAGAAGGTGCAGAAATTTTGAGCATCTTCATTTTTATAAATTTGACTTCACATGGAAAGTTTCTGTGAAATATAAAATAAATAAAATAATCAACTGAAGACATCATTTTTGTATTGGCAAGGTGATTATTGTCAGCCTCACAAAAAGAAAATAAATTTAAAAAAAAATGGGTGAACTTAATCCATGTTAAATTAAAACATTTTTAAAAGTTTGATTTTTACAACGTTTTCATGATATTTGCATAAAATGGTATCAAGTAAGAAAAGAATTACAAGCTGTCCTGATGAGAAAAGTGGACTAAAATGGATTAAGGAAAATTTCAATAAGACTACTTGTTTGTGCAGTTATTGAAGAGGCGTTTAGAAAAAAAAATTAAAAACTATTCCGGGTCTTGGTTTAGAAGAGGATATGATGTGGAGCGTTGTCACGGTTCAGTCAATCTCAGTGAGCCACACGTGCGTTTATAAATACAGATTAACTACACAACAGTGAGACTTCACTTGGATATTTTAGTGGTTAGTCTCTGTGTTGTCCTGCATCTCATAATCGTTCATTTTGATTGTGTCATTGTTCTTTCGCCTTCATGCTCTGTGTGCGGAGCTCTATTGCCATCTGTGCTGCTTAATGATTATTAGCTGGTCTTCACCGTCTTCTTCGTCTATCGAATATTGGTCTGGAACTAGCATTCAAGTCGCATCAGCGCGGCGATCTTTGTTTTGTACGGGAGGTGGAATTGCAGTTTATATTTATCGACGTTTATCGATAGTTTTATTTATTGTTAACAAAAATTATTCAATGATATGTCGTTTTATCGGCCAGGTCTACCTCCATTTCTACAGCACATTATCCTGCAAATTACTAATGCCGCTTCATCATAACTAGTCCTGTCATTACAATATGCATTGTGCATGTATGCTTCACAGCCCCACTTAATTTGCAGCAATTTCGGTCGCAAATGACACAATAGACATCTGTATCGTATTACAGCTTGCCGTTCTCCAATCCTTTTTGTGATAGTACTTAACACCATTATCTACAATTGTCTTTTCCGTATTCCATTGTTCTGTATTCTCTCACTTTTTGTGGCTTTAGGTACTTCTTCCCCCCTCTGGATCCTCCCAGAGCTGGAACCGGATATGGTCTTCTCCTGCCTCCCCCTTCACTCATAGAGCACTGTGATGCTGAGCAGCAGCCTCAGCAACAGTCTCTTTCATGCAGACTTTCCTCAAGATCCCTGGTGTCCTTACCAGACTCTGATGAGCAATAATATTACTACTAGTATTTACAAATAAGGACTGGTGTTGTAGGAGAGATGTGATACGTGGCCTTCCAATTTGCCTTTTCAATACTTTTCACATCTTTTTTCCTCCTTGAATCTGTACATTTTCACACTTTTCTGATGAAAATAAATTCCCCAGCACAGTTATCGTCTAGTCTAGTTGCATTTCAGTCGGTATTACCAACAGTGCTGCTGAAGCCAGTATTTTTAAAATGAAAGAAACGCACAAGGGCGGCCTGGTGGAGCGAGTGATTAATCCAGGTCATGTTCATCTGTGTGGAGTTTGCATATTCTCCCTGGGCCTGCGTGGGTTTCCTCCGGGTACTCCGGTTTTCTCCCACATTCCAAAAACATGCATGGTTGTCTGTCTCCTTGTGCCCTGCGATTCAGGGTGTCCCCCGCCTCTGGCCCAGAGTCAGCTGGGATAGGTTCCAGCACCCCTTGAGACCCTAACGAGGATAGATAGGTTTATTATTAATACACTTTAATCAAAACAGGGAGACATCATTAACATACTCTGGCTACAACTTGCAAGGAAAATCACTCCCGACTCGCCTTCGTCCAAGATGATTCTCAAGAAACGGCATATTCCTCTGTCAATTTAGTCGGCGCATAATCAAAACATTTGAGGTAATCTGATTCAAACAATTGCATAAGCTAACCGAATAACACCATTAAGGTCAAAAAACAACTGCCACATCAATCTCATATTAGATCGGAACCAAAAACACCTGCGTAAGAATTTGCACAAGTAAGCATACAAAGTGACCCGAGCGGATCGGAAACCAAAACAACTGCGTAAGAATTTGCACAAATAAGCTTTATAAGGTAAACAGAGCAACAGTATTTTTAAACAATAATGCGAGTGTTTTCGGAAGTTGATTCGATTATCGCCATCTGTTGGAATCCAACTCAAAGCAATTTAAGAGTCCCTCGTAGATCTTCATTGCCAACTCAGATCAACAGTCTCGGCCTGGAACATGGTGTCCTGTTCGGTCAATAGTCCTGAAAACAATTAACTGGCCTCGAAAGCAGCTGTGGGGGGAAAGTGTCCTCGAGCTTACTCGGTCCCAACATGAAGTAGTATAGCACAAATTAAATTAGAACTTCATTACCTATTAAATGCTTAATGAACATATAGTAACATCCCAGAATAACCCCAATATGATAACGCGGTTCAGAAAATGAGATGAGATGAGAAATACACAATTCGGCAATCCTTTCTTATTGTCTTATCGCCATATAGGAGTAGGCATAATTAAACACTTGGGAGTCCAGTGGGGAACTTGTGGGTGTGTGTGTGGGGGGGAATGAGTTGAGGCTGTTACGCAGATGGGTATGGGTGTTAAGCAGTCTTACAGTGGAATAAAAAGGTTGGGCGCCCCTGACAATTTTCATTATTTTAACTTAAATCGTTGGGTGTTTGGATCAGCAACTTCATTTTGATATAACAAAAAACTGATGGACAGTGAAATTAAAGAACTGAAACCAGACAACAAAAGTATGCAGGTGTAAAAAATGTACCCTTGTCATTTTGATTTGAATACCTATGACTTTTTACTGCTGGTTAATTGGAAACAGAATTTTGAATGTGAGCTTACCAACCCTTGGATGTAATTGTAAAATACATTCAATCAGGAGAAAAAAAAGTGATTAGGGTGGCCAATTATACATATTGTTTGTTTTATAATCTCCAACAACACGTGAGCTTCAAATCAACTCTCAAACAACCAGAATAGAAAGATTGCTCAATATTCTGATTTGAGGGAAACAAAAAACTACTTCTGACATTTCAGCTGTCAAGTTTCCACTGTGAGGAATATAATTAATGGAAGACCACAAACTGGTGCCCTCACTGTGCATCATCCGACAAGTCACTTCACTTTGCATGGCAAGGTGCTGTATGGGGAGAAATGCTGAAGGATTTTTTGCACACATGCACAAACACACTGTTGAGGTATTCAAAAGCATATTTGGGTGAAGCAGCTCTATTTTGAAATAAGGTACTCTGCACTGATGGTACAAAGACTGAGTTATTTGACAGTATGGATGTTATGCATAGTCATGAAAGAACACTGCATTTCAAGAAAAGGGTAAAATTTGGTGGCAGATCATTGGCACCATATTACTGATACTGGGAATCCTGTTAAATTAGAGTTGGATACCTTTCAATATCAACAGATTATTGAGAATAAAAAAGCAATAAATAGTCACAACAGTGAAAATATGCTGAGGCTAGACAATACAACGAAGACTGTTGCTCAAAATCTCCTCTGGTGTTCATAAAAAGGAGCAAGTACAATGTTCCAGAAGGGTCATCCCAATTTGCAGGCCTGAATATCATTGAAAATCTGGGCTAATCCAGAGTGCCCTCCTCGGTAAACTTCAAATTTACCTGAACTGGAGTTGTTATGTATGGAGGAATGGTAGTAAAATACCTATACCATAATACCTCGAATATCACATATAATGTAGACCAGACATGGCTGCGATAATCGAAAAACCGCGAAGTAGGATCACCCCTATTATTACTACCACACTACATGCTTACACGCCTATACAAAAATGCAAGTTCACAAGCACACTTATCAGTGTATTTATCAAATACTACAGTTATAAGCATATGAAAAGACTGTGTGCCCAGGGGTGCCCAGTATTTAAGGACGACTGTCACTGTCACCTGATGGTTGAACTATCGCCTTGCTTACCAGCCATGTGTGCCCGACATTCTGTCACGTATTGTGTGGGAGCGAGCGTGGAAGGTAGAAGGACCCAAATGCAGGGAAGCAATCAAGGACGTGGAAGTGGAGTGCTCCAACAAAAACTTTAATGACTAAGGCAGGCTCTTAATAACCAGAACTCTTGGAATCAAATAACAAAACCAAACCTGTGGGGAAACCAGGAATTGAATTGAATTATTGTCATTATGCAAATTTAATGAGATTTAAAGCGTTCACCACATAGTGCACAAATAACAACAGACAGACAAATAAATTGAATTGAATGCTTTTTGTTGTGATTAGACAAGTATAATGAGAATTAAATAAATAATAAAAATAAATAAATAACAAATACACAAATAAAAAAAGAATAAAATAAATAAATAATCAATACACAAATAAAAACATAACAAAATAAAAAAATAATCAATACACAAATAAAAAAATAATAAAATAAAAAAATAATCAATACACAAGAAATGAATATATAAATAGTCCAAGTGAGGTCAGCAGAGTAAAGCGTTCTTGTTCAGAATGAGTTCTATGGTTTTATAGACCTTCAGCGCCAAGTCGCACCACTCGCTGAGTCTATGGACGCAACAACAAACAAGCAGACATAGAAAATCAATATATAGTAGAGATAAATAATCAATAAATAAGAAATAAGTAGTCCAAGTTAGGTCAGCAGAGTGGAGAGGGCTTGTTCCATCTGAAGTCCAGGATGAGTTCCACAGTTAGGTCCTAGGTGCAGAACTCGAGTTGAATATGGTGACAGCTCTTGGGAAGAAACTGTCCTTGAGTCTGTTTGTCTTGGCAGTTATAGCTCTGTAGCACCTTCCAGAGGATAGCAGATTGAAGTGGTGGAAGCCGGGATGTGTAGTATTGTCTTTTATAATGCTCTCTGCCCTTCTAAGGTATCAGGATTCGTAGATGCTGGACAGCGTGGGTAGGGAGCAGTTGATGATCTTTTGGGCTGTGTTGATCACTCTTTGCAGTCTTTTCTGGTCGGCTTCTGTGCAGCTTGAGTGCCACAATGATACAGCATAGGTTAGCATGCTCTCAATGGCATGGAACAAGGCATAGAGACGCAGAGCAACGTCGTGTATGCTGGAATGTTGGAATCTAATAAAATATACCCTCTTTTCAAACAAAGCCCTCCAGCTGAGTCGAACCCAGAACTTCTAAAGTACTGTATGGGCTAGGGCTGCAGGCCACTCTACATGCTGCCCATCTGTAATTTCATCGTAGTTACAACAATAAATAAAACAAAACCCCAAAAATTGTTAATCTTAATGTTCAGTATTTAGGTAAGGGTAATACAGAAGACAAGAATATATGTTTTTTCAACATCAATAGGGCTGCACTGGCATTGGAATGGTTAAGGCACATCAATACAGACAAATGACTAACTGGGTATTCATACAGAGGCAATGATGCCACGATGATGTCAGTTGTACCTTGGTAGATCACAGCACGGACTTAAACCATCCATTGGGATTTCTCTGATGTCATCTCCTGTGGAGTTTACCCGTGATGTCATCTAAACAAGTCATTTAGCTTCTAAAATTGATTTGAGGATATTAGGAGATCTAGCTAATTCCCAACGAAAAGCAATTGCTGATGCATCTGAACACAAATACCAGTGTAGTGTATTAGGTGCTCTTATAATTTGAAATTTCAGATATGTCGGTAGATATCTTAATAGTGAACAAGAGTAATAAAGTAGGTGAAGCAGGGAAACTATCAGATAAGAAATGTATCATACCGTTGTATGTTAAGTGTAATGCCAGACATTATACTAGAGACTGAACTGTTCATTCATCAATACAACTTTTAAAATGATTAACAACCTATGGAATGGAAATTTTGAAATGGGAAGATGCGGAAGGATAGGATTTAGTACCTTTCAACCATCCTGCTGTTCAATAACCTCCACAAGTAAGTACAAATTTCACCTACAAAGAAAGAGTGATTATGATGGTCATTTTGCTTGTACCTTATCACCTAATTCACGTCAGGTTGAATTGATGGCACATACAGGAAATGGCTGGCCTGTTGTTTGCAGGTAGCTGTTTTGAGACTCGCCAGCAGCTCTTTTGGAGCGAAAATGATCTAATAAACTATCTGTTGACAGAAGACTCCGGTACAATGTTTAGCTGAACCAAATGTTATAATTCTAGTTACCCACAGGCCTTGGATACAAAGATAAAGTCACACTGAATCAAATACTACAAACCGAGTACTCGACAGTACTTTCCTATCGAGAAGCACAAGCATAGATTTAATATATAGTCAGTTGAAACCTCCTCCGTTTCCATTTTGTCAGGATTACCAACATTTAATTTCTTTAAATGCCACAATAAAGGCATCTGGAAGTGAACACATACATTTATTTTCTTCATACTGAGAAGCATTTCCTTTGAACAGCATGACTTTGGTCAAATACAGTGCCTTGCGAAAGTATTCGACCCCCCTGAACCTTTCAATCTTTCGACACATTTCAGGCTTCAAACGTAAATATAAAAAAAGTTTTTTGTCAACAATCAACAATCGTGAAGTGTATCGAAATTTATTGGATTTTTAGACTTTTTTAACAAATAAAAAGCTGAAAAGTGGGGCGTGCAATATTATTCGGCCCCCTTGCATTAATACTTTGGATTGGATTGGATAACTTTATTCATCCCGTATTCGGGAAATTTCATTGTGACAGTAACAAGAGGGTGAGAATGCAGATACAGGAAAGGCATAGTTACACATAGTTACAAGTTAGACAATACAGTTGCAAAGGCCGCAGAACAACAAAGCAAAAGCCCAAAGTACAAAGCAAAGCAAAGTATATGGGAAAGCATTAAGACATAATAAAATGCAATTAAAAAAGATAGAAAAGCAGCAAAAACACAAAACGAGCAAGAGCGGACGGAGCTACCGCCATGGCTGCCACTTGAGTGGCGCCATCTTGGTGGCGGTAGCAAAAACGGATACAGACGTTGTAGAGTTGGATAAAACTGGAAACACACACAGGAGGTCTTCCACAAGATGGGGAACTTCTGCAGACTGTGACCGAGGTAGAGAATATGCAGAGTCACTCTTCCAAGCTTATCCGCACAGTTCCTCAGTAGTCTGGAGCTGAAGACAACAGTAGCAGAGTAGAACCCCTCGACTCCGTTTCCGGCCTGGAAAGCACCTCTTGCATCTTATCCCATGATGGAATGGTTGGTGTGAAGCGTCTTTTCTTCTCCCGGCACTTTTGTCCAGCTCCGAATTTCCAGCAGCATTGAGGTGTTGCTCCTTCTGCTGCGTATTGTAACAGCTAGTCCCATGTGTATGACAGCGTAGGCATGGCTGAATGGTTCCAAAAAACAAGTAGCAGAAAGAAGCTAGGCTAACAGAACAAAGAAAGTTGTAAAAACATTAAAGTAAAAAGTATGAAGTACAAAGTAAAGTAAAAAGGAATGTATTAAGAAATATTTTAAATGTAATTAAAAAAAGATAGAAAGGCTGAAAAACACGAAAAACAAACAAGAGTGGACAGAGCTACTGCCACTGGCTGCCGCGTGACGACGCCATCTTGGAAAAAGAAAAAGTAGCGCCATCTGCAATTACAGATTCAAGTCGCCTGGGCTTTGTCTCTATCAGTTTTGCACATCGAGAAACTGAAATTCTTGCCCAGTCTTCCTTGCAAAACAGCTTGATCTCAGAGAGGATTTGTGAACAGCAGTCTTCAGCTCTGCCTACTGATTCTCCATTGGATTCAGTTCTGGATCTTGACTTGGCCATTCTAACACCTGGATACGTTTATTTGTGAACCATTCCATTGTAGATTTGGCTTTATGCTTTGGATCATTGTCCTGTTGGAAAATAAATCTCCGTCCCAGTCTCAGGTCTTGCCCAGACTCCAACAAGTTTTCTTCCAGAATGGTCCTGTATTTGGTTCCATTCATCGTTCCATCAATTTTAACCATCTTCCCTGTCCCTTCTGAAGAAAAGCAGTCCCAAACGATGAGGCTGACAACACCATGTTTGACAGTGGGGATGGTGTGTTCAGAGTGATGAGCTGTGTTAATTTAATGCCAAACATATCGTTTTGCATTGTGGCTAAAGTTTGATTTTGGTTTCATCTGACCAGAGCATCTTCTTCCACATGTTTGGTGTGTTTCCCAATTGGCTTGTGGCAAAGTTTAAACGACATTTTTTATGGATATCTTTGAGAAATGGCTTTCTTCTTGCCACTCTTCCAGGAAGGCCACATTTGTGCTTTGTACATCTCATTTCAATATCATTAGTTGCACAGTCCTTCTTGAGATGTTTAAAGATTTGGAAATCTTTTTGTATCCAAATCTGGCTTTAAACATCTCCACAACAGTATCTCGGACCCGCCGGGTATGTCCTTGATCCTCATGATGCACTTTAAACAGAACCTTGAGACTATCACACAGCAGGTGCATTCATACGGATGCACAGGGGGATTCTATTTATCATCAGTCAACATTGTATCATTCAGAAATACTCACTGAACTTCTGGAGTTTCCTGCACTGAAAGTAAAGGGGGCAAATAACATTGCACGCATTTCAGGTTTTTATTTGTTAAAAAAGTATAGAGCGTGAATGGTTGTCTGTCTTCTCGTGCCCTGGCCGGGCCTCGGCTGGCCACCGATTCAGGGCGTCCCCCGTGCCCGAAAGTCAGCTGGGATAGGCTCCGGCACCCCTGGCGACCATTGTGAGGATAAATGGGTTCAGAAATGTTACGGTCAATGTATGTCAATTTGTACTGTTCAAAATATTTATTGGCATTGTTTTTTTAGTATGTAGTATATTTCCTGCATCTCTGATGTTTATGACATACTATTCTGTTTGAAAATCCATTGAAAATGTAGCATTCATTCATTCATTTTCTTTATCGGTTATCCTCACAAGGGTCGCGGGGGGTGCTGGAGCCTTTCCCAACTGACTTCGATCCAAAGGCCACCCTGAACCGGTGGCCAGCCGATCGCAGGGCACGAGGAGACGGACAACCATTCACGCTCACACCCATACCTAGGGGCAATTTAGTGTCCAAACAGTCTACCATGCATGAACCCGGGACCCCAGAGCTGTGAGGCCGACACGCTAACCACTCAAGACGACGGGTCGCCTTGAAAATGTAGCAATCAATAGCTATTTTAAAGTACACGCTCAATGTACTGTCTACGACGGCAAAATGAACGTTAAGTGTCAACGTGCGTTCCCATGAGCGCACAGTACGCATCAGGAATCTAATCAAATATATATTGTATCTATGAATACAACGACCAGATTCACAGTTTGGCCCGATTGTAGCTCATGACGTCTCCGGCATTCGCCCAATCAAATGATTGTAATAACTTAGGCCGCACCCTCATGGGCCGACGTTGTGGCGGGCTTCCTGTGGAGTTAACTCGCTGCGTTTAGCTCTTCAACTTGTGTTGTTTGATAATCAAGCCACGTTTTTGAGAGAAGACATTGTGAAGTGTTTGACAAGATTTTTATTTTGAGAGCGCGCTGTTCCCTTTGAGTATCCAAGCGGAGTGCATTTGGTAGGTCTAGCGTTCCTCTTCGCGTACGCCATTGATGTGTGCAGAATTAAGTGAGTGGGACCATTGATATTATATTTAGAGAGCTGTAAGGGTGCTTTGAGCCAATTAGGACTCAGTTATTCCTTTGAGGCTGTTTTGTGTCAGTGTCATTCGATAAACAGAATTCTTGTCAATGGAGCATGTACTTTGCAATTGGTATAAATTGATAAATTTTGCAACGGATTTTCACATTGGATTGGATGCAGTACTTGAATGCATTCTTGGATGTTTGTTTAAACATCTTACTGAAGTCACAGCCACGTTAATGCCGTTTGTTATGGACGAAACAGTTTGAAAATCACTTAGTATTTCCCCAGGCTACGCGTATTCTAGTGGATACAATGCCCAATCGCCTTAGATTAGGTTAAAAAAGCACGCTCGAAGAGGCCACTGCTTTAATATGGCCGTTGGTTGCTAACACAGCTGACTCAGACTTATCTCATGTATTCGCCATACATATACAGTGGTACCTCGACATACGATCGTAATCCGTTCCGAGACTGAGATCGTATGTCGAGCATTTCGGAACTCGAGTGAACGTTTCCCATTGAAATGAATTGAAAACAAATTAATTCGTTCCAACCCTCTGAAAAAACACCAAAAACAGAATATTGGATTGGAAAAATAATGTTTTATTTCTTCTAATTCACCATATATTGCCAAAGTAATAAATAACGAGTGGTTTAATAGTAATGAAATGTGTTTAATAGAAGTAAAATTAGACCCATTTTGCAGAGGGGAGACACAGCGGCAGGTGGGGAAATGCAAAGTCCGCCCAGTGCTCGTAGATATATTTTATACACGAAAGAGATGCAAAAAAGACAGTGCCATGGCCCATGGCACACCTTGATACAGGTTGTTGTTCTGCATGACATCTAATAATCTTGAAATGTATACATCTTGGAATGTGAAACTATGCATATAAGGATATGGTCAAAATTTGCCACTTTCTTAATTGTGCAAACAGTGTATGTTGGAAGATGAATGAAAATATATGGCTCATTAGTTATAAGATTTTTAATTTTGCACTTTGCTGCTAATTTTGGAATTAATTTAATTTCATACTCACGTTTTTATATCCTAGGTATTCCAGATGGTCTTGATTTGAAAAGTCCTCGAGTAATACTGGGCCACAACTCTGATTGTCCAAATAAATGGCCGAGAGTTTTTACAAACTGGAAGATGAACCCTTTCCCAGTTTTCTTGGCAAGTCTTTGGACAGTACTAATGGCCGTGCTACACTGGGGAATGTGACACTGGGTTCAGGCCCTGGACTGCCGGTGGCTGCTTCTACAGTGGCTAAAATTAGACCTCAGTCTGAGAACAGGTAGGAGCATACCTCTCTTAGGGACAGATTTGATGTCTTAATAAATAGAAACTTTCTAGAAGCATGTACAGTAGTACCTCGAGATCCAAGCTTAATGCGTTCCGGGACTGAGCAAAACAAATTAATTCGTTCCAACCTTCTGGGAAAAACACCAACAGGATATAGGAGTGGAAAAACATTTTTATTTGTTCTAATTCACCATCTATTAACAGAGTAACAAATAACTAGTGGTTTAATACTACTAAAATGTGTTTGATATTACTAAAATTAGATGGATTTTGAGAGAGGGACACAGAGAGGGGGGAGCGAGAGAGAGACTTTTTGCACGGCAATGCGCTCATAACATAAACAATTTTAAATGAACTTGGATTATGATACAGACGCACTCAAAAATAAATGTAATCTAACCTTACACTAAACTTAATTCTAATTTTGTTTTACATTTTTATACCTTTCTTCACCTGGGTTGGCTGTTATAATTTATGTTTAAGGCCTATATAAGTATATTGAAGGTTTATATAAGTGCATTTGTATGTTTAAGGCTTGTATAAGTAACACGCATTGGTTTGTACTGAAAAAAACATTTAATAAAATGGAGAGAATATGTACAGTACTGTGTATATATATAGAGAGATTTATGTATTAGCAACTGGCCGAAAGAAGCGATCTAACAACGATTGCACAGTTTTCTTCTTTTTTTCATCATAAATGATGCAGTGGCACTGTATGGCATCAATCAATTGATTTGCAAACTTTGTGCAACGTTCAATATTTTTGTCCTGCTGCTCGGTCTTTCTGTTTATAAATGGTACTGACGGTCGAACGATTCAATGCCCGTGAAACGCTCACCACTCTCACGCGCATCAAGCTTCGTTATTATTGCCACTCGTTTCAAATAAAATGGCTTGCCTCTTCCTTGCAACTCCCTCAATAGAAGCATTTCGCTTTTTACCAACCATATTCAATAATGGATGCACGAGATATTTAATGCTACAAATGAAAAAGGTTCTTTGCCCACTGGAGATACGTTCACGCACTTCCGGATTGCAACGAAGAAGGTAGATGCTGGGTGAGCTGAGCCCTCACAGCGCCAGGCGTAGTAGCGGCGGAAAGAAGCACTACTCGGGAAAAAAATACAAAATTGGACTTACGAACATTTTTCGACTTAAACGCAATTTGCAGACATGTTCGAATGTACCGTTGTTCGTAAGTTGAATGTTCGTAAGTAGGGGAGCGTCTGTACTCCTCTCGTATTATCGAGCAAGCTCCTCCGCCATTCTGCACTGACTAACAGGGGGAAAAACATTGAAAAAAGGGAGTCGCGACGGGAAAGACAGTGCTCATGATGTTCTTATAAGCAGCCTCTCGCTTCCGCTGTATGCTCGTATATCAAAATTTGTCTTGTATCTCAAGATAAATATTTGCTCAAAATTTTACTCGTATCTCAAATTGCTCGTATGTAGAAGCAGTTGCATTTCAAAGTGTTAGTGTACAAAGAATCAAAGTAGCCAGTATTTGTACCCCCCAGTCATTTATAAGTTCTTAGTATAACAGCTCCCCTGGGGTTGTCATTTTGTGTGATCACATGGGCAATAGCAATATTCTCTCATTTTAAAAATGTGTTTTTTAGTTGAATGATGCTACTGTATTCTCACCTTTTACAGGGATTGTGTGGATACTTCATACTTGGAGGAAAGAGAGGTTCTGCAGACTAGTTTACAATCATCTGTAGACAAGAAACCCAATTTTGGCCTCAGCTTCAAAGATGACATGTGAGTAAAATACTGACAAGATTTTTGTCAAGGAAAAAAAATGCTACCAATTTTTAAGAAAATGCTAGTCTGCTTCATGGCTGCTGTTCGAGGGACACTTGAGAGAAGCATCATTACTGAAACAACAAAAGGATACAATGATATATGTATGTATATGTATATGTGTGTATATATATATATATATATATATATATATATATATATATACACATATACATATACATATACATATACATATACATATACATATACATATACATATACATATACATATACATATACATATACATATACATATACATATACATATACATATACATATACAGACACTCCCCTACTTACGAACGCAATTGGTTCCGAGCGATTGTTCATAAGTTGAATTTGTTTGTAAGTTGATTCAGTGCTATATTTTGTATTATAATTTATGTTTAAGGCCAATATAAGTATATTGAAGGTTTATATAAGTGCATTTGTATGTTTAAGGCTTGTATAAGTAACACGCATTGGTTTGTACTGAAGAAAAAAAACATTTAATAAAATGGAGAGAATATGTACAGTACTGCAGAGAGAGAGAGAGATTTATGTATTAGAAACTGGCCAAAAGAAGCGACCTAATGACAATTGCACAGTTTTCTTCTTTTTTTTCATCATAAATGATGCAGTAGCACTGTATGGCATCATTCAATTGATTTGCAAACTTTGTGCAACGTTCAATATTTGGGTCCTGCTGCTCGATCTTTCTGTTTATAAATGGTACTGAATGTGCAACGCTCACCACTCTCACGCGCATCAAGCTTCGTTATTATTGCCACTCGTTTCAAATGAAATGGCTTGCCTCTTCCTTGCAACTCCCTCAATAGAAGCCTTTAGCTTTTTACCAACCATATTCAATATTGGATGCATGAGATATTTAATGATACAAATGAAAAAGGTTCTTTGCACACTGGAGATACATTCACGCACTTCCGCATTGCAACGAAGAAGAAGGTAGATGCTGGGTGAGCTGAGCTCTCACAGCGCCAGGCGTCGGTATTAGCGGCGGAAAGAAGTACTACTCCGAAAAAGGCGAAATACAAAATTGGACTTGCGAACATTTTTGGACTTAAACGCAATTTGCAGACATGTTCGTATGTACCGTTGTTCGTAAGTTGAATGTTCGTAAGTAGGGGAGCGTCTGTATATATATATATATATATATATATATATATATATATATATATGTGTACGTGTGTGCGTGTGTGCGTGTGTGCGTGTGTGCGTGTGTGCGTGTGTGCGTGTGTGCGTGTGTGCGTGTGTGCGTGTGTGCGTGTGTGCGTGTGTGCGTGTGTGCGTGTGTGCGTGTGTGCGTGTGTGCGTGTGTGCGTGCGTGCGTGCGTGCGTGCGTGCGTGCGTGCGTGCGTGCGTGCGTGCGTGCGTGCGTGCGTGCGTGCGTGCGTGCGTGCGTGCGTGCGTGCGTGCGTGCGTGCGTGCGTGCGAATTTTGCGGATAATGTAGACCAGACATGTCCACGATAACCGAAAAACCACGAAATCGGATCACCCCTATTATTTCTACATGCCATACTATGTTTTCACACCTATACAAAAATACAAGTACAAAAGTACAATTATCAAGAATTATATTTATTAAATATCACAGTTATAAGCATATGAAGACTGTAATGTAGAGATAAGATCGGGCCGAAAAAACCCGGTCTGTCCCGACCCGCGGGTATTAATTTTCAGCCCGGCCCAGCCCGAGCAATTAACTTGATTTGCAGGCTCGAGCCCTAAGCAAACCCGAAATCACATTTTATTTGTGAGGACTCTGGACTCCCGACCCCGGTCGGGAGGAGGAGGGGTGATTTATGATAACAAATTAAAGCCTGTCTTTTGAAACAAAATCTAAATTAAACAAGATTGTATAAACATATACATCTTTTATATGATAATATAGATGTTTGACAATCATCACTTTAGCCAGCTGTTAAAATGCCTACTCGGCGTCAAGGTGCCAGTCTTTTTGCTCGTGTATGAAAGCAAAGATCCACATTGACTACATTCAGCAAACGGAAGTTTGTGTAGCATATGCAACTATCAATTTCAAGCTTTTCCGAACCTCAGCCTTACCGGTACGTGTTTGTCTTTTCAGTTCTCCTGTCTTTAGTTTATCCTTAACTTCTTGCCCCAAGTCAAAATAGATGTGGACTTGCGGAAGGGAAGATTATTTAGAGTGCAGCGTTCACGTGACGTGGGCAGAGCATGCGCTGGCTCTGCGGCTCCTGTTTAGTAGTTAAATTACAGTAATCCTTCAATTATCGTGACTTCACTTCACCACTTGGCATTTTTTTCTACTATTAATTATCTGAAACAATTTTTTTACTTCAGTGGTGAGTCCTAGTAGCAAGAGTAGCTTCTGCTTACGAGGTTCGGCGTGGATTTTCACATTTTTATTAACTTTTTTTTTTTTTTTTTTTTAATTGATACATTTGAACTGCAATTACACCACCCGACCAATACAAAGAACGTGGGTGCTGGTCTGATTTGACTAATTCCAGACCGTTCAGTAGAAGAGGATGGTAAGGAAAAGCTGTTTTTAGCATGGTTTGGGAATAGATCGGCTAACATGAATGCAAAAGGACTATAACAAAGCCAAAATGAGCAAAAATGAGATGCAGGACATCACAGGACACCACTAAAAGATCCAAGTTATCTCTCCCTGGGGTTTTCTTTTTTTAAATGCCTCGTAAATACCTGTGCATAAACAGAAGCTTTATTGAAAATATCCCTCACCTACTGTCCTCATTTGAGGACAGACCGTAATAATTTTCTTACTTGAAATCAAGGAGTTTCCTCATTCTATGCTAATGTTCTGAAAATGTTGCAAAAATCTAAAACTTGTTATTTGGGTTAAAATGGGTTAAGTTCATCCAACTTTAAAACATTTTTGTACATGGCTGTATGAGGTGAATTTATACTATTTCTTTTTGTGGGGCTGAAAATTGTCAGCTTGCCAATGGTGATGTCTTCTTTTGATTATTTACAGTGCCGTGAAAAAGTATTTGCCCCCTTCCTGATTTCTGTGCTTTTTGCATATTTATCTCACACCCAGGTTTCAGACAATCAAATCCATTTTCGTATGACACTGAAAGACCCCATGGAAAGAGAAAATGCAGTTTCTAAACGATGATTTTATTTACCATGGCAGAAAAAAATTACAAACTTGTCTGGCCCTCTGTGAAAATGTAATTGCCCCCCTTTGTTTAATCCCAAAATAACTGTGACTAATCACAATTGTAGGGAATCTTGGTTCAATTTCACAGGCCACACACATACCTGATTACTACCACGTGTTGAATCAAGAAAAGACAAGGATCATGCCACAATCCAAAGAAATTAAAAAAGAAATTTGAAAAATGATGGACAACTATCAGTCTGGAAAAGTTTACAAAGCCATTTCCAAGGCTGTTGGCTCCAGCGAACCACTATCAGAGCCATTATCCACAAATGGAGAGAACTGGGAACAGTGGCAAACCTTCCCAGGAGTGGTCGGTCAGCTAGAATTACTCCAAATGTGTGATGATGACTCATCCAGGAGGTAAAAAAGAACCTAGAAAAACATTGAAAGAACTCCAGGCCTCACTGGCCTCAGTTAAGGTTAATGTTCATCACTCTACTATAAGAAAAAACACTGGACAAAACTGGCAACCATGGCAGGGTTCCAAGGCGAAAACCATTGGTGTCCAAAAAGAATATAAAGGCCACTCTTAAGTTTGCGAAAAACATCTTGATGATCCTCCACACTTCTGGAAGAACATTCTGTAGACCGATGAGTCAAAAGTTGAACTTATTGGAAGACATGGGGCCCGTTACATTTGGCGAAAAATGGCACAGCATTCCATCAAAAGAACACTATACCAACAGTAAAGCATGGTTGTGGCAGTGTCTGGGCCTGCTTTGGTGCCTTGGGACCAGGACGACTTGATATAATTGATGGAAAAATGAATTCTGCTGTCTACCAGCAAATTTTGAAGGAGAACGTCCTGTCTTCAGTTCGTGCGCTCAAACTCCAGCACTCTTGGAGCATGCAGCATGACAACGATCCAAAGCACACCAGCAGGTTAACCTCTGAATGGGACAAAAGAACAATAATAATAATAATAATAATAATAATCGGACATAGGCCATGTCGTCATTACCACAACACAAAAAAGCCTACTTGTCATCACACGCAGAAACTGCGTGTGACGAAATTGATGGTGCTTCTCCATAAGCTACGTTTAATCGGCAAAAGACCTAAATAAGTGTAAGTTACGGACTTGTAATTTGTCATTCCGCTGTTGTGGATAAGTTAAGGAGTGGCCAAGTCAAAGTCCGGACTTAAATCCTATTGTAATGCTGTGGTGTGATCTGAAATGGGCTGTCTCTGGGTTGTCTTTGTGTCATACTAAAATTGGTTAGATTATCTGAAACCTTTGTGTTTAATAAAAATGCAAAAAACAGAAATCAATACTTTTTCATGGCACTGGATTTCATATTGCACAGCAACTTTTGGTTTAAAGGCAAATTTTATATAAGGGAAACATGCCTGTCAAAATTTCTGGAGGTTTTATTATTCTTTACTTTTCATAGTGTAAGAAGGGAGTTGTCACATCTTTATTCCACAACAGAACAACAAAGATACAGTAAAAAAATCATTTTATATTTTCTTTTCTTATAACATAAGGTTACTTTAATAATTGAACAACGAGGAAAGTAATTTATTTTTTCCCTGAATTTTGAAGTTTCAAATTTAAAAGAAAAAAGATGTGATAGTTATTTTGTTAATTATCGACATCAACTGATCTTTTTATTTTATCGTGATAACAATTTTTGTCATTATCGCCCAGGTCTAATCTAAATGTTATCAACAACTGTCTTTATGTATGAAGGTATTTGACAAAATTTTATTTGTCATTACTATATTTAGGGACAGTGCAGATGACTTTATTGCAGCACATCGCCTATCACAAATACTGGTTAAAATTAACGCAGATGAAAGTGCATCAAGAAACCCCGGCTCCATTATAGGCCTTCCTCCCACTCAGATGGGCCCAATTCAAGGGAGCCAGACAGAACTTCATACTGGTAAGATCAGTTTTTCCCATGTCCTCCGATTCCTGCATAGTAATTGTAAATCGTCAATAATTCAAGATGCATGTACAGTCATACCTCTACTTACGAATCCCTCTAGATGCGAAATTTTCAGGTTACGAAAGCTTTTTATATGCAAATGAGTGCTCGAGATACGAAGATCCAAGTTACGAAATCCCCCAAAAAGCAAATGCATTCCTTGTCCGTTATTTTATTTTGAAAATATTGTCTTGGATGCATTCATTCTCACTTTAGAACATTGCTACACTCTACTGGGGTCTCATTGGGTGTCTCACAACAACCCTCCATTTTTCTCTGACCCGTTGTCTGCTTAAACTTGTGCTTGGAAGAAGCTGTTGCCGAGTGCCTTAGACCTAAAGCCTAAGGCTTCGACGGACTCGCAGTCAACAACAACTCCATGTTTCAAGATTCTCTTATGTTTTTTTTCACCGCCATTCGTCGTTCGTTGTCTTGAAGTTTTTCTTGGAAACTGGCCGAGTGCCTCGACCTAACCGCAGCCTGCGGTGGGCAAAATTGTGTCGCGGGGGCAGCCAATAGGGCGTGTGTTCAGTAATGAGGATGTTGACGAGTTGGTCGATGTGCACCAAAACGAACTCTCAACGGACCATGAGTAAATGCAAGGCTCAGCAATACACGAGGAATTCAACGAGAAGGCGGCTGAGGAGGAGCCAGCAACCATTGGAACAACACAAATCAGAAAAAAACGGGAAATTTTAAGAACTTTCCGACTTTGTGGAAAACACATCCTGAAAGTGTTCACGAATCGTGCGATCGCCCACAGAGACGACATTTGTCTTGTGCATTTTAGAAACATTAAAAGTCGTTAAAGGCAATTGTCGCATTTTCATACAAAATTGGGACACTGACCACTTTTAAAGGGTTTAGATCAGTGGTCTCAAACCGGTCCTCAAAGGGCCGCAGTGGGTGCAGGTTTTCATTCCAACTCAACAAGAGGATACCTTTTGCAAGTGTAATCAGTTAATCAGTTGATTGCAGCCAGGTGCTACTTATTTTAGAAGACACCTGATTGGTTAAAATGTCGGCACTGGATCGGTTGGAACAAAAACCAGGACCCACTGCGGCCCTCGGCGGAATCGGTTTGAGACACCTGGTTTAGATGGTAGTTGTGTGAGGACCGTAGAACTAATTAGAGAATTTACATATAAAGTACTTGTCAAATAATCTTGCGTGAACAAAAAGAATTTCAATACGTGTCACACCCTTTAAGCGTGACCGGACGTTTGGTCGCACGGACCCAAACAACCGGCGACCAAACATCCGGCGACCAAAAGTCAGCCGACAAAACAAGGTAAAACAACACGGTCTACGCATCAATAAAAGCCAATAATGGCCCTGAGCAGTTTCACTGAGCGGACTTGTGAGTGTATAAGAGTTTGTATGTACATGAGTTGTCCCCTTAGGAAGGGACGTCAGTCAGGGTTCTGAGTTCTCCAACAAAACACAATAAAAGTACGGGAAATTTGGAGCTTTTCTTTAGCCTAATAATTAATAAGGCATTAAGTATGACTAAATAATAATTCGCAGTTCGTATTTAGGGAATTTGAGCAACAATTTTAAATGGTAATCAATAACTTTCTGGGCGACCAAACGTCCGGCGACCAAACGGCCGAGTACCCTTTCAAGCCGTGTCACAGCCTTCAATACGCTTCAATACGAACAGTACTGCTCTAGTTAGGAAATTGAAGTTACGAAAAAAGTTCTGGAACCAATTAATTTCGTAAGTAGATGCAGGACTGTATTTTCACGACAAATAGTTTAAGTTTCTACTCTTGAAGTAGAGTAGATCGGTCAATTGCTCAAGACAAGCATGATTTAATGTAAATTCCGTTATGTCAGATCTCTCAACAGGCCTCCTAACACTTGCTCAGTTTGGACAAGAGGATCAAACAAATTCAAAGGTATTTTTGGGATCTTTTTATCTCAAATGTGGAGAGAAATGAAAATAACAATAATCTCAAGAAAGTCCATTTTTTATAACCATTTTCAATTTAATTCTCAGAAAAATGAAACTGGCATGCATTTCCAATATCATTCAATTTTGGAGCAATTTGTAAATAACTAATTCCATTCCGTCTCTAATGCCCCCTCTAAATCATCAAAATCTACTCAACCCTTGTGTGATTTCACCTAAAGTTGGGTACCCAAAGTGTATTCAAAATGTGAGTTCTTTAAATGTCCTTTTTGGTTTTGAGACAGTCATAGCAACCAGCAATCAAACATTTCTACACAGAATGTATGTTTTCTGCCAAATCTGTGCAATTGTTGCTAATAATGGGCAGATGTACTTTTAAAGTTACTACAAATGTTGTCATGCGAAACGCCTCCGATAATAAAATGTTTGCTCTCAAAACCCTTAGATGAATCAATGTGTTATGTCATATTGTACAGGATATAAATGCTTAAATACTTGAAACAGTAAAATGTAGCTAAGAAAGTATGCATCCACTCATTTAAGTTTCTGTACCTATACCATCTGTCCCTCTCTTTTAATGTGAGACTCAGACGGAGCCCGCCTCACTTGCTGAGTCCATTAAAGTTAGATTTTTTTTGACTCTTTAGTTCAATTTACAGTGTGTGCCCTAATATATATATTTTTACAGCATGGCCCCTGTTTTAGGTGAGAACAAGAATCAAAAGACAGTTGTTGCGCTATAAAAAATTCTCTTTTGAAAAATGGGTTAGATGAGAAAGGAAAATTTCAGTTACACGCATAGCACAGCAAACGTGTATACAATTATGTACAGGTATACAGAAGCAGGAGTATGCCTTTTAGGAAAAAGTAAGGAAAAGTGACGGTCAATTTCAAAAGAAAGGATGACGAATTTTACCAATTTAAGCAATGTTTGGGTGTTATTTTTGTTAAAACATTATAAACCAAAGTGAACATACGTTGCAAGGTTTGGACAAACATAGCGAGAGAATCTTAACATACACACATACCCACTCACACACACAAACCCACCCACACATCCATCCATAAATCATGCTTAAAAGGATTATAGATAAAAGTTAGTCTAGTGACCTAAACATGATACAATAAGTATCAATGTTTGTTGTGTAGCCGTAATATGTTTCAAAGGTTCTTCCGATCTAAATTAAAGTCCAAAACTGGGGGGCCAATTATTCGTAAAATGTTTTATTTAAACCCATTATTGTACCTAATAATGGTAATAACTAAGGTAAATCCACGTTCACTGGTTGTGGAAGCAAAGCATAATAGTCACCCTTCTCCAACTAATTTTACCAAATTATACTTCAGATCCCATCCTCGTATGCCACTACAGAGAAAAAAAATCTGTCAAGTGAAGCAGTTGCCATTGTCAACTTGAGTAGCAGCAATTCCAGTTTTTTGGAAAATGAAAAGCTCATGTCTGTGGACAGCATGGACAGTGATGTTACAGGTATGAATGCTGTATATCTGCAATTTCTCACCGGATAATTACATGTACTTATATTCTGATTGTATGATAACTGTGAGCAAACACATCGGGATATTACGATTACAACTGTAATTTGTTTAATCTTGATATATTTTGTTAAATTGTGGCACGTGTTTAGCTCGTTATCACCATGTCAGCTTATAACAAAAAGTTCATCAGCGCTATATTTTTGTTAGGTTTGCTGATAAATGCTGTGAATTGTTCTCCAGTGTCAGTGTTGTATTTTGATCAGCAAATGGTTGATTTTGAACTTTTAAATGTGATTTGTATCTTATCCCCAGATGATGACATTGATTTAAATAACTTGCCTGATGATGAATTGGAGCTTTACTTCAAAAACCTGGTGCCTTCTGCCATGCAGAGGGGCACCGTGGATGGCCAAGAGCTCCCTGCGACAGTAAGATTCAAACAATATTTAGTCATTTCTCAACTGATGCTATAATTTGTTAATTATTGTCTTCGGTAGATGCTGCCTCAGTTGTCTGATGACCAGTCCAATTCAATTTGGCCAGGTTATAGACAGCAGATCAATGATGATAATATGGTGAGAATGAATGTACAATTGAGTTTTGAAAATTTGTACTTTTAATATTGCATCTACCTTAATTCTTTTTCTCCAGGAGAAATTCCATATGCCTCTTGTGCGTCTGGCTGCAACAGGTATGGACTCATGTCCTACCAGTGATGAAGACACTGAGGATGAGTTTGAGTCTGCTAGACAGACAAGCGATTCCACTAGACAGCTACCAAGGATCTCCAGACAGTTGGTGAGAAATCGAATGGAATAGCAATCTTTGATTCTAGACTAACTGTATTTTACCGACTGCCATTTTGCGGATTGTTATGGAATCATCCATTAAGTCATCCACTGGGTAAAAATCAGACTCCGGAATCATTCAAATGGAATTACTTCAAGTAATAATCATTCATTCATTTTCTGAACCGCTTTATTCTTATTAGGGTTGCGGGGGCTGCTGGAGCCAGAGGTGGGGGACACCAGCCGATTGCAGGGCACAAGGAGACGGACAACCATGCACACTCACACCCATACCTTGGGGCAATTTAGAGTGTCCAATAAGCCTACCATGCATGTTTTGTGAATGTGGGAGTAAACCGGAGTACCCGGACGAAACCTACGCAGGCCCGGAGAGAACATGCAAACTCCACACAGAGCTGTGAGGCAGACGCGCTAACCACTCCGCTCCCGGGTCACCCAAGTAATACTCAGTTATTCAATAAAACAAGGGGAAGACCAAAGTTTTCCCAAATTCGCTTGGTCTTTAGGACAATTATTAAAGTTTTTGGCCTTTTCTTTAATGGCTCCTATTCATATAAATATCTTTATACATTCTCAAAACATATTTGTCTCAACCTAATTGTGTGGTATCATGTCCGGAAGGTTACGTCTACAGAAATGATTATTATGATTGTTTATATTTTTATAGGTAGGTGAAAGTAATCACCCCAGTTTCAGGCCAGGTTTAGAAGGAGGAAGTTCTGATGATGAGCCATTGACTGACATCGTTGGTCCATCACTGTCTGAACTTGAACAGAGACGAGCTGCTGAAGGACAAGTTATTAGCCATTCTGTCACAGGTAAGGCATACCATACTATTATTATTTTTTATTGGTGGCATGAAATTTGAGATGTTGCAATCTTGAGGCTGCAGTGATGACAACAGCAGATATTATGGAAAATGTTACTACAGATGTGCCCAGGTTATATACACAACCTTAAAAACCAAGAACAACCCAACGGTGCCGATTATTATTATTATTTTCCTCCAATGAATGTTTATTAGTGATGCACTGAAAATCTGTAGCTTAGCACTTTTAATTGTTTCCGTGGATCAGAGAATCACTGTGAAACATGGTATACTTTAATAAAATATAAACAATACAAGGTGGACATCGGGCACATCTCTGGCGTTATCTTGCAAGTGAGAATCGTCTTGGCTTGTCCTCACCACCGTGACATTCTGAAGAAACGGCATCCTCCTCTGTCCATTTAGTCGCGCATAATCACAACACTGAAGGTAATCTGATTCAAACAATTGCATAAGCTAACCGAATAACACCATTAAGGTCAAAAAACAACTGCCACAACAATTGCATATCAGGTCGGAAACCAAAATCACCTGCGTAACAATTTGCACAAGTAAGCATTTAAGAGTCCTTCACAGATCTTCATTGCGAACTCAGATCAACAGTCCTCGGCCCGGAACATGGTGACCTGTCCGGTCAATAGTCCTGAAAACAATTAAATGTCCCCGAAGCCAGCTGTGGGGGGAAAGTGTCCTTGTTATATCGAGCCTTCGTCTGCTTCGTAAGAATGATTTAATGATATGCACATATTCCATATGTGCCCCAATATGCACATATATAATAATATCCCGGAATAACCCCAACACATGGGGAAGGTTTAGGTTTATTAAAAAAAAGGATCACATGTTTGGGCATAGTTTGTTGTCCTGTCTTTTAAAGTACAAGAGTCCTAACAGAAATTCTGATATCCCATTGTACTAAGTCATTGTATTGTCATGTTTCAAGATTGTTTGGGATAATGGTGGCAAATTTAAAGCATTCCATGATTATTGACCTGTTGAATTCACTCCAATCATGATGCAGTGTCTTGAGGGGCTGGTTAATCACTGACACCAAACCTGAGATTCTGGGATGAATGGCCTATTGCTTTAATGACCCTAACAAAATTGCCCACTGCTTATTATAATATATTTTTATTACAGTTATGTATGAATTTCACTTAATTTGCAAAGATACAGAACCTGATTTACATTAATCTGCCTTTGTTCCAAACAGGGGATGGAGGTGGTGGTGATGGGAGCAGTGGAAGTGAAGAAAGTGCAAATGATAGGGGAGTTTCGACAATCCCCTTTTCAACAACCTCATTCAATGTGCTACGTGGGCTAAGGAACGTGGGTAGCAGTACTGTTGGTGAAAATGGAGACAGTGGTATCAGGAATTTCACAGCAGATGGAAGGACAAACTTTATGTCAAATGAACAGGCATGTTTTCATTATCTATTGTATGCCATTTCCAGACAACAAGAATGAATAGCCATGGCACGCTGTGTTTTTAAAAGAAGTGCCTAATTTCGGCCTACCCACCTAATACTTTTAAACATTTGCTTTTTCAGAGCAATGTCTCTTTAAAGTTTGTCTCACATCTTGTACACACTGCTTACATTTGTGGTAGAAATCATTTTTGGGACCTGATCTGATTCAAAGTCAGCACCCTTACTGCATTTAACAATGTCAAATGTGCCTATCAGAGGCAGCTTCATTTTTCCTGTTCTAAAAATCCTCATTTGACTAACTGAAATGATCCTGTTAGTATTATTATTATTTTAAAAAAGAAGCAAAAAAAATCATTCATTCACTTTCTGTTCCGCATATCCTCACAAGGGTCATGGGGGATGCTGGAGCCTATCCCAGCTGACTTCGGCACCAGGCAAACGCAAGAACTAGGGGCTGTTGGTCAGTGAAGTTCAACTGATCTAATTCAGCAAAGTACCATGAGTTGACACTGGGACTAAAATTCTGATTACTGGTTACCTTAGGTTTGCGAGCTCATGTTTTAAAAAGACTGGCACAAGGCTGTACAGTTGAAGGGAGTATCTTCAATGCCTCTCCTAACACTATCTGTTTTTATATACAATTAAGGAAATTTATTCATTCATTCATTTTCTGTACCACATATCCTCACAAGGCTCATGGGGGTTGCTGGAGCCTATCCCAGCTGGCGGAGGACACCCTGAATTTGTGGCCAGCCAATCGCAGGGCACAAGAAGACATTAATACTTGGGGGCAATTTAGAGGGCTTAATCGGCCTTTGCTTTTTTAATCTTGGCAATTTCATGTACCATATATTTTATGGTAATATTTTTTCTTGTAACTGTTTTGTGCATTGGAGGGTTCATTTTCTGAGAATGCAAATAGTTCCAAATAACAAAAACTTGACAAACTTATTTTTAAGCTGATTTACCAAATAGTCCACATGAAAGAGAGAATAGGTGGGAGGAATGGGGACGATGGAGACCATAGATAAGGTGCTGCATTCAGTTCTATATTGGTATTGATAAATGGCATTGGCAATTTTTTTGTTAGTACAGTGGTACCTCTACTTACAAAATTAAATTGGACAGGTATGTAAGAGAGAATCTTGAAACATGGATAGTGGTTGTTGTGAGACATCCAATTGAATTAAATGCTTTTAATATCATTATGAGATAGAATGAGAGCGATGACCCGAGAGCTCAGTAGTGGGTAGCGATGTTATAAAATGAGAATCAATGCATCCGCGACAATATTTTCAAAATACAATATCGGATAAGGAAATGCATTTACTTTTTGGGGGATTTTGTAACCTGGATCGTTTTCACATCTCGAGTCACTCATTTGCATTTAAAAAAATTCGTAACCTGGACATTTCGTATCTAGAAGCATTCGTAAGTAGAGATATGACTACTTACCGGTACTGATGGTTCTGATGGTAGCAACGTGCCTTACAAAAACTAAAGTAATGCAACAAAATAAAAGCATAATTGTAGCAACACTAAGGATTTATAACAATTAAGTACTGTGAAAGGGAACTCTAAAGAGTTCTGGAAACATCTTAAAAACTGTCAGGAAATACTTCAAAGCACAGAGAAATAAAGGAACTACAGTTGAAGGAGAGAACAATCCGTGACCCAAGGGACATAGCTACAACTTTAAATGATTATTTTATAGACTCAGTTAAAGAAGTAACACCTAACAACATCCCTCGCATAGAATACCACCCACCAAAACCACAGAAAACCAATGAACACATTCTTAATATGCCCATAGTTTTGTAATAGTTGAAAAACCTGTTTCTGGTCTCAAAAGCTCCAAAGCAAAAGATGTGTTTAATATGATGTAACACAGAATCTCTCATAGCACCATTAAAAACTATTGTAAACAAATCCACAAACGAGAGTCTTCCCTGAACCCTGGAAGTGCTCAGTCATAACACCGGTCCTTAAATCGGGGAATCCCGCAATACAGACCCTATAAGCATCCCTCCAGCCGTCTCAAAAGTCCTGGATAAGATAGTAGTGGAGCAAATTGTGGTTCACATTAACAGCAGCCCATACACCCTGAACAGGCTGGAATTTGACTATAGACAGCGGTTTGCTTCTTTCTAGAAAACAAACTCAAAATTAGATCAAGGCAGGGTGATTGATGAGGTTTTCATTGATATCAAAAAGGCATTTTACACCAACCACCAGAAACTGCTGACAAAACTCTAGTTTTAATTCTTCACCAAACACGCTAAATTGGATTGAATCACACATCTGTAAGATCAGTGCGTTATGATACAAAATACAAAATCTACTTCACGGAATATCAGTTTTGGGGTGCTGCAGGGCTCAGTACTAGGTCCACTGTGCTTTAGTCTTTACATACAGTGGGGTAAATAAGTATTGTCAACCACCAATTGTGCAAGTTCTCCCACTTGAAAAGATTAGAGACACCTGTAATTGTCAACATGGGTAAACCTCAACCATGATAGAAGAATGTGGATAAAACCCCCAGAAAATCACTTTTTTATTTTTAAAGAATTAATTTCCCGAGTGGAGAATAGGTATTTGGTCACCTACAAACAAGCAAGATTTCTTGGTGTCAAAGAGGTCTAACTTCTTCTAACGAGATCTCCACTCGTTACCTGTATTAATAGCATCTGTTTTAACTCGTTATCGGTATAAAAGACACCTGTCCACAACCTCAGTCTCTCACACTCCAAACTCCACTGTGGCCAAGACCAAAGAGCTGTCGAAGGACACCAGAGACAAAATTGTAGGCCTGCACCAGGCTGGGAAGACTGAGTCTGCAATAGTAAAACGCTTGGTGTAAAGCAGGGGTCTCAAACCGGTCCTCAAAGGGCCGCAGTGGGTGCAGGTTTTCATTCCAACTCAACAAGAGGATACCTTTTGCAAGTGTAATCAGTTAATCAGTTGATTGCAGCCAGGTGCTACTTATTTTAGAAGACACCTGATTAGTTAAAATGTCAGCACTGGATCGGCCCTCGGTGGAATCGGTTTGAGACACCTGGTGTAAAGAAATCAACTGTGGGAGCAATTATTAGAAAATGGAAGACATACGACCACTGATATTCTCCCTCGATCTTGGACTCCATGCAAGATCTCACCCCGTGGCGTCAAAATGATAACAAGAACGGTGAGCAAAAATCCTAGAACCACACGGTGCGACCTAGTGAATGACCTACAGAGAGCTGGGACCACAGTAACAAAAGCTACTATCAGTAACAATGCGCCGCCAGGGACTCAAATCCTGCACTGCCAGACGTTTCCCCCTGCTGAAGCCAGTACACATTCAGCCCCGTTTGCGGTTCGCTAGAGAGCATTTGGATGATCCAGAAGAGGACTGGGAGAATGTGTTATGGTCAGATGAAACCAAGATAGAACTTTTTGGTAGAAACACAGGTTCTCGTGTTTGGAGGAGAAAGAATACTGAATTGCATCCGAGGAACACCATACCCACTGTGAAGCATGGGGGTGGAAACATGCTTTGGGGCTGGTTTTCTGCTAAGGGACCAGGACGACTGATCTGTGTAAAGGAAAGAATGAATGGGGCCACGTATCGAGAGATTTTGAGTGAAAATTTCCTTCCATCAGCAAGGACATTGAAGATGAGACGTGGCTGGGTCTTTCAGCATGACAATGATCCCAAACACAGCCAGGGCAACAAAGGAGTGGCTTCGTAAGAAGCATTTCAATTGGCAGCAAAACAGCCCCACAGCATAATACTACCACCACCATGCTTGACGGTAGTCATGGTGTACTTGGGGTTAAAGGCCTCACCTTTTCTCCTCCAAACATATTGCTGGGCATTGTGGCCAAACAGCTCGATTTTTGTTTCGTCAGACCACAGAACTTTCCTCCAGAAGGTCTTTATCTTTGTGCATGTGATCAGCAGCAAACTTCAGTCGAGCCTTAAGGTGCCGCTTTTGGAGCAAGGGCTTCCTTCTTGCATGGCAGCCTCTGTCCATGGAGATGCAAAATATGCTTGACTGTGGACACTGACACCTGTGTTCCAGCAGCTTCTAATTCTTGGCAGATCTGCTTTTTGATGATTCTCGGTTAAATCTTCACCCTCCTGACCAATTTTCTCTCAGCAGCAGGTGACAGCTTGCATTTTCTTCCTGATCGTGGCAGTGACAAAACAGTGCCATGCCCTTTATACTTACAAACAATTGTTTGCACTGCAGCGTGCCAGTGACAAAACAGTGCCATGCACTTTATACTTACAAACAATTGTTTGCACTGCAGCTCCTTTGAAATGGCTCCAAGTGACTTTCCTGACTTGTTCAAGTCAAGGATTCGCTTTTTCAGATCCATGCTGAGCTCCTTTGACTTTCCCATTGTAGCGTTTGTGGGCGTTTGCATCCAATGAGCCCTATTTAAATGGCCTCAGAAGTCACCAGCTGTAGTCACTCATAATCACTCACAAGAAGTTAAGAGGCCATGCTATGAAGCTCATTTCACTGACACAACTTTCTAAGTCACCAAAATTGCTAATTTGTGTTGCTGTATGTATATATTTGACCCAGCAGATTTGATCACTTTTTCTGTTAACCCATAATAAAGTCATAAAAGAACCAAACTTCATGAATGTTTTTTGAGACAAAGAATCTGTTCCAATCACTCTCAGAGAAAAATCAGTTTTGTAGAAATAACTGGAAACTCAAGAGAGCCATGAGATTATGTTCTTCACAAGTGTATGTAAACTTTTGACCACAACTGTACATGTGTGTTTGTGTCATTGTTTATTTTCAATCTGCACAAGGGACTAAAGATAAAAATATTTACACATGTTCATTAACATGAATATGTTCATTAATATGTACTGTCCCTTTATATAAATCAAACTCAAACTTAAAACATTCACTTGAATGTTTTATGGTTAGTTAGGACCATAATTTGGTCACGCAAGATTGCTGATTCAATTCAAACAATAACCCTTAAGATTATCTAGCAAAGCCATTTTGTTCTCCCTTGAACAGATGGGTGACCGTGTGGGTCCAGTTGGAAATGGAGAAGCTAGCACCTCTAAAACCTCATCTTCAGCAGGAAGTCAAATACAATCTCCTGTGAACTGGGGCATGGACAGGCAAGAGGCACTGGTAAGTGCTTACAATTATTTGTGAATAGTTCACATTGGTTTTGCTTTTTATTTCTGTTGTTGTGCTCTTGCATGTCAGTTGACCCTTAAAATATAGTTAATTATATGTTCATGTTTTTTTAAAGAAAATCTTATGTAATATACATTGACTGAGATCTCTAACTCAAATGCTGTAGTGTTTAAGGAGTAATTATTGACCATTTGGAGTCAACACACACACTGCCACATGTGCATATAATTTTTCAAGCCTCGTAACTTGGAGATCACGTCACCCCTCATTTGAAAATGCAGGAAATGGAGCTTGCCTCATTGTCACCTGAAGACAATACACATTAAAATGGGAGATAATCCCATGCAAGTTTAGTCTTTCCCCCTCATTAATAAGAATTAAAACAGCATGCGTCATGTGTTTATGTCCATGTTTTCAACATTTTTTTTCAACATCTTTTTTCCCAAACGGAAAATCCCATCATTGCATTCTGACGTCAAAACAGAAATGACGATTCTAACTTGAGGATATTGGTATAAAAGGTACATAATGGATAAAGAACATTATAAATGAAGGGCAAAAATACCAATGATCATTCCTGTTGTTTTTCTTAAGCTATTAAATATAAAACTTTTCAGTCTTATTTTTCTGTCTAATGTTCATATTTACAAGTTCAATTACAAGTTAAAAAAAATTAAAGATGATATCTAAATAGATTACATTTAGATAGTAATACATTAATCTTTTCAAATGCCTATAACTGAAACAGTTAATAAATACGCTTCTTGATAATTGTACATGTGTACTATTTTTTTTATAGACGAGAAAACATGTAATAACCTCCTGACTACCAGTAGTTCAAATTTGTTCTATGTGGAGGACATTTGTAAACCTAAATATCTCCCCCAATGTCCATCCAATCGCATTAGTTATATATAATAGAGGACATTCGGAGCTTTCCAATGATACCAAATTTCTTTTGCAGTATTCCAATTACAGTCATACCTCTACTTACAAAATTAATTGGTCTCAGAACTTTTTTCATAACTTGAAAATTTTGTAAGTAGAGGTGTACTTTATATATAACTTATCTAATTCGTTTCACGGTCCTCACACATCTACCGACTAAACCCTTTAAAATTGGTCAACATGTCCCAATTTTGTAAGAAAGATGTGAGAAACACACAATTATGAGAGGAAATTATAAAATTATTTATTAATGACACAAAATAAATAACAAGGATATATACAAACCCATGGTAAAACGCATGGGAACAAGAGAAAGCTACCGGGATGCAACATAGAAATAGCACACAAACTTGAATAAAACATTTGATAAACACAGCATTAAGCACAACATTAATCAACAACAAGCATTAACGTTTTGTGATTTCTTCGAAATGTAATTTAACACCCATTTTATAAGTCACTTCTGGTTCTTACCTGCTTCTGCAGTGCCGGTTGACGAACATATAAAAAAACACGTAGACAATTGCCTTTGAGGACTTTTTAAAATTGTTTCTAAAATGCACAAGAAAAACATTGTCAAAGTGGGCACGACTCGTGGTGGCTGCTGCCTTCTCGTTGAATTCCTCGTGTATTGCCGAGCGTTGCATTTACTCAAGATCCGGTTTGATGCACATCGACCAACTAACTCGTCAACCTCTTTATTACGGACCACACGGCCCATTGCCTGTCCCCGCAACAAAATTTCGCCCACCGAAGGCTGCAGCTGAGGTTGCGGCACTCGGTCACAGCTTCCCCAAGCTTACCTCCCCACGACAACCTTCCGATAGTGATTAAATCCTGGCGACTGTAAGATAACGAAGATATTCTAACATCAAACATGCTTATAAAGCCACTTCCCTCCCTCACCTAGCTGGATCAGATCACCTCTGCCTATCTCTCACCCCCGCTTACACTCCACTCCGGAGGCAAACAACGCCACAAATAAAGATAATAAAAACTTGGCCCGAGGACGCACTCTCTCAGCTGCAGGACTGGTTTTCCCGCACCAACTGGGAACTTTTTGTACACGACAACCTCCAGGACTACACGGACTCTGTACTTTCTTACATAAAAAAACTGCATTGACAACGTCACTATAGATAAACGAATACAGGTTTTTCCTAACCAAAAACCCTGGATGACCAATAAGACACAGGCACTCATCAAATGCCGTAACACCGCCTTTAGATCAGGGGACAAGATAAAATATAGAGCTGCCAGAGCTGAGCTGAAAAGAGGCATTAAAAAGGCCAAGGCAGCATATACTAAGAAAATTGAGGAGCACTTCACAGAAAATAACCCAAAGAAGATGTGGCAAGGAATACGACATATTACCAACTACAATAACAATAATATGTCTTAACGCAGATGCCTCACTAGCGGAGGAATCGAACCGTTTCTTTGCCCGCTTTGAGACTGACAAATCAGACCAAGTCTCAACACCCCCACCACCACCCTGCAGCAATACACTGACGTTCCGGGAACAGGAAGTGAGACTGGTAATGCGGTCTGTGAACACCAGGAAGGCTGCTGGCCCAGACGGAGTACCTGGGAAGGTGCTCAAAGCCTGTGCTGACCAGCTGGCTGGAGTCTTCACAAAAAATTTCAATTGTTCCCTGCAACAATCCATCATTCCATCCTGTCTGAAATCTGCCACCATTATCCCTGTCCCCAAAAAGCCAACCATTGACAGCATGAATGATTATAGGCCTGTTGCACTCACGCCTGTGATCATGAAGTGCTTTGAAAAGTTGGTAGCCCGCCATATCAGGAATACAATCCCTCCCTCAATTGACCCTCACCAGTTTGCTTATAGAGCAAACAGGTCCACTGAGGATGCTATTGCCATTGCTTTTCATACAGCACTGAGCCACCTGGAACACCATGGGAACTACGTGAGGATGCTCTTCATTGACTATAGCTCAGCCTTCAACACCATAAAACCGGACATTCTGACTGACAAACTCTCCCACCTTGGACTATCCTCTTCAATCTGCTGCTGGATAAAGAACTTCTTGACCAACCGACCACAGACTGTTAGACTTGGTCCCCACCTCTCTTCCTCCATTACACTGAGCACTGGCTCCCCTCAAGGCTGTGTACTGAGTCCTCTTCTGTACTCCCTGTACACATACGACTGTACACCCACCCACCAGTCTAATGCCATCATCAAATTCGCTGACAACACCACTGTGGTCGGACTCATCTCAGGAGGGGATGAGTCGGCCTACAGAGATGAGGTCAACCAATTGTCTTTGTGGTGCTCGGTGAACAATCTCACACTGAACACCACGAAAACTAAAGAAATAATCCTGGACTTTCGCAAACATGGCACAGATCTGGCCCCACTCATAAATGGAGTATGTGTAGACAGGGTCCAGTCCTTTAAATTCCTGGGGGTCCACGTCACGGATAAGCTCTCATCGTCTACAAACATCACGGCAGTGGTGAAGAAGGCTCAGAAACGACTCCATTTCCTCAGGGTACTTAGGAAGAACAACTTGGGCACCAAGCTTCTGATAACCTTCTATAGAACGACTGTAGAGAGAATCCTGGCGTACTGCATCACAGTGTGGTACGCTGGAAGCACGGCGGCAGACAAAAAGGCCATGCAGAAAGTGATTAACACTGCCCAGAGGATTGTCGGCTGCTCTCTGCCCTCACTGGAAGACATTGCCAGCCCTTGTTACCTCAGCAGAGCCAGGAACATCATAGGGGACCCTTACCACCCTTGTCACAATCTGTTCCAGCTGCTGCCCTCTGGCAGACGCTATAGGTCCCACAAAGCACGGACAAATAGGCTTAAGGACTTTTTTCCCCACATCCATCAGAACTCTAAATTTGCGGTAACAGAACACCCTTCTGCGGTAATATGAAAAGATGTTTGGGTGGTGATCTGCCTCCTACTAGCTGACTGAAGGTAAGTGAAAGACAGTGAGAGGTAAGCGACCTGTATCCATAACAGCAGAATGCCAAATTACAAGATTTCCGTAACTATCACTTATTTAGGTCTTTTGCCGAGTAAACGCAGCTTATGGAGAAGCACCACCAATTTCGTCACACACAGTTTCTGGGTGTGATGACAAGTAGGCTTTTTGTTGTTGATAATGATGACAGGGCCTATGTCCGATTATTATTAAATAAGTTTAATCAAACAATGGGTTAAAGAAAATGGAGGGTTGTTGTGAGACAGCCAATGAGAGCCCGGTATATGGTGGAGTGAGCTTCTAAAGCGAGAATCATTGCATCCGCGACAGTATTTTCAAAATGAAATAACGGATAAGGAATGCATGTATTTTGGGGGGTTTTCGTAACTTGGATTTTTTTTTTTTATCTCGAGGCACTGATTTGCATATAAAAAGCTTTCGTAACCTGGAAATTTCGCACCTAGAGGCATTCGTAAATGGAGGTATGACTGTACTTCACATAGATTGGGGAATTTCTAAATAAATGTGATTGGACAACATTTTTTTCCTGGTAGTCAGGAGGGTATGTTGGTAAATAATAGGGGTGAACCGACTTCGTTTTTTTATTATTGTGACCATGTCTGGTTTCGGCTTTCAAGTTCTATCAAAAGAGAAGCTGTGTCCAAACTTTTTAAAGTTGTAAAGTAGTCCAGAATTATTCGCAAAATTCAAGGTATTTCTGTAATAATTACCGGTTTATTTGAGGTGGACAATCTGACCTACTTCCAAAGTTAGCGAAACACAAATATCCAATACTCGAACAATTGTTTCACAGTTTTATACATAGGAATGTGCAGTATCCTGAAAAGTTAATTTTAAAAGAAAAGTGAAGCTCTTATTCTGGACTACATTACAACTTTCAAAAGTTTGGACACAGCTTCTCTTTTGATAGAACTTGAAAGCCGAAAACCTGAAACCTGTAGTCTAAATGTGGCATGTTAAATTGTATTCTACAGGATAGGTATTGTATATGTTAATATGACAGATTGATTGGACCAAAAACATGCTTAATCCAGGTGCTGCCATCATCAAATTTAAGAGCAGGGCCATGTGGCAACACTTCTGCAGTTGAGGCTTCATGTGCTGCCAGTGAGGACGACGACGATCGTCTTTCTACCTTCCTGGAACCAAAATATTTCTGTCAGAACTTTCATCAGGCGCTAGAAGATGAATGGATCAGCTGTCCAAACAACCTAGATGTGGAGTTTCAGCAAGGTTTGTGTGAATGAATAGAATGGAAAGCATCTTATTTTTAAATGAGTTTATAGAAGGTAGAAGGTCTATCACCTAATTGGGTACCTTTTACAATATGTATTACAAAATAGTATGCATATCCACTGATATATTACGTAGCCTCTTAATAGTAATACTCTTATTTTTAAGGTGCTGGTGCCCATCATAGTGTGGTGTACCAGAATGAAGAAGGCCATTGGGTAACGGATCTTGCTTATTGCACGTCCTTTGAGAAGGAATTTGGTGAAACTATATTACAAAACGATGGGCAATTT
Organism: Stigmatopora argus; assembly: GCF_051989625.1. Taxonomy (NCBI): domain Eukaryota; kingdom Metazoa; phylum Chordata; class Actinopteri; order Syngnathiformes; family Syngnathidae; genus Stigmatopora; species Stigmatopora argus. The sequence continues at coordinate 4,189,495 of NC_135390.1, read as the reverse complement.
CAATCTGAAGACTTTGTTTCTGCCAGTAAGCATCACATTTAATTTGATAAATGGTGTATTGTTATATTCACTAAAAACAGTTGATGTGATCCGGATGTCATATTAGATTAAACTATATAGTAATTTTTTCTTGAGTTTTATTTCTTTCTTTTATTTTTTGCAGGTGATGCATTAGGAAAAATCATGAAAGATCAGGTGGAATTTGAAAAGGAGCACCAATTTATGCAGGTATCAATAACAGAAATGTGCTTCATTTCTGCGTTGCCTGACAAGCAATTGGTGTTAACTGTGTTGCGAGATTACTTTGACGTTTATTCTTTCGCCCTCCAGTCATAAATCTCAACTAATGTTCAAATTTTAATGCAAATATAATAATGTATAATTATTAAGTAATTATAATATATAATTATTAATTAATTATAATACATAATGATTAATTAATTATAATAATTATAATATATAATTATTATTTATAATAATTATAATATATAATTATTTATAATAATTATAATATATACTTATTAATTATAATATCGTATAACTGCCATAAATTATTTCCGTATTTTTCTGACTGTAAATTCCATTTTTTAAAATGTACAGTCATACCTCTACTTAGGAAATTAATTGGTTCCAGAACTTTTTTTGTAACTTGAAAAATTCACATAGAGCAGTACTTTACATGTAAATTCTCTAATTCGTTCCACGGTCCTCATACAACTGCCAAGTATACCCTGGTCAAAGTGTCCTAATATTTATATGAAAGATGTGAGAAAAACAAAAATGAGAGGAAATTATAAGAAAACAGTTTATTAAAATGAATATAATGGCCAAACATCCTGGTTAAAATGTGCCCTGCGCCGCTGTAACAGTTCCCTCTGCGGCCGATAATGGGAGACATAATACCAGTCCGTGTTTGTCCGCCAGATGGCGGCAAGAGCCATTTCCAATAAATATCACTGATAAGTAGTCGGGGGCGGTCATAGCAATGTTTTTGCTCGTTTCTGTTGATAGTCCTGCGTGAAATACAATTTTAATGAAGGTTCACCAAATTTTCTAATGCTGCATTACCATGCTGCAAAGCATTTATAATCTCACGAGATCACTTAATTGTTCTTTCTGCTTTACCTCAAATTGATTTTCATATAGGAGGAGCAAATTCTACCAGTTAGCAGCAATGGTGTCTTTCAGAATGACTCGTCTTGGAAGGCAGGTAATACCAGCCACATTTTGATGAGGGCTTCTCAAGTTACCTCTGAGTTTAATCCCGGCGACCAAAGCTACTTGCGACTTTCACTGGGGCAGTTCTTTGAACAACGTTCTGAAGCTTTGGGCTGTCTCGGCAGTGGTAGCGTGGATGGCATTAAACGGGTTAGTGAGATTTGCTCCTTGCAAATACATGTATAAAACATAGAGCTCAACAGTAAGAGATTTTTTCTAGTTTTCTGCAAGAATTAGTTAGAATGATAAAATACTGCTATTACATTTAAAAAAAATACTGTTTTTCGTTAAGATGTAACTTATAAAATGTTTAATCAATCCTGCAGCCATCATTTGGGTATGTTATTACCTCTCCAGAAAAGAGGGAACCATTTGCACTAATTCAACCCTGTGACTTCTCAATCGATGAAAGCTCTCCTCACGTTGACTCCATGGGAGTCAACAAAATGGATAAAACACTGAATACTGGTGAGTCCACAGTATTTCTTTTTAACTTGCCGGCTAAATGTAAGATGATCAATGAAGAAAAAAATTAAAATCATTGAGATCTGAGAGAAGAGCAATACATATAACCTTTGGAGGATTTTTTTTTTCAGAGAACCTGAGTAAAACCTTTTTATCACCTGATATGGTTTCACTAAAAGGCAACACACAGCTTGGCCTTTCTGAACAGAAGGTAAAATAATCTTGTGTGATTTTTTTTTGTTAACCCATAAACAACTTGCTAGACTTTGATGCAAATGGAATTTTGAAATGTGCAAATTAGCTGGTTAAAATCATTATTGTACTGTAAATTCAGTAATTTGCGTGGCCGGATGATTCGCCTAAAGACGTTTCGCAGACGGACGTTTGACAGATGGACAGGTCGCCGAATGGACGTTCCACCGAACGGTCATTCAGCGGAGGTTTCGCCGGCGCGCTCGCCCCGCCCCCGGATCGTGTGTGTACACGTTTTTCAACCTCGGCCCGCGGGCCATATACGGCCGTTACAGATAACATTCATTTAGGAATAACAAGGGCATGTACTGCCCCCCGCAATAACAAGGGAATGTACTGCCCCCCGCTGGGCATAATTCTAAATCCAAGTATACGGCATATAATGACAGCAATCATGTTAAATCCATCCTAAAACCGCATTTAATGATCAAATACAAATACTGGAGCTATTTGGACATTAGAACCGAGCCCAGGGAAGTGAATTCCTCGGTAAAATGTCGCGATGATGTCGCGATAAGGCAAAAAAATGTCTATATACGACCATTCGCCAAACGGCTCAAAATGCGTTTAATGATTAAATACAAATACTAGTATTGTATATACAAATACTAGTATTTGTATTTAATCATTAAACGCTGTTTTCGGCTGGATTTGACCGAATTTGAGAGCATTTTGAGCCGTTTGGCGAATGGCCCGGTTCTTAAAATGGCCGACAAGCGACGACGTCTAGCTCCGTTGCCTCACAACGCGCATCGGATATCTAGTCTGTAATACACGATACCTATGGGAATTCCAAGCAAAAAAAAGGAAAACGACGAAGAATATGTGAATTTCCTTTTTCTTCGTTTAAATAAAATACTAGTATAAAATACAATACTAGTATAAAATACAATACTAGTATTGTATATACAATACTAGTATTTGTATTTAATCATTAAACGCATTTTGAGCCGTTTGACGAATGGTCGTATATAGACGTTTTTTTTGCCTTATCGCGACATCATCGCGACATTTTACCGAGGAATTCACTTCCCTGGGCTCGGTTCTAATGTCCAAAGAGCTCCAGTATTTGTATTTGATCATTAAATGCTGTTTTAGGATGGATTTAACATGATTGCTGTCATTATATGCCGTGTACTTGTATTTAGAAATATGCCCAGCGGGGGGCAGTAAATGCCCTTGTTATTGCGGGGGGCAGTACATGCCCTTGTTATTCCTAAATGAATGTTATCTGTAACGGCCGTATATGGCCCGCGGGCCGAGTTTGAAAAAAACTTGTACACACACGATCCGGGGGCGGGGCGAGCGCGCCGGCGAAACCTCCGCTCGGCCGAACCTCCGTTCGGCCAATTGACCGTTCGGTGGAACGTCCATTCGGCGACCTGTCCGTCTGTCAAACGTCCGTCTGCGAAACGTTTTTAGGCGAATCATCCGAGCACCGTAATTTGATATGACTTGGCTTGTGAGGATACGCAGTACAGAATATGAATGAATAAATGGCTTAATGTGTTGATTTTTGTTTTTGTTTGTCTGTTTAGGATCATGACTCCCCTGAAGTTTTGCTTGCCAACATTGAAGGGCATACTAGTATGACAATTATGGGGAATCAAAGTTTTGTTTCACCATACAATAACAGCGATCTTAAGCTGAATATCAGCGCAATTGCATCAGCCATTGCAGATGCTTCCATCAGTACTGACCCATCGCAGTTGGCTGCCATGATCATGGAGCTTTCCAAGAAAAGTAGGGTGAGGAATCAAACAGGGCCCTTCAGACCTGCAGGAACTAAGGTATTCATAAATTCAATTTCATTATCATATATAGTTGGCTAAGTTAGGCTTCTGCGACCTTTGTGGGGAAAAGCGGCTCAGAAAATGATTGAATGAACGTTTCATTTTTTTCTTCATATTGCAAAGACTTGTAACCTGATATCAGTTGCATGTACAAGTGTGTGTGTGTGTGTGTGTGTATATTTATGTACGTGGATGGCAACGCACTCGTAACCGAACAAACAAATTTAAATTAACTTGGATTAATATATACAGACACACTCAAACATACGTTTAATGTAACTTTACACATCTGAATTATAATTTTGTTTTACATTCTTATACCTTCTCCTGGCCGGGTTAGCTGTTTGCCACGCCTCCACCCTCACGTTCGCTATCGATGGGCTGTTTGCTGTTGTATTACTTTCAAAATATTCCGAAAATGATGCACACAAAGGTCCTCACAATAGGATAACTCACGACCACTTACCAACGAGAAGTAGTCTTGAATGAGCGATCGCGGGAGCTAACAGGCTAAGGAAGGAAAAACACTAAAAAATGCAACAGCTCAGCCTACCCACGTATTGATCGTGGGTAATAAAGTTTTATTCTGAAAAAGGGTGCCATTGGCAATCGGTGTTGTGTGCACGAGTATACTTCATTACCCAGAAAGCCCTCTTTTTGCCCGCGCATGCGCGTTGTGCGATTTCTGGTCCATGTGTAGGAGAAACTCTTGTGTAGAAACCGTTCAGTGCTCGTAGATATGTTATACAGGAAAGAGATGCAGCAAAAAAGCTACAATGATAAACAGCCTCTCATGTCATGGCCACCTGGCTTTCTCGCATCTCGAAATTTTTCTCGTATCTCGAGCATCTCGTAGGTAGAGCTGCTCGTGTACCACTGTACATGGTTTGCGCCTATACGAAAATACAAGTACACAAGTACAATTATCAAGAAGTATATTTATAAAATATCAAGACTATAATGTATTAATATCTAATTATAATCCTATAAATAAAAAAGTAAATGCTTAAAGTACTGCACTCACATTGAAAATAGTTCAGCTCCGCTTGATTTAAATAATAATAAAAGAAACGGGTTCTTGGAGCTTTAGTCCAAGTCCTCTTTGTCATATTCGAGAGGCATTTTTCTTGTACAAATATTGCTGTTGTTGTCTTGACACTGTCCAGACAATTGCCAATGGCTCCATCATCCATCAATGTTGTCATCAGTGTCCTTCTGAGTGGCCCAATGCAGTGTGTTGACGACGTATCGTCATGCTAGCTTCACGGCCGTATCTACGACGTAAATCTATCATAATACTGGTTCATAGTTTTATTCCTTGGAGTCGGGTGTCTTTGTCCACACGAGAATTTGCACATTGAAGGATGCAAGCTTCGGGCACTGAACAACGGCACGTGCGCGCTGGTGATAAAGCAAAAGTGGCAACGCTTCGTAGAGAATGGTCGCTGCAACGTGCAGCACGGAAACCTGGGCGGAGAGACTAGCCGCTACACCTCGGACCTCTTCACCTCATGAGAATTTATTTTTATTTATTTGCAGCATACAGATCGCCACAACACGCGTGGATTGAATTGAATGCTTTTATTGCCATTATAGTATAATGAAATATAAAGCTTTCACCACATAGTGCACAAATAACAGCAGACGGACAAATAAATCAATAAATAAGTAGTCCAAGTGAGGTCTGCAGAGTGAAGCACACTTGTCTGAAATCCAAGATGAGTTCCATGGTTGTTGGAGACGTTCAGCGCCAAGTCTCACCACTCGCTGAGTCTATGGACGCAACAACAAACAAGCAGACACAATCAACATATAGTAGAGATAAATAATCAATAAATGGGAAATAAATAAGTAGTGCAAGTGAGGTCAGCAGAGCAGAGCAGGCTTGTTCCGTCAGAAGTCCAGGATTGGTTACACGGTTTTGGAGACGTTCCGCGCCTAGTTGCTCCACTCAGAGTCTATGGACGCACCATCAAACAGGCAAACACATGGAAATCAATACATAGTAACGATAATTAATCACTAAATAGTAATGATAAATAAATAATCACAAAATAGTAATCGATAAATGAATGGTCAAAATAATAAATAAGTAGCTTAAGTAGTAGTAATAAGTTTTGATTAGGTCCTAGGTGCAGAACTCGAGTATGGTTTAACTTGAGTATGGTGACAACTCTTGGGAAGAAACTGTTCTTGAGTCTGATTGTCTTTGCAGTTATAGCTCCCTAGCGCCTTCCAGAGGGCATCAGGTTGAAGTGGTGGAAGCTGGGATGCACATTGTCTTTTATAATGCTCACTGCCCTTCTAAGGCACCAGGATTCGTAGATGCTGGACAGGCTGGGTAGGGGTGCGGTTGATGATCTTTTGGGCTGAGTTGATCACCCTCTGCAGGTTGGTGTTCAATTGCTCCTTCCTGAGTACAGTGGTAACTCGAGATACGAGCTTAATTCGTTCTGGGACTGAGCTCGTATGTCGATATTCTCGTAACTCGAACGAACGTTTCCCATTGAAATGAACTAAAAACAAATTACCGTAATTACTCGAATATAACGCGCACTCGAAAATAACACGCAGGTAATTTTGGGCCAAAAATATCTGGAAAAACGCAGTAATCGAATATAGTGCGCACCTAAAATTTCCCGCTGACGAAAATCAGAAATCTTACCTTTTTTTCTTCGTTTCACGATTGTTTTGTTCAAACAAATTTATTCATTAGAATCCTTCAAATGAAGAGTTCCTCTCTCTCTTTGTCTGTCCTCTTGTTATGATCGCGCCGCGTCGCTGGGTCGTCGCAGCGCGATCGGGGGCATCTGTTACGGTCGCGCCGCGTTGTGCGACGCGACCGTGGATTTAGGTACACCCAAATGCAGGAAGCAGGAGAGGACGAGGCATTCAGCGTGATACGGAGTCCTTTAATGAATCAACCAAGGCGTGGAAACAAACGTGGCCGCATGCGGCGCGCATACGGACAGAGGCAACAGAATAACGACAGCTAGCGACCGCTAGCAACCGCTAACAACAGTCAATGATAGTCAACGATAGTGAACGATCCGGCGATGTGTGATGACGCGTCGCTACTTAAATACAGGAAACGAAAGCAATCAATGGATTGGCTACAGCCGGTATGCGTCAACGGCAACCCAGGAGGGCCAAAAGGGCCACTCCTGACACCTCTCATACATCTCTTCGTTGAGAATCCTATCAACGTCCACGCTTCCTTCATCCACTTCCTCTTCCTCCCACAACACATCATCCGATTGGCTTTACGAGATGACGTAAAATCCGTGCGTCGGCTCTACGAGATGACGTAAAATCCGTGCGTCAAAGTGAGTTTGACAATGCTTTTTTCGATCGAAAATTTGTAATTTATTTTAGTTATTGATTATAACACGCACCCCCAACTATTGGAATTAATTATATAGCAAAAATCTGCGTGTTATATTCGAGTAATTACGATAATTTGTTCCAACCCTCTGAAAAAACACCCAAAACGGATATTGGATTGGAAAAAAATGTTTTTCTTCTAATTTGCCATCTATTAACAAAGCAATACATAACTAGTGGTTTAATTTTACTAAAATTTGTTTAATAGAACTAAGAGTTCGCGGAGGGTAGAGAGGGGGGGTGGAGCGCGAGCGGGGGAGACCTTCTGCACCGGTGAATCGTAATATAACATAAACAAATTTAAATGAAATTGGATTACGATGCAGACACACTCAAAAATAAGTTTAAACTAACATTACACTAAACTTAATTCTAATTTTATTTCACGTTTCTATAATTTTTTCCCGGCCGTGTTGGCTCTGTTTGCCCCGCCTCCACACTGACTTTCAGTCAATATTGAGGGTTGTTTGAGTTTGTATTCCCTTCAAAATATTCCGAAAATGATGCACACAAATGTCCTCACAATAGGATAACGCACGACCACTTCCCAACGAGAAATAGTCTTGAATTAGCGATCGCACCGCCAACGAGAGCTAACAGGCTAAGGGGGGAAAAACACTGAAAAAATACAACGCTCCACTGTTCGCAGAGACATTACAAAGAGGGAGTTGCGACCAGAGAAATTACAAAGAGGGAGTTGCAACCAGAGACATTACAAAGAGGGAGTTGCGACCAGAGACATTACAAAGAGGGAGTTGCGACCAGAGACATTACAAAGAGGTAGTTGCGACCAGAGACATTTCACAAGAGAGTTGCGGGAGAGAGCCAGTGCCCCTGATGTTCTTATGAGCAGCCAACGAGAAGTAATATATACTGCTCGTAGCGATCGCTCCGCCATTCGCGCTGAGTGATGGAAAAAAACACTGAAAAAAATGCAACGGTCCGTCCAGTGCTCGTAGATATCTGTTACACACGAAAGACATGCGGCAAAAAAGACAGTGCGCTTCAATGATAAACAGCCTCTCATGTCTTGGCCACCTGGCTTCCTTGTATCTCAAAATTTTTCTCGTATCTAGAGATAATTATTTGCCCGAAATTTTTCTCGTATCCAGATATAATTATTTGCTTGAAATTTTACTGGTATCTCGAAATGCTCGTATGTCGGGGTGTTTGTATGTCGAGGAGCACTGTACTCTCACGAAATATAGCCTCTGCTGCGCCTTCTTGATGAGTGCTGTGGTATTTGCCGCCCAAGTGAGATCAGCAGAGATGTAGACTCCTAGGAATTTGAAAGTCTCTACTTGCTCCACACATTCACTGTTAATATACAGGGGCGATGGAGCAGCCTTTTTCCGTCGGAAGTCCAGGATGAGTTCTCTGGTTTTGGAGACATTCACCGCCGAGTTGTGGAGAGCGCACCGCTCGCTGAATCTAAGGACCTCATCTCTGTAGGATGTCTCATTCAATTCTCCTGTGTGTATATGTGAAGGGGAGCCCATTTTCCTGTTTTTTTAAAGCATGAGGATGGTTAAACTTGTTGATTAAGGCTAGGTTTATCCTGAAGCCAGCCAGCAGCATCCCCACACATGAAGAGCATCAGGCGGTCTGTGTGAACCCAAGCACTTTCAGCTCATTTTTGAATAAGAATGTCCTGGAAGGCATCCTCTTCCATATCACATTTTGGGGTCTAAATGATCGTAAGAAAGGTGAGGATTCAGCCCAGAACTACAACAGCTGACTTGGTCATATACTAAGACATCATGGTTTGAAATCATGCACGGCATTAAATGTTCCACTGCTTAAACCAGTACATGTTAAGTTTCCCAATGACTATTTGGATTATACAGAGGAGTCATGGAAGAAAGTTTTGCGGTCAGATGGGACCAAAAAGCGTATTGGTCATAATTCCACTAATCCTGGTTGGAGGGAGAAGAATGATAAGTACATTCCTTTGAAGCATGGGGGCGGTAGCACCATGCTTTGGGGGTGGTTATACAAACCCAATAGAAAATCTTTGGAGGGAGCTCAAACTCTGTTTCTCTGTGACAGCCCAGAAACCTGACAGATCTAGAAGAGATCTGTGTGGAGGATTGGGTTTAAATGCCTCCTGAAGTGTGTGCAAATCTGGTGATTAACTACAGGAAATGTTTGACCTCTAGAATTGCAAACAAAGGCTACTGTACCAAATATTAACATTTGGTTCCCTCAGTTGTTCAAATACTTATTTGTGGTTGGATCGCACAAAAAATCTTTAAAAAAATAAATCTAACATTGTGATTTCTGGATTTTTCTTTTTAGATTCTCTCTCACGTTGAACCTGTGATGAAAATTTCAGACCCCTCATGATTTCTAAGTGGGAAAACTTCCAATTCAAATAATTGAACTGATTGTAGGTTATTATCACGAAGGAAGTACAGTATCAAGCAGGAAAAGGGATTTCCTGTGTATTTGTCTGCCCGTTTGTGTTTGTTAAAGAGGGCGTTGTTTTTACTTGTTGATGACGGGGGATGTTGGGTCACATTCATCATGCGTTTATTTTCCCCAAGTGTCAGATAGACGTCCGATTTTTATCACGTATGAATGAGCTCTGGTTTGACATGAAATCAACAGAATTGGACTGTTCTTACTGCATGAAATATATGGCAAAGAAATAAAAATTGACTTGTAATTTGAACATAGCTTAACTTTCGCTTTTAATTTAGAAAATACATTTAATGAATAATACATTAATATTGAAGTTTAGTTGATCTTTGATCTTCTCTAATACCACCCGCTCATAATAGCTTCTTATTAAACAAGGAACATGATTAAAAAAAAAAAAATTAAATGGAATATGAACAGATTTCCCCCATGTTCCTAGGGCAACCCTAAAGAAGACCAGAATGGCCTGTCAGAGAGTCTACAGAGTACCTCCTGCGTTGAAGACCAGAGTCACTTAAACATTGAGAAATACTTAAAACAGGTTTACATGTCTGCCTTCAGTGACACATCTTCAGCACAAAATACCTTTGATCTTACCAGCTGGGCTGACAACATCAAACAAACTAAGAGCAACCAAACCGAACAAAATGAAGAACAAAGTTCAACTAAATGCTTGGACAGTAAAACTGGCCCAGAAAAAGAAGAGGAACATGCATGTAGAGAACCATCATTAAAGACCGATTCTTCCACAATATCTAGGCCATATACATTTTCTCATGATAAAACTGCTCTGACTAAGATTTCAATTCCTTGCCCTCATTCCTGCTCCCTCAGAGATTTGGACTCAAAAAAATCTGTAATGCACAGTTTACCTGCAGAAAGAAATGCCACATGTGACAACAGTCTGTGTCCGACTGGAAACACTAGTAGTTTCTCAGCAAGACCATCTTCAGATTATGAATCTAAGATAGAGGATTTAAATACACTAGGATCCTATGTTGGGTGCTCCTCGGAGACACATCCCAACAGTTATGCAGGCACCTCTTCCTCCCCACTTTCCAACAAACACCATTCAAGCCCTCACTCTCTTAAAAGTTCCTCTCCTCCAATAGAAAAGATGACTAGCACGGTCCAAGACCAAGGTGTTAGACATAGTAACCCCTCAGGAAAGAATGCTCCACTTCAAATCCCTGATCCTGTGTCTCATTCCTCTGCTGAAATACATGTTCCTTCCCTCCAAAATCCTGAGACCGCATGCCACTCTAAATCCGGTGAGTACAAGTTTGTACTTGATCGTCTCTGTTAGTGTGATCAGCTCAATTAACTATCGTATAGGCAATAGTATTGTAACGTAATTAAGTCAGGCCATTTGTTTTCAGATCTGCCAACAGAACACCGTGTGGAGGAAACACAGTGTAGCTTCAGACCATCTACCTCTCCTCTAACTCACTCCTCTCCTAGTCAAAGTCCCCAGCTTAAAGCTAACAGGTATTGTATCAATTTTGAAGTTGCAGTTTGAAGCAAAGTTGAATATTTCGTAAATCTATTTACACAATCATGAATCATGTAAGCATTTGTTCTGTTCGAGATTATTAGTGCAATTTTGTGGTTATCTTATTTCTTTTATTTCCCTCGTTAAAACCTCTATCAATGACATTGTCTTGTTGGCTTTACATTTTTTTACAGTGCTGTATCTCCTTCATTAGCCAGTGGTATTCTGGGAGGAAAACACCCAAGTCATGACATCTCCTCCCAGTCTAGCTGCTCCAGCCCCAGTCTCAGCAGACTCACATATGTCTCAGTGAATGATGTCACTGTTGTTCCAACACCTGCAAGAGAAAAGGTGCGATTAAAAAAGTTTTTAGATGTATAAATTTTCTCATATGTAATGTAAAAAGACAAAAAAATGTAATAGCTTTAACCAAATGAACATTTTATTTAAAATAGTCATACCTCTACTTACGAATGCCCCTAGGTTTGAAATTTTCAGGTTACGAAACCTTTTGAGATGCAAATGAGTGCCTCAAGATACTTTTATATATTTTATTTTGAAATTGTCGCGGATGCAGTGCTTCTTGCTTGACTCTCATTGGCTGTGTCACAACAAACGTCCATGTTTCTTTGACTGCCGTTTGCCATTGTGTGGCTGAGTGCCTTCGACGGACTCACAGTCAAGCCTCAACCTGAACTGCAGCCTGCGGTGGGCGAAATTGTGTCGCGAGGGCAGGCGATGGGGCTGGTGGTCAGTATGGAATGCTGACAAGTTGGTCGAGGGGCACCAAAACTAACTCAACGGAGCAGGAGTTAATTCAACGCTCGGCAATACATGAAGAATTAAAACGAGAAGGCGGCTGAGGAGCAAGCAGCCACGATTCTAACAGCACAAATCAGAAAAAAAATTGGGGAGAAATTTTACAGACTTTCTGTCTCCGTGGGAAAAAAACATCCTGAAAAAGTGTTCACGAGTCGTGCGATCGCCCACTTTGACGACGTTTGTCTTGTGCATTTTAGAAACATTACTAAAAGTTGTCGAATGCAATTGTCTGTAAATCAATTTTTCACAAAACGTCTGTCAACAAGCACCGCCAAAGGGGAACTTAAATCCAAACAGGTAAGAAGCAGTGGCGATAAATAAAATGATTGAAAAATTGAATGCCAAAGAAATCACAAAATGTTGATGAGAAATATTAAACGTTCAATGTAATGTTGTTTTGAATTCTTAATCTTGTTTATTAGATGTGTGTTCATATATGTTCGTGGGTACTTGGACGATTCGCCGACGGTCGTTTGGCCGAACGGACATTTGGCCGAACGGACGTTCCGCCGAACGGACGTTCCGCCGAACGGACGTTTCGCCGAACGGACGGTCGGTCGAACGGACGTTTCACCGTCGCGGCATTCGCGCGCTCGCCCTTTAGTATCCATTCTGGCCCGCAAGTCAAAAAGTTTGCCCACCCCTGGTATAGACAAACTTGCCTCTTTTATCCTATTATTGTCCCAAATTAAACACATTGTCAAAAAGCTGCCATTCAAAAAAATATTTTATTAAAAATTATATTAGAAAGAAAACAAAGCAAATTCTCAGATGGTGTCTTTATTAAAGCAGTAAAACTTACAAAAGCAAATTCACAGATGGTGTTTTTATTAAAGCAATAAAAAACTTAAAAATTATGTAAAAAAATTACAAATACAATATGTTAGAATAATGATTCAAACCTTTTAAATCATTATTAGTAATATTTAATTAAAAAAAGAAAAACATCTCTCAACATTTCTGGTTACACTTGCAAGGAAAATGCCATGTGACGTCGTCTTAGCCCCCAGTGCATTCTAAATTCTAGTAACTGAATCATTGTATTTAATCGCGACATTCGAAAAACATGTTTATGTAATCAGTACAATAACACCTTCTGGTTTAGAAAAACAACAGTCTGAAAATGAAATGGTGTGACAACCCCAAAACAATGGTGCATAATATTTTCATTATAAGGTAAACAAAGCATTCTTAAGTAAACCAAGCAGGATTATAATGTCAACAAAGCAGTATTATAATGTCAACAAAGCCGTATTTTCAAATCTGCTGGCGGAGCCCCGACATAACAGTCTCATTTGGTCCTGCTGGGAAAAAGTGTCCGTAACGCCTTGGCCTCTTTGCCCTTGAGGAGAGGACTGTGCAGGAAAAAAAGTCCATCTTCCCATGACTTGATTTATAGCTTTACTACTTATTGAAAAATGCTTACAACACATATAGAATATTACATAATAATTCTAACATTCCCTCCTTTTACTATATGTTTGTTATTCATTTTATGACAAATTCAAAATGAGAGGGATATCACCGTTGGCTGTTTTAATTTTACCCGCTTAGGCTCTACTCGTTCGGCAGGTCTGAAAAGCAGAAGACAAGATCATTTTCGTCCAATCCATCCTCGTAATTACCATGCTCCTGGAATTCACTGTTAGTGTCAGCACGTTTCATCAGTAGTGGATATAATTCATGCAATTTGGAATTTGTAGGGGCAATCGCAGTGGTTATAAGTCGGCTTATCAAAGATCTTAAGCAGGGAATAATACAACACCCACATAATGTCAAAATCGTAGCAAAAAGGGCTACGGAAACTGCAACGGATTGAGCCAAATTCCGATATTCTCCAAACATATCCCGCCACCAGCGCTGCCAGACGGATTCACTGACTCCAGAATGCTTCTTCATATTGCGGTTGAGGGTCTGCAGGCCATCAATGGCGTTGGTGAGGGACCCCTCGGGTGACGTGTTGTTCGGTATGTAAGTGCAACACTCATCTCCGAACATTGCACACACGCCCCCTTTCTCCGCGAGCAGCATATCAACTGCTATGCGATTCTGGAACGTCATTAGGCTGGTGGCTGCTAGTTGTTCCTTTATCGCCACAAATCCCTGTTCAGTATAATTTCCAAGTTTTTGGACATTGTAATGCAGGTAATTTATCCGATCAACATTTTTGTTTGGAGTAATTAAAAGAAAAATAGACTCCCAACCTGCTGCGATCTGATTAACCAACTTATACTCATCTGGTACGCCCCGGGGGACGCCAATCGCATCAATGTATGTCGGATCACCCTCTCTCCATGCCGATCGACGCCGTCGCGAGGGGCCCGCCATCATACCGGATTTCTGTGCAGCCAATTGTATCTCCTCTACTGTAGATGGAAAAACAGACACTGGTAATAGCAGTGAGACCAAGGCACAAAGTCCTGCTGCATTTTTGCAGGAGTCGTATATTTTGTTTTGGCCGCACCACCACCATAGGTCAGAACGTGGTATCAGGGGTGCAGTCTGTTTTAGGACGTGGGCACACCACGTCACATTTATCGCTCCCAGTGCCGGACCGTGCCCTGTGAGGACTAAACAGGTAAAATGATTAAACGCGACATGTGTTGAAAAGTTAGGCTTGTCCTTCGCTGTCGTTGTAACTGGGTAGACATTATTCCATTTCATACATTTTCTTAGTCTATTTTTTATAGTTCCATTCATCCTTTCGACAAGGCCCGCCGATTGTGGGTGGTAGGCGCAATGATTTCGCAACGAGATATGGAACCTACTGCCAATTCCATCAATTATTTTGTTAACAAAATGGGTGCCATTATCACTACAAATGGTTTCTGGGATTCCATATCGTGGAATGATATCTTTACATAATGCTTTGGCTACCGTTAACGCATCTATGTGTTTTGTTGGGAAAATTTCAACCCATTTTGAAAAGGCATCAATAATCACTAAGCAGTATCTTTTCCCCTCACTTTTACTTAATTCAATAAAAACCATATGTATCCTTTGAAATGGATATGTAGCTTTTGGAAATTGCCCACGTCTTGGCCGTATCCCCCCTTGGGGGTTATGCCGAGCACAAGCCAAACATGCTCTGCAAAAATTTTTTGCATATAGATTAAATCCATACGTTTTGTAGTGCCGTTGCACCAAAGCAACCATTCCCGCCGTGGAAACATGCGTTTTGCCATGACTCAAAATGGCCGCCCATCTAAACAAATTTTTTGGTAAGATTTGTTGGCCTTCAATGCTCGCATAAACCCCATTTTGCAATTTCGCCCCTTTATCAATCCATAATTTGAATTCGGATTGTGGGCTTTGTAACTGCATCTTTGCCAAAATATCATCTGATAAGATGTTTTTGTCATATACCGAGTCTATCATCCCAATAAAGGGTTTCCTTGCAGCCTCCTTTGCCGCCACATCAGCAAAGGCATTCCCCAAGGAAACCTGGTCATTTTTTGAAGTATGTGCTGCACATTTACAAACAGCAATATGTTTTGGGAGCTGCACCGCAGCTATCAGTCGTTGCAACAATTTAGCATGTGTCACCGCTTTGCCCGTGGAAGATATCATACCCCTATTTGCCCAATAACTAGCGAAAACGTGGCATGATGAAAATGCATATTGACTATCTGTATAAATTGTAACATCCTTGTCGCTCATCAGGATGCATGCTTCCGTCAATGCAATTAACTCTGCCGCTTGCGCAGAGTAATTGGACGGCAATGGTTCAGCTTTTAAGATTTTAGTCGCGGTTACAACCGCATACCCCGTCCGAGTTTTTCCCATTTCGTCCTTACTAGCGGAACCATCAACAAAAAGGACTTCACCGCTGTCCAGCGGTTGATCTTTTAAATCCTTCCTACACTTTGTAGCCTCTTCGGCTATCACTTGACAATCATGTTGCTCTCCCTCCCCAGGAAGTGGCAACAAAGTAGCTGGATTAATTTTAACACACCTCTCGAGTGTGAGATGTGGTTGCGAAAGCAGAATGGCTATGCAAGACAAATGTCTCGCCGGAGACAAAAATTTCATGTTTGTTTGTAGCTAAGGGTTAAAGAATGAAAAAGCACTATCGTAGCGCTGCTCTCCACCGCCATTGAAGCCGCCACCACCGCCCGCACACAATGAGGAAGCGCGCAGGCCACCTTATCTAATCTGGACGAAAAGTATGCAACAGGCCTCATTTTCCCCCCGAATTCCTGAGTCAGCACAGATGTCATGAACTCCCCTTTACAGTCCACCATCTGCACAAAAGGCTTGTTATAATTAGGTAACGCTAAAGTACCACTAGTTACTAGCATCTGCTTTAACGTACAAAATGCCGTCTCAGCCTCTGCTGTCCAATTTAGAGCCGAGGACATTTTAAAAACATCATTCATTATTTTAGCAAGGGGAGATACAATTTCTGCATAATTTGGAATCCATGCCCTACAGTAATTAGTGAGACCTAAAAATGACTATTTGTTTTTTAGTCAGTGGTTTAGGTGCGTCCAAGACCACCTTCTTTCTATCATCTAAAATTTTCTTTCCACCCTTAACCAGATTATATCCTAAATATTTTACCTGTTCTTTACAAAGCTGCAATTTGTTTTTGCTTGTTTTGTGGCCTTCCGCCGCCAGGTGCCCTATCAAGGCTACAGTGTCTATTCTACAGGCTTCTAAACTAGATGAAGCTATTAGTACATCATCCACATACACAATAATTTGGCTTCCCCCCTGCGGTTGGAACCTAGCTACACTGCTACTCATAATCTGTGAATATATCGTGGGGCTTTCACAGTATCCCTGTGGCAGTCTCGTAAAAGTATATTTTTTCCTTCCAAACGTGAAGGCAAACCAAAATTGACTATCCCGATCTAATGGGATGGAGAAAAAAGCGTTGCTTATGTCGATTACTGTAAAAAATGCCGCATCTGGATCCAAATTATTCAAAAGCGTGTGCGGGTCTGGCACACAAGGTGCGCGCTGAATTACTGCAGAGTTCACCGCTTGTAAATCCTGAACCATTCTCCATCCCCCAGAAGGGGCCGCCTTTCTCACTGGAAAAATTGGAGAGTTGCAAGGTGAATCCTCACAATCAATAATAACCCCCGCTTTTAACAAATCCTCAATTACAGGTTTTATTCCTTCCAAAGCATCAGGTTTTAACGGATATTGTCGGACACAGGGCCTGAGTTCAGATTTTGGTCTAATTATCACCGGTATCACCCCCTTTACTAGTCCTACATCAGAAGGTCCTTTGGACCATATCTCGGGAGGGACTGTTGCTAACAGCTCCTCATCCTCTTCTGATAATAGGTATATCCCCGTTGTTGATCGTGCTAGTCATTGCAGGTAGATCCCCACCCGTACGCCCATAGTTTGAAACACCGCTTTTCTGTATGTCTCCGTAATTTCGCTATACTCAAGCCCTGTGTCTAATACACTCCAATCGGTTGCCCCGCGGGCCGTTTGTACAAAGTCACGCAGCACCTCTTTTCTCTGATTGTACGGTTTGCATAAGACAATGTGTGGAGTTGCCCATTCAAGAAAAAGGTTTCTATATCCCAAAGACAACTCAACCCCCCCCCCACAACTGTTGAAATACCATCCGTGTACAGGTATTCCAATCTAATTTCAGCCGGCATGACCTGTGCTAATCTGTTCTCATAGATTTCATCAGGCCCTTCAGATCTCTTGTACCACATCAGCACCTGGAGGGAGTCTATTTTTTCAACACTCTCCCGCGTTCCAATCAAATCTGTAGCTGTAGATAACAGGGTGCTCCCCACCCCCGTCGGCGCGTTATCTGACACCTCTAGCGTATAGTAAAAAAACGCAGGCTGGCCCCCCTGCAACACATTCAATTGGCCATTTTGGATCTCTTTTCGCCTTTTAACCACCATATTACCACTAGTGGAGGGGACCAAAGCCAAGCCCAATTGTAATAGGCCATCCCTCCCCAGCAAATTGACAGGACACTCATGCACCACCAGCACAGACATTTTGCACGACTCCCCCTCCGGGTCCCTTATCCAAACCGGAAATGTCTCCGAAACGGCGGCAACTTGACCACCTGCTGTTGTCACAAAAACCCTCCGTTTTGTATGTCTAGCCCCTGGAATATCCACTTTAATCGCAGTTTTACAAGCCCCGGTATCACACAAAAATTTTAATCGCATCCCATTCACGAACAGTGTGATTTCAGGTTTAATTGTATCGAGTGCCAATATCTCCGCTAAATTTAGTTCCACTTCTCTCTGCTCAAATCCATTGCTTATCTCGTTTTGAGCAGGCCCCCCGACTAGTCATGCCGATTGGCCTTCACTTTTAGAGGCCCTGTTATTTGGGCAATCGCGGGATATATGACCTATTTTCCCACAGATCCAACAGATTTTCTCTCTGTTACCTCGATTTCTGTTGAACTTCCCTGCATATTTTTTCTCATTATCCCTGTTAAAAGGTTTACGCTCCCACCCCTTATTTTGGTAAAAAATCCCGTCCTCGTTAGAGGGTGCCCCCCCCCTTCTTTTCCCTTTCTTTTTTAAAACCTCTTCTGCATGGATCGCCTGATTTACGTATTGTTCAAGCGTGCCCGTAGACCTGTCTACCCAATGTTTTTCAACCCATTCCCTAAGCGTATAATTTGAATGAGCATGCAACACATTTTTTAGCTGCTCCTGATAAAGGCTGCCCGCCGCGTGGTCTTCAGCGATCATCATCCTGATTTGATATTCTGCAAAAGGCTCACCATCCCTCTGCTTAGCTCTGCTGATCACGGTATAATTAGCTTTTGTTTTAAACTTCCCCGTAACCCGATCAATCAGTTCATGCACTCTCAAATTCAACTCACGACCGTCATGACACAACGGGCCACCATCAGCTTTTGGATTCCAATCACCCCTAACTGCATGCCAATCACCTTTTAACGCGAACATCCAAATTTGCTGCGTTTCCACCCCATTCAGGTGATAAGATCGTCTAATGTCCTCCATTTGCAAGACAAACTCCCCCACATCAACCTTGTGCGACGTGATGCCTTCTACGGCCTTTTTCACGTCGTCCTGCGTCCACGTTCTGTGTACCAGGATAGTAGGGGCCTGCTCCTTGCCCACATTAGGATTAGCAACTTCGATCATGGGATATTGTTCAATAAACACATCAGTCATTGGCGGCGCCCCAGGCTGGGGAGATAGCGTTTCTCCCCATGCCTTTGACCATTCCCCCACGGGCCCTCCCGACCTGGTCAGCATATTTGTCGGAGGGGGCCTCGGCAGTATCTCCTCCTTTTTAACAGCAACAACACACTTCTTGCCCACCGGCCCAGTCTCATCATCCTCTTTTCTGTGGAATAACACAGCCTCTGTGTTTCCAGTCCCACCGTTATCAACTGATTTAACCCAGCCATCACTTCGTTTCCTTGCCATCATAAACCAATAATAGGTATCATTATATCCCTCCTGCTCCATTTTGTTAAGGTTTCCCCCATGTTTAGCACGTATTTTATCCTGCAGTATCAAAATCTTATGCATATTAAGCTGGCCAGCAAATCCATATTTATTTATCCATAAGTTTAGATGTTTAATTCTCAAAGCGCTCTGATTCTCAACAAATTTCCAATCCTTACACGGCAGACGCATCTTTGGATCGTCAATAGCCGCTTTACTGTTTCCACTACCCATTTTTGGAGTGGATTTGTGTGCCCCCGTAGTACCTTTTTTTTTTGTACACGGCAGACGTTTATAGACCACACCGTGTCTACCTGCTAGTGACTAGTATCCGCAGGGTTTTTTAAAATCGCTAATCCCCAGGACGCGAGCCTTACTTCTCAAAATAAGGCCTTCGCATGTGATGCCTTTTACGCACTCGGAACCCGTCAACAATATGCAGCAATCACACGCGGACTCACCAGCAAGTTGATAGATGTCTCCTTTAAGGATAGTCGTCAACCGACTAGAATCCAGCCGCTGCCGAGAAATATTCCAGCCTGGGAAAGGGATTTCTTTTGCCGTGCACGGTCACTCCAGATATTGAACTGCAGCGTCTGGATTCCTTATCGGTTTGTTGACCCCGGCTACTCGAAGGACCAAAATGTTAGAATAATGATTCAAACCTTTTAAATCATTATTAGTAATATTTAATTAAAAAAGGAAAAACATCTCTCAACATTTCTGGTTACACTTGCAAGGAAAATGCCATGTGACGTCGTCTTAGCCCCCAGTGCATTCTAAATTCTAGTAACTGAATCATTGTATTTAATCGCGACATTCGAAAAACATGTTTATGTAATCAGTACAATAACACCTTCTGGTTTAGAAAAACAACAGTCTGAAAATGAAATGGTGTGACAACCCCAAAACAATGGTGCATAATATTTTCATTATAAGGTAAACAAAGCATTCTTAAGTAAACCAAGCAGGATTATAATGTCAACAAAGCAGTATTATAATGTCAACAAAGCCGTATTTTCAAATCTGCTGGCGGAGCCCCGACATAACAGTCTCATTTGGTCCTGCTGGGAAAAAGTGTCCGTAACGCCTTGGCCTCTTTGCCCTTGAGGAGAGGACTGTGCAGGAAAAAAAGTCCATCTTCCCATGACTTGATTTATAGCTTTACTACTTATTGAAAAATGCTTACAACACATATAGAATATTACATAATAATTCTAACACAATACAAACTGTACAAAAATTACAAATACAATACAAACTTACAAATTATGTACAGGGAATTCACAGATGGCAGTTTTTATTAAAACAGTAAAACTTACAAATTATACGCAATGGCTTGTAGGTACTGTACTTTGTTTGCAAATCTATCCGGGTTTTCATAGTCATCCGTGAGCTTTTTCAACCGTTCATTAACAGCTAGTGAAAACATTAATTCATTAAATGCTTCTATGACATCCTCCTTTGGGACGAACGCCAGTGCTGAAAGTTTTTTTATTGCGAAAGTATTCATTGGGTCACTATACCAATTTTGTAGGCCACATGCCTGAATTTTTCTCCAAAGGCATTGACCGAAATGGAAAAAGCATCCAGATGTGTGAGAGTTTGGAAAATGCTTTTGTGTACTACTTATTGCAGCCTTTTCAAAATCAACAGTTATAGAACTAGGCTTCATAACACGACTTTCTTTAATCTTAGAAAATATCATATATGTTCTTTGAGTTTTAGATTTTGTGATGCAGTATACCAGGGGAACAGTATGATCCTAAAATTTGACAGCATTTGGACACGCAATGTAATTTATTAAAGCTGGGGATTGAAATATAAGAAAAAAGACAGTTGAAGGTGAACATTTATTTTCAAATTTACTTTCAACATTAAGGACATATTATTATTCAACAAAAGAGAGCAGTCTTTAAATTGAGAGTGATGAGCGGCATTGCATGGCAAAGAGAAATGAATGAGGTCATTGATTTTTACTATAATTTGGACAATGCCGGCGGCAGGCCGGATTAAAAAGCCTAACGGGCCGTATATGGCCCGCGAGCCGAGGTTGAAAAACATGTACACACACGATCCGGGGGCGGGGCAAGCGCGCAAATCCCGCGACGGCGAAACATCTGTTTGGCCAAACGTCCGGTCGGCGAAACATCCGTTCGGCGAACTGTCCGTCGGCCAAACGTCCGTCGGCCAAACGTCTTTCGGCGAATCGTCCGGTCACAATGTTCGTGTGCTCTGCCATAGTTGCCTAGTGTTGGCTTTCTGACACTTGTGCTCATGCGCTTCAACACAAATAGATTTTGCATGTTTATTCATTTTCATGGCTTCTTAAATAATTTTATGATAATTTTCTCTTACTTTTGTGTCTTCACACCTTTCCTACAAATTTGGGACACTTTGAGCCATTTTTAAGGGTTTAGTTGGTAGTTTTGTGAGGACCGTGGAACAAATTAGAGAATTTACATATAAAGTACTGCTCTACTTAAAGTTCTGGAACCAATTCATTTTCACAAGTGGAGGTGCAACTGTACACAGTAGAGCCGCAACTACCGATAATTTACCATATTCATTAATCGCATAAGTGGCCCTTTTTGCAATTTCCTTCAGAATTTATTAATAGTAATAAACAAGTTGTTTTAAGTATCTTTAAGGTAAAAAAAATGAAGCCAAAATGAATGGACGAGTTCCTTAAAAATATTTTGTTGCAAACTGTACTCTTGTACTGTGATTAGTTAAAGGTTCTGAGTATGACATAAAAAGTCTCAGGCAAAATCATGTTCACATTTTTGAGAAACTGCTGCTGTATGACATTATTCTCTGTAAGCAAAGTGTTGATATAAATTATCAGTTACTTATATTATATTCTTTGAACAAGAAAAATGCACCAGTTTTTGTTACATACTGAATTGGCCCGAACGGATGGTTTTTTTTTTGCATTGAAATAAGACTGAAAGTGTTGATTGTCTTAAATTTGTGGTCTAGACATTGTACCCATTCTCATCGCTTGATGGTGGCAGATATCTTTAAGGCGAATACTGAACACTGATGCAATGTCATTGCAATTTTGTTGTTTTATCACAATAGATTAATTTGGTTAATTTACATTTCAAAAACCAGAAATCATTCATTTACAAATGTTTGCACTGTAGTTTACATATTTAAATGTTCATATATTAAGATGCTTTTTCCTTTGAATATTTGAGTTTGATTTATTTAATAAAGGGACAATACATATTAATGAACATATAGATGTTCATGTTAATGAATAATGAATAAAGACAAGCATAGAAACAATGAGACAAATGCAAGTAGCACAGGTCTAGGCAGCGTTGTGATCACAATGTTGATCATCCAGCAGCCAGGCTTTAAGATGATTGGCAAAGAGGTTCAGAGACGGGAGGTCACATGTTTTAATTGGTATTGAGTTCCACTTATGTGAGGCACGTACAGAGAAGGTGCTTTGGTGCTCTTTCTGAAGGGAACTACATAGTCACCTCTAAAACCAGCTCTTGTGGATCTGATGGAATTTTTTTTTTACAAATTCTTGCAGAGGAGGAGGAGCTTTCTGATGTAAGATTTTGTAAACCAAGATGGCATCAGCATATTTAATAGTATTGTCCCAGTTCAGGTGTTTGTATATTTTTTTAATATGTGACAGGGATGATACGTTTTTAGTTTTCTGTCCAATACTTTCAGAGTTTCCTTATAAACGGTTTCAATATAATGTTATTTGTTTCAGATGTTCTGTAATTATTTTACGTATAAAAATTAAATTTGGTCTTCAAAGTCTTTTTTCAGACTTGAATCTTAAAAACAGGGGGTCGTCTTATATTTGGCCCAATATGGTATTATAAAGAATGTAATTGTTGCACACCACAAATAGGACTCTACTGTAAAGTGTGGTGCAGAGTCATGATGTCCTGATTGGCTAGTATCCTTGCAGGTGATTTGTTGAGGAAAAAAACCTGTAGTGACCGGCGACAGAAATAGAACCGTTTCCTATTCTCCTACATCGCCTCGCAGGCATGTATACACGTACAAAATACCACGTGCACTATTTGTCGTGTGTCACTTAGCCATTGAGATGGTAGGCATTTTTCACTTCATTGCACTAGTTCTATAGAAAATGAATTGAATGCGAGCAACAGTGCGGCCCATGTGTCTCGCCCATTATGATGTAGATTAGTAACACTAATTTAATGCACAATCTAACATTTTCCATTTTGATTCCACCCTTAGAGTGATTGTACGATGGCGCTCAGCACCACAATCATCAGATTCAGTCCAACTCCGCCTGTGGAACAAGACCAACAGAATAATGAAGATATTTGCAGCCCAACCAAGACCCTTAAAGTTCAGCCCAAGCACTCCCAAAGTCTGGAGCAGCTACCAGCACAACAGAAAATCCCAGAGACCTCGTGTAATAGCACTAACCCGAGTTGTACCCGCAGCCAGAGTAAATGCTGTCCAAGTGAAAAAAATGTTGGTCTTTCAACAAGATGTAGGGACTATAAGAACCCTTCTGAGTCCAATGTGAAGCAGTTTACTAAGGTAGACTCTGGCTTTATCAGTAATTCACACATTACACAAACATGTGCCACAGCAGCATCTCAGACATCTGAACAATGGAGAGCTGCAAACGTTTTTCCATCAGTATTTCCTGCTGGACTTGGGATACCTCAATCCTACTCATCAAAAGGACTGCCTTATGGACCAATGAAATTTAAGCCTCCATATCCAGGCTTGATGGATTTCCCCCAACAACCAGATATAAAATCCCTCGTGGCAGGCTCCCTTGTGAATTCCCAACTAACTCGGCATTATCTGGAACATGATACACCATTAAATTCTGCGGTCTACCATGCCGGAGCATCAGCAACTGGTCTTCACAGTGTTCCTTCTTCAGGTAGGTGTCAACAAAAAAAATAGATATGAAGATATAGTTTTAAGTGAATCATATCTTCTTTCACAGTTGAGTTCAACTTTAATACAACCAAATATTCCTGCAACTTGTCAAGTATAACTACTACATCTGTGCACAAGTCGATTGTGACATGAATTAGAAGTAGACTGGGTGAGGTGGAAGGATGAGCTTTTCAAACTCGTGTGCGTGCGCGCAAATATATGTACGTTTGTATGTATATAAAATGCTTTCAATAGCTGTACTTATAAGTCGGCGGATACAAAACCTGGATGAATGCACTTTCTTAAAATTTCCCGAGCTTTGAGGTACAGTGGTACCTCGTCATACGACCGTTCGTCATACGGAATGCTCGTCTTACGGGGGAAATTTCGATCGAATAATTCGCCCGTGATGCGGTCAAAATTTCGTTATGCGACCAAGCCAGGTGGCCATGGCATTTTTTTTGCATATCTTTCGTGTACGTATAACAATATTTACGAGCACCGGATGAGCTATTCAGACCAGGAAACGCACAACGCCCATGCGCGGGGAAAAGAGGGCTTTCTGGGTAATGAAGTATACTCGTGCTCGCAACAGCAACCCCGGGGATGCGAACACAGATGCTACAAGCTAAAAGGAGCCGCTAGCCAGCGCCCCCGAAGCTACCATGAGCAGCGGGGCGATCGCTGATAAAAGACTCTGCTCGTTGGCTGCTCATAAGAACATCGGGGGCACTGGCTCGCAACAGCATCCCCGGTAGAAACTCTATCATAGTCGCCGTTCGAGGGGATGCGAACACAGATGCTACAAGCTAAAATGAGCCGCTAGCCAGCGCCGCCGAAGCAGCAGCGGGGCGATCGCTGATAAAAGACTCTGCTCGTTGGCAAGTGGTCGTGCGTTCTCCGATTGTGAGGACATTTGTGTGCATCATTTTCGGAATATTTTGAAGGGAATAGTACGACAGCAAACAGCCCATGGATAGCGAACGTGAGGGTGGAGTGTTTGTTCTGTTTACGAGGGCGTCGTGTTGAAAACAAACCGAAGCCCCCCGCCCCTTTTGTGCGTCTCTCTCTCCCCTCGGCGAAATCCGCCCAATTTTAGTTAGATTAAACACTTTATTTCTATTAAACCACTCGTTATTTATTACTTTGTCAATATATGGCGAATTATAAGAAATAAAACATTTTTTTCAATCCAATATCCTGTTTTTGGTGTTTTTTTCAGAGAGTTGGAACGAATTAATTTGTTTCCCATTCATTTCAATGGGAAACTTTACCTCGAGTTACGAGAAACTTGTCATACGATCTCAGTCCCGGAACGGATTAAGATCGTATGTCGAGGTACCACTGTACTTGAAAGGGAGCTTTCAAATATCTCTCTCAAAGCACTTTAGGTGGAACTGTAGTTCATGGACAATATTGGACTTCCATCCACTTTGCCCTCTCTATCATCTTATCTCATTTCTTTAAAATGAGAAAACCTTTTTCCTGCAATAATTAAATATAAATGCATTCATACTTAAAATACTACTTGGCCCTATATTTTATTTCATGGATTCTGGTTTTATACCGTTTCTAATCTTTGTCTGGGTTTGTTATACGTACATTGCCGTGGGACCCTTTCATTCATTGCTACCACCTGTGTCTTCAGGCATTAAACATCTTTAAATCATGAATTAAGTTAAATTAAACTATAACTGTAGTCCTCATAACATTGCTTAAGATGGTCCTTTGTGTTTTGATTTTGTTTTGTCTCTTTTTTTTTAAGACATGCCCAATGGTCAGCCACCAGTGAGACAAATCCACTCCATAGCACAATCTTTAGGGCTAGGTAATACAACTGGTTCCCATCAGTTTACGACATCCACTCATAGCCATCAGGACATGGGCCTACTGGGAAAATTCTACACCCAATATGGTGGAGATCCTACAGTAATAAGTTGCCTTGATGAACTTCGAGGTAATGATTAATTTTAGTTTGCTGAAGTGCGTGGAGTAGAGGCAAAGAGAGTTTTTGGTCTGTATCTGTCTGTATTTGTTTCATCTTCAGTTCAAGTGGTGGTACCTGAGGAGCTGCGGTTTCCTCATGCTTGTTGTGTGGGAATTGCTTCACAGACTTCACTAAGCATTTTTAACCCATCTGAAAGATGGCAACAAGTGTCAATCACAGTTGCTAGTCTGTCCATTGATGGTGAAAAGGTATTTTTTTGTGGTGATAGCAAGTATACATGGCAGAAACCCTCTATTGGAGACAATTAAACGATGTTCAATATTACTAGATCAATTTGGTATTCATGTTGTATATTGATATCATCGATTACTGCTATTCATGTAGTTTTCTGTCTTCTACCTTAATAGCTGCAGGTGGATAGTTTGCCTTACCAATGGCTGATCATTAAAAACAAGACAATCATTGGTCCTAAAAGTACAGAAGAACAGAAAGTTTTGTTCATCCCTCCAAAGGCTGGTGTCTACCAGTGTTCCCTCAGTGTTTGCTCTTGGCCTGCATCTGCCAACTCTGAATTGGTGAACAGGTCAGGTATTTTTGCCAGAAGGGTGGTCCTGGTTGCCATTGCTGAGAGTCCTTCAGTAGAGGTAAGCCAAATACAGAAGTCTGTATTTTACCTTGAATATTTTCATAATGTAAAAAGTGCATCAGTCTAAACTCCAATCATTGCAAGAGCGAGATGAACTGTTTTCCATTAATGACTTCAATAACATCCATTTTGTTTGTTAGGTTGAAGCAGGCAAATCTGGATGTTTAGATTTCGGAGATCTGCCTGGAGGCAGTTCCAAATCCCTTCTTTTGAAAGTTATCAATATGACCCAAGCAACAGTTCCGATCAGGCTTGTAATCAGCGCTGTAAGTCAACACAATACACGTACATTGTATGCATTACCCACCACGCAAACCACAGCCTCAACTCAGTGACAAGCTGTTTACATTTTAATTAATCATTGTACAATGTTCAAAGATCAATCTTATTAAATATATGCTAACTAATACTACTTTCTCATCGACTATATTTAAAGATCAAAGGCTAACCTCATTCTTCTTAAAATCTCTCAGAAGGCTACATCGTGGCGCTGTTTTACATTGTCCAAACAGCACATTTCTGAAACGTCAGAGGCAACACAACCAGCAGGTCACGTGACCCCACTGTTGTCTCCTTCTGTAGTGAATCATGTGATGCATGCCAGCTTCGGAGAGGTTAGTTCTGTTTATATATATTTTTTCAACGTTTGTCAGCGTTTCTGAATTTATTAAAAAAAAGTCTTCTGTGCTTTTTTTCCATTTCTGCAAGTTACGGTTAATGAACAAATACCTTTAAACTATTGAATTTCAGACAAGGCCCTATGAGGCATTATCACATCTGTCTGTGCCAGTACTGATGGCTTCATACTGAATAATTTACTCTATGACGCCATCTAGGGATCGTAATTTCATAATTTTCATTAGAGCACCATCACGTAATTGACAAAATAATAACAATAGACTCCTTTCCCATCACCACCATCATGCAGGATTGGTAAAAAAAAATCGGGTGTATGACTCAGATTGAAAAGGAGTTCGTTTTTTTTATCACTCCCAAGAGGAAATGGGCCTTTTAAGACTGCCAGGTTCACCATTAGACATCCACAAAACATGCATAAATAAAGAAGAAAAATGTTCACTTGCAAGGAGGACACATGTTGAGGACAGCTCACCAACGGCGTTCTGACCTTACACTTATTTTTTTTGTCGCTTTGTTACATGCGGGGGCCTTGATTACTTGGATTTCTCAACTCTAAAGGGAGGGGTGGATTACACAAGATATCTGACTTTGTCCATCTATGTGCGTGTATGTGAGTGTAATCTTTAGGCTAGTACATGTGTCAACACGTTCATTAAAGTAAAAACAGGTTTACAATACAGTAATACCTTGACATACCACTTTCCCAACTTATGAGAAATTTGAGATACGAGGAAAATTCCGAGACAATTTTTGCCTTGAGATACGAGCATACAAGATGGTTTCCGCTGCAGGCGTCCAGGTGGTTGAGTATGCGAGAGGTTGCTTATGAGAACACATCGCTCTGCCTTTCTCGCATCTCCCTTGCGTAAATATATCTACGAGCAGCGGCCGTACAGGTTGCATTTTTACGTGTGTTTTTTTGCGTTGATCAGAGCAGAATTAAGGGGAAAGTAATGGGTCCAAAGCATGCCGGTTCAATGAAGAGTAGTGAGAAGAGAAAGCATATGATGACAATCGATATGCACGAAATGAATAGTGGTGTACGTGTGACTGAGCTGGCTCGCCAAGGGTATCAAGCCTTCTAAAGGACTAATCATCATTTCCAAGCTGCACACTGACGTTCATAACGAGATAGAAAGCCTTTTAATATGGATAAAAGATAAACAGTAAGCGGGAGAACTGGGATACACGGCACCAAGTTCCGACTCAAAAGCTGCGGTGCAATACGTTAACACCCACGTGTGTGGACATCACATTTTTGTCTCAAGACTACAGTGTTAAATTTTGGACTACATGGGCCTGGCATCCACTAATGATGCATGCCTTGCGAGAGTTTGGGTCTTAGGAGGTTAAGCTCCTATCTCAAGGTATTGTATCAGATTCATAGTTAATATTAAAGGTATTAAAAGTCAAAACAGATGAGGACTGAAGCCTCAGGAAGCCTTTTGGAGCGTCCGTGGCGGGGGGCAGATGTCGAAAGTGAAGTGCTCCCGCAGGCCCTTGAGTCAGCCTTGACTTGGGCACGAGTACCCCCTGGCACCCTGGCACTCTTTATTTAGACCAGTGGTTCTTAACCTGGGTACGAACGAATCCTAGGGGTTCGATGAGTCGGTCTCAGGGGTTCGGTGGAGCCTCTGCCACAGAGGTCAAGACACATCAACTCTCATGTCTACTCGATAGCATGCCCCGCTTGACCATCACTGGCTGCAGATGGTCACGTGGCATCGCTTTGCCAATCAGTGCTACAAGGAATTTCTATATTTTGAATTTGAAAAAAAAAAATACCTTAAAGTAGGGTTAGGTGAAGGCGCATCCGAACCTGGCGTGGTTCGGTAGCTCCAACAAGGTTAAGAACCACTGGTTTAGACTAAACACGGCTTTCAGGAACAAAGCTTATACAGACGCTCCCCTACTTACGAACATACGACTTACGAACAACGGTACATACGAACATGTCTGCAAATTGCGTTTATGTCGAAAAATGTTCGTAAGTTCGATTTTGTATTGCGCGCCTTTTTCCGAGTAGTGCTTCTTTCCGCCGCTAATACCGACGCCTGGCGCTGTGAGCTCAGCTCACCCAGCATCCACCTTCCTCTGCCCAGTTCGTTGCGTATCTCCAGTGCGCAAAGAACCTTTTTCATTTGTATCATTAAATATCTCGTGCATCCATTATTGAATATGGTTGGTAAAAAGCGAAATGCTTCTAGTGAGGGAGGTGCAAGGAATAGGCAAGCCATTTCATTTGAAATGAGTGGCAATAATAACGAAGCTTGATGCGCGTGAGAGTGGTGAGCGTTGCACGCGCATTCAACTTGAATCGTTCGACCGTCAGTACCATTTATAAACAGAAAGATCGAGCAGCAGGACCCAAATATTGAACGTTGCACAAAGTTTGCAAATCAATTGAATGATGCCATACAGTGCTACCGCATCATTTATGATGGAAAAAAAAGAAGAAAACTGTGCAATCGTCGTTAGATCGCTTCTTTTGGCCAGTTTCTAATACATAAATCTCTCTCTCTCCCTCTCCCTCTCCCAGGTTGAGGCTTGACTCCTTGTTTTGATATATTGAGGTACTCATTTGCACCCCAAAAGGTTTCGTAACCTACCGTATTTTCACGACTATAAGGCACACATTAAAGTCTGCAATTTTCTCCAAAATAGACTGGGCGCCTTATAATCCAGTGCGCTTTATATGGACCAATACTAAAATTGTTATCACGATAAAATAAAATAAATCAGTCGATAGGACAACTACGGCTATTTTCCTGTAGATAAAGTACTGCGCAGTGACTGCTGGGATATATCTTTTTTTTTGTCAATACACCCAATGGATTGTGGCCTGGCGATCGGCATCAACACTAGGTAGCTACTATTTGCGATTGGATTGTGGCCTGGCGATCGGCATCAACACAGTTGCGAACCATGGAAGACTGCTTTGGAATAGTTACGCTAGCTACTATTTGCGAATGGATTGTGGCCTGGCGATTGGCATCAACACAGTTGCGAACCATGGAAGACAGTTACGCTAGCTACTAGCTAGCTACTATTTGCGAATGGAGTGTGGCCGCCTGGACGAACGTATTAAACTCAGCGTTTTCGATGGACAATTGTTCAATTCAGACACAGAAAATGAGGACTTTGATGGTTTTGTGGGTGATGACGTGAGTACACGTAAACGTGTTTTTAGCGTGCGGGTGTAGCGTGCATTTGGTGCATGTAGCACCAAATTAGTGTGTTCGCCGTTGTAGTATATTGATACTATTAGTGCAAAGTTATCACAGCCGTCAACCTCGGTGTATTGACAAAAGGACTATATATCCCAGCAGTCACTGCGCACCGGAAATAGCGTCTGGGGCTGCTTCTGTAGACAGCGCTATTACGGTTCGATAATCATCCATAAATAATATATATATGCCATGCCTGCCTGCGTCTAAAAGAGCGGTGCATCCTTTGTGTGTGTAAAATACAGAAATAGCACTCGTTATTGACACTGCGGCTAAAAATATGATGCGCCAAATATTCGTGAAAATACGGTAAATTTCGTACCTAAAGGCATTCGTAAGTAGAGGTGTGACTGTACAGTAATACCTTGACATAAGAGTGCCCCGACATATGAGCAATTTGAGATACGTGTAAAATTTCGAGCAAATATTTATCTTGAGATTTGAATATACAGTGGATGTGAGAGGCTGCTCATAAGAACATCATGGGCACTGTTTCTCCCTGCAACTCCCTCGTGTAAATGTCTCTGAGTCCTATTGTGCGGACATTTGTGTGCATCATTTTCAGAATATTTTGAAGGGAAGACAAGCAAACGACACTCGATAAGTTACTTTTAAAAACCAGCTGAAAGTCCGGGTGGAGGGTGGGCAAATAGAGCCAACCTGGCAGAAGAAAGGTTGTTTTTTTGTCATCTTTAAAACAAAATTAGAATTAAATTTAGTGTAAGGTTAGATTAAACTTATTTTTGAGTGTCTGTATGGTAATCCAAGTTCATTTAATTTTTTTGTTATGTTACAAGCGCGTTGCCGTGCAGTGTCTGTCTGTCTCTCTCTCTCTCTACCCCCCCCCCCCCCCCCCCCTTTTCTGTTCACCCATAATAAAATCATAAAAGAACCAAACTTCATGAATGTTTTTTGTGACAAAGAAGTATCTGTTACAATCACTCACGGAACCAGAGAATACTTTCTTGTTTTGCTGGTTATATGTTTGAGTTGGGAAGATTTTCAACTACAGCAAGATGGCCAGCCAGCCAAACAAATAAATGTGCAGTGGCCTCCTCATTTGCTGCACCTTCTGTGGTTGTAATGACATGCAGCCTACCCCAAACCGGGAACCACTTCTTGAATTAGTCTCGTGGTGCGGTTCCTCAAGCGTCATCGCTAATCACCACCAAACCACACTTAGAACCACCTTTCTCTTTGTCCTTGCACCAATTACTCAACACACTCCTCGAAGTCTCTGTTTATTACGCCCAGCACTGCTTTTAACCAGAATGCAAAAATTGTGTTTGAGTTCAAAGTTGTATTATAAATAAGTCATTTACCCACTTCCTTATCCACCTGTTTGTTTTTTCTAGATTCCAGAGTGTTTTATGGTTTGGGTTCACTTTAAGGCCTTGCAAAAGTACACAATCTCTTCAGGTATGTCATTCTCCCTGCTTTAAATTTCATTCTTGATGATTATATGTGTTAGGGTTATTAGCGTTGTCCACAGCCCTCCCTCGGGAAGATCCGACAGACCTTCAATTGTTTTGAGAACTGGGATGCATGTTGTTAAATCTTATGTAATAAATAAGCAAGAGAGACATCGATTCAGGAGAATGATCTTGACCGAGGACGCGTGTGGATCGATTCTCTCCTGCAAGAACCCAGTTATAAGTCAGATGTCTGTTTTATTACGGCGTCCATTTGGGAATGCCTAAAGGGTGAACCTATCAATATGGCAAAGTAATCTGCCTTTTTTTTAAATGTGCTATTTAAAAAAAGACCAGGTTTATTTTTTTACAATATAAATGTTTCATTGTGCTTGAATAACATTTTATGTAGCATTCTTACAACCAATTATCTCAAAATCAAATCAAAATCCTTTATTGTCATCATACACAGCTGCGTATAACGAAATTGGTGGTGCTACTCCACAAAGTCCTGGCAACCTAAATTCTAAAATATTGTACAATCTAAGATACACCCCAAAGTTATTGCACAGAAGGGATTGTGTGTCGTGCTAATGCATGTTCAGAGTCCTGATGGCTGTGGGAAAAAACTGCCCTTAAGTCTATTTGTCCGTGCTTTGTGAAACCTGTAGCGTCTGCCAGAGGACAGCAGCTGGAACAGGTTGTTATGGGTCCCTGACAATGTTCCCGGCCGGCTCTGCTGAGGTAGTGAGGGCTGGCAATGTCATCCAGTGAGGGCAGAGAGCAGCCGATCTTCTGGGCGGTGTAGATCACTCTGCATGGCCTTTTTGTCTGCTGCCGTGCTTCCACGACAGTTTGTTGACCTCATCTCTGTAGGCAGACTCATCACCCCCTGAGATGAGTCCGACCACACTGGTGGGTCGGTGTACAGGGAGTACAGAAGAGGACTCCGTACACAGCCTTGAGGGGAGCCAGTGCTCAGTGTAATGGAGGAAGAGAGGTGGGGACCAAGTCTAACAGTTTGTGGATGGTTGGTTAAGAAGTTCTTAATCCAGCAGCAGATGGAAGCAGATAGTCCAAGGTGGGAGAGTTTGTCAGCCAGAATATCCGGTATTATAGTGTTGAAGGCTGAGCTATAGTCAATGAAAAGCATCCCCACGTAGTTGCCATGGTGCTCCAGGTGGCTCAGTGCTGTGTGTAAGCTACGGCGATGGCGTCCTCAGTGCACCTATTTGCTCAATAAGCAAACTGGTGAGGGTCAACTGAGGGAGGGATTGTATCCCTGATGTGGCGGGCGACCAACTTTTCAAAGCACTTCATGATCACAGGTGTAAGTGCAACAGGCCTATAATCATTCAGGCTGTCAATGGTTGGCTTTTTAGGGACAGGGATAATGGTGGCAGATTTCAGGCAGGAGGGGATGATGGATTGTTGCAAGGAACAATTGAAAATCTTTGTGAAAACCCCAGTCAGCTGGTCAGCACAGGCTTTGAGCACCTTCCCAGGTACTCCGTCAGGGCCAGCAGCCTTCCTGGTGTTCGCAGTCCGCAGTACCTGTCTCACTTCATGTTCCTGAAGCTTCAGTGTACTGCTGCAGGGTGGTGGTGGATGTGTTGAGACTGAGTCTGATTTGTCAGTCTCAAAGCAGGCAAAGAAACGGTTCAGTTCCTCTGCTAGTGAGGCATCTGCGTTAACAGACACATTATTGTCATTGTAATTGGTAATATGTCGTATTCCCTGCCACATCTTCTTTGGGTTATTTTCTGTGAAGTGCTCCTCAATTTTCCTTGTATATGCTGCTTTGGCCTTTTTAATGCCTCTCTTCAGCTCTGCTCTGGCAGCGCTGTATTGTACCTTGTAGGCGGTGTTACAGCATTTGATGAGTGCCTGTGTCTCACTGATCATCCAGGGTTTTTGGTTAGAAAAAACCCATATACGTTTATTAATAGTGATGGTGTCCATGCAGTTTTTGATGTAGGAAAGTACAGTGTCCTTGTAGTCCTGGAGGTTGTGGTGTTCAAAAAGTTCCCAAATGGTGCGGGAAAAACAGTCCTGCAGCTGAGAAAGGGCGTCCTCAGGCCATGTTTTTATTATCTTTATTTGGGGCCTTGTTAGCCTCCGAAGTGGGGTGTATGGGGGGGTGAGGGACAGGCAGAGATGGTCTGATCCAGCAAGGTGAGGGAGGGGTGTGGCTCTATAAGCATGTTTGATATTAGAATAAACATGTTCTAGAGTTTTATCTCCTCTGGTGTGACACTTACCATACTGGATAAACTTAGGCAGAACAGTTTTCTTCTTTGTTGAAGTCACCGGCGTCAATAAAGAC
Source organism: Stigmatopora argus (assembly GCF_051989625.1). Lineage (NCBI taxonomy): Eukaryota > Metazoa > Chordata > Actinopteri > Syngnathiformes > Syngnathidae > Stigmatopora > Stigmatopora argus. The sequence continues at coordinate 4,155,118 of NC_135390.1, read as the reverse complement.
TCCATCGGGGTGGTCAAGCTGCTGTTTGTTTACAGTCGCTAACAGGAGGCTAAGTGCCGTGCTAATGTTAGCATCCGGTGGGATGTAAACACCCATTACAATGACAATCGTTAGCTCTCTAGGTAGATAGAAGGGCCTGCACCGTATTGCCAAGAGCTCTAAATCAGGGGAACAGTGGGTTAACGTTAATGATCCTACTGTTGCAGCACCAGTCGTTGTGTATGTACACGCAAAGTCCCCCCTTTGGGATTTGCGGGTGTAGCCACGTTTCCGTGATGAGAATAATGTTGCAAAATATAAAAATATTATTACATAGTATTTCTTTCATCCATCCAAATACCTTCAATTTATTCCAAGGTTGGCTTGTAGGCACAGCCGCTTCAGTTGGGAAGCCCAGACTTCTCTTTCCGCAGCAACGTCTCGCTCCTGAAGTGGATCCCAAGGCATTTCCAGCTCAGTCATGAGTCTTGGGCTTTACTCCGACTGGCAGCCAAAACCCGATTTAAAGGCCATACAGATTGAAAGTGGATGGCTCCTTTGTAGTATGAACAGTCACAAAGCACAGAAATTCGATTTCTGCAAAGCAGATTGAAAGCACGTGGGATCTGCTGAAACAAGAAGCACCTGACTGCAATCCACTGATTGCGCTTCTAAGATCCCAGATTGGTGGAAAGGTTTCCTCTTATGGGTTGGAACGAAAACCTGCACCCACTGCGGCCCTTTGTGGAATTAATTGCCCAGGTCTGGGATATGAGGACAAAACACTTTGTCTTGGGTCATCCCTGCATTCTACCAGTAGATGCCCGGAACATCTTACCAATGGGGCATCCTCATTAAATCCTCGAGCCAACTCGTCTCACTCATCTCAATGCAGAGAAGCATCAGCTCTACATGACGCCCCTGCTTACTGACTGAAACGGCTTGCGGAGGAAACGTATTCCAACCACTTGCATCTCAAATCCTTGCTCTTTCGGTCACTTACCACTGCTCATGGCCATAAGTAATGGCAGGAATATAGATCGACTGGTAATTAGAAGGCTTCACATTTCATCTCAGCTCCTTCACCATGACAGACGGATGTATAGTCTCCATCACTGAAGACGCTAGAACAATCCAGCAACAATCTCAATTTTTTTCCCCCAAGATGGCGCCGTCACGCGGCAGCCAGTGGCAGTAGCTCTTTCCACTTGTATTTGTTTTTTTGTGTTTTTCAGCCTTTCTATCTTTTTTTAAATTACATTTTAATATTACTTAATACATACCTTTTTACTTTACTCTGTACTTTATACTTTTTACTTTAATGTTTTTACAGCTTTCTTTGTTCTGTTAGCCTGGCTTCTTTCTGCTACTTCTTTTTTGGAACCATTCAGCCATGCCTACGCTGTCATACACATGGGACTAGCTGTTACAATACGCAGCAGACGGAGCAACACCTCAATGTCGCTGGAAATTCTGAGCTGGACAAAAGTGCCGGGAGAAGCAGCGACACTTCAGACCAACCATTCCATCATGGGATAAGATGGAAGAGCTGTCGGCTCTTACCAGGCCGGAAACGGAGTCAAGGGGTTCTACTCTGTTACTGTTGTCTTCGTGACCGGACAGTTCGTCGACGGACACTTCGTCGCAGGACGCTTCGTCCCCGGACGGTTCGTCGAACGGGCACTTCGTCGCCGGACGGTTCGTCGAACGGGCGCTTCGTCGCCGGACAGTTCGTCGAACGGGCGCTTCGTCGACCGGACACTTCGTCGCCGGACACTTCGTCGCCAGACAGTTCGCCTAACCTTAACCACTATTAAAGAAGACAAAGGAAATTCACATATTCTTTATTAAAGAAAATAAAACAGTAAAAACTCGCTCGACAACACAAACACGTTAACATTTGGGCGTGTGCAATTGCTAAATGGGCTCGTCTCTAAACGGTTCCTATGTTAAACGGTTCCTACGTTGAGCGCTCCATTTTTAAAATAAAAGGCAATAAATAATGATAGACCAGCCTCTCCAGACTTTGTCAGAGGGGAGAGAAATCTCATCCCCTTTTGTTGCAGCAAGGCTGATGAGCGGGATACCAGGATTTAAAAAAGTCAATGGATCAGATACTGCAGAAACTTGCCATATATAAATTGGCTACTGTATGTTTGGGGCCTGCACTACAATCAGCGGCTTACAAACTAGACTTAAAAAACGATAATGTTGGTGTCTTCTGATGTTAAATAAGCAAGTGTGCGCCAGCAGCAGATGGGGTGTTGTATAATATGCTGTACGTCGCTTTAATAATTTTTTTTTTTTACATTTATTTTTCACAAAAAGGCTTGAGGGCTAAAAAAAATAACTTGCATATGTTCGTAGGAGACTTGGGTAACGCTGAAGAACACACTGCACGTGTGGATGTAGAAGTTGACTCACCTGGTGCAAGTCATGTAATCAAAAGTGTTCCTATCAGAGCTAGGTCTGGAACTGCGAGGGTGCATGCGCCAAAAGATCTACAGGTACTGTATTATATGTTGATTTCTGTTTCATGATGCCTGCAGGTCCTTTACTGTATTATGTTGATTTTCATTTCACGATGCCTAAAGATCCTTTGTTTTACAAGAACATTTTATTAACGTTTTACAGACTTAATATTATAGAAATAATACTTTAGGAATGATTGTAAGGGCTTAAGTCATTGAGTCTAAAAAGAGAAGTGGTCAAGCCCTCGAAGATGTTCCCATTAGCATTAGCCAAACTCCACCAACCTTACTTTCTAGTCAATATGGGGTACAGACGCTCCACTACTTACGAACATTCGAGTTACGAACAACGGTACATACGAACATGTCTGCAAATTGCGTTTATGTCGAAAAATGTTCGTAAGTTCAATTTTGTATTGCGCGCCTTTTTCCGAGTAGTGCTTCTTTCCGCCGCTAATACCGACGCCTGGTGCTGTCAGAGCTCAGCTCACCTAGCATCGACCTTCCTCTGCCCAGTTCGTTGCAATGCGGAAGTGCGTGAATGTATCTCCAGTGCGCAAAAAACCTTTTTCATTTGTATCATAAAATATCTTGTGCATCCATTATTCAATATGGTTGGTGAAAAGCGAAAGGCTTCTATTGAGGGAGGTGCAAGGAAGAGGCAAGCCATTTCATTTGAAATGAGTGGCAATAATAACGACTGCGTGTTACTTATACAAGCCTTAAACATACAAATGCACTTATATAAACCTTCAATATACTTATATAGGCCTTAAACATAAATTATAATACAAAATATAGCACTGAGCAACTTACAAACAAATTCAACTTATGAACAATCGCTCGGAACCTAACTCGTCCGTAAGTAGGGGAGCGTCTGTATTTAGATATTTGGCACATCCATATTAAAAGCTAAACATTTTTAAATTTTATGTCTAAGATTTTAGATACGTTGACTCGCTTACCAGTTCAAGATGGTGATATCGAGATAATAACCCCACAAATACAGTAATTTCTGCAGCATGGAGGGCAAATTTCACAAAATATGAGAAATAAAATCCTAGCCAGCATCACGGTCTTATCTAAGGCGGAGTGATGAACCTCCTCAGGCATGAATTTCTCATAATTATGGATGTTTTGGCCACTAATTTTTCCGGAAATTATGGTCCTTTTCCTTCAAGAATGGTTCTTATTCTACGGGCGCCCACTTCTTAGGGCCTTCTTCAAGGAGGCTGCAGCGCTTAAAAGTTTCAGTGCGAATTTTTAATTTTTTACGATCCTTGTTGAATTTTGAATACGGTTATCAAAAAATACCGCGACTGAAGCTGCAAACTTTGAAGCCACGAAATGGCGAGGGATGACAGTATATTTGAAGGAGTCAAATGCCAGTTTTTTTCCTTTATGGTAAATGTTATTGTCTTTAAATAAAGGTATCTTTTTGTGTGTATATTGTTATAGAATGTCTGCCTACGTGCCCCTCTGGGTAAATCTTGTCAAAAGACACTTCCATTAATGAATGCTGGCAACATTGGCGTGTGGATGAAACTCCAGGTAATTATTTGCTCCTTTAATTAGACCAGAACTTCTCTCTAACATTCTGTGCTGTTTTTTTGTGAATGAAGGGCTATTCTAAAAGAATGAAGCTGATTTCATGACGCATTATTTCAGTTTTTAAGCATCACCAAGGAACAAGTCTAACAGTTTGAAAGGATCATTTTTTTATTTAGAAACGCTACTACAGAGGCGCTGCAGATCCAAGACCTCAAAATGTTTTTTTTTCTTCCCCATAATCAATATCTCTTATGTCCCACCTCTACCTACTCGTTATGGGTTTCATTTTTGTGTGTGAATAGATCAGTAATTTTATATGTAAATTCTGTAATTCGTTCCCACGGTCCTCAAAAAAACCAACCACCTACTAAACCAGGGGTCGGGAACCTTTTTGACAGAGAGAGCCTTAAACAATTCATATTTTCAAATGTTAATCATTGAGAGCTATACTCAGAATTTAAAAGAAAACACGTGAAAATATCTACATTTATTCAGTAATTTTACCACTTGTAAAGTCTTTGGATTGTTTTGACAACATTGTTACGTGGTTGCTATTCAATGAGGATCAATGTGAGTATGCATGAAGATGGTAATGAAAAAAAATATGATTAATTAAAGTGGCGCTAGAGGTAGTGTCAAGGCCACAGTGCCGACATGACGCTTCCTATTGGTGCGTTTGGGACTCGGCTCTCTCAACAGCGATTTCCAAATATTTCATCACAGGTTGCACCCATCAAAAGAGCCACATGTGGCTCCCGAGCCATAGGTTCCCTACCCCTGAACCAAACCCTTTAAAAATGATCCAAGTGTAAGGAGGAAGGTAATGTTAGGCAATATACAAACCACACGAAAACATGCGCATGAGCACATCTAAACAACTTCAATTTATGAATTCAAAATAACCAAATTTTCTTGCACATAAGCCGCCTCTGCGTATAAATTGTACCCTTAAAATTGCCTTAAAATCATTGAATTTTACAATTTCTCAAGTATAAGACGCCGCCTTTGAAGTTTTAAATTTGAAAGAACTGATATGCAGTAATCCCTCGAATATTACAGATATTGTAGACCAGACATGCCCGCGATAATTGAAAAACCACAAAATAGGATCAGCCCTATTATTTCTACCATATCACATGTTTTTGCACTTATTCAGAAATACAAGTACACAAATACAATGATCAAGAAGTATTTTATTAAATATTACAGCTACAGTAATTCCTTGACATACGAGTGTCCCAACATACGAGAAACTTGAGATATGAGGAACATTTGAGATACGAGCATATAAGAGACAGTTCCCGATGTGGCCCCCAAGTGACCGAGTATGCGAGAGGCTGCTTAGTAGAACAGCATCGCTCTGTCTCCTCTCACCGCATCACCCTAGCTAAAGATATCTACGAGCACCGGCCGTACAGGTTGCATTTTTTTGCATTAATCAGTGCAAAATTAAGGGGAAAAACAATGGGTCCAAAGCAAGCCAGTGCAATGAAGGGCTAACCATCAATTCCAAGCTACGCATTGACATTCATAATGAGATGGAGAGCCTTCGTTTAATATGGTTTAAAGATAAACAGTGAGCGGGAGATAGTGTGACCGAGCCGATAATCTGCAAAAAAGACAGCAGAATCTACATGGACTTGAAAGCAAAGCAAGTATATGAAAAAGACAGCAACCTTTCTCATGCAAAACGTCAAAGCGAGTCGCCGCTGTTTCGACAATTAAAAAAAAAACTGGACGAGACAAACACTTGGTTCTGCTGAGCCATGGAGTAGCAGCAAGTTCCGACTCGAAACCCGCGATGGAATACATTAACCCCTCTGCCTCGGTTATAGCACAACAAAGTTATACCCGTTAAAGTGTGTGTGTTATTCTAAGTTAATTTAAGTTAATTTAAAGTTTGTTATTGTTACGAGCACGTTCCTTTTGCTCTCTCTCTCCTCCGCGCACTACGCGGTAAACGCTACCGTCTGTCTGTGCTGAGTAATGGGAAACATTGATTGGAGATACAAGTAAATTGACATAGGAGCTCGGTCCCGGAACACATTAAGTTCCTATATCAAGGTATTACTGTATAAACATATGAAAAATCTGTAATGTATTAATATCTAAATATAATCTATATATTATTATTTTTTAAATACTAGAGTACTGTAGTACTCAGTGAAAATAGTTCCTCTCCGGTTGATTTTAAAAATAAATAAATAAAAACTGGTTATTGGGAGCTTTAGTCCAGGTATTTTTCATCACATTCGAGCGGCATTGGATCATCGATGGAATCTTCAGGAGGTGCCGTAGGGGAGCTTTTCAGGAGGAGCTTTTGCGAGAGGTTTTCGGCGCACAAGGAAGATATTGATGGGGAGTTGTGACCGCCGTTTCTTTTTAGGTACAAATATGCTGTCAAGACGATTGCCATATTCCATGGCTATGACAGTGTTGTCATCAATCTCTGTGACACTTTGCTTCAAACTGTGAGCCGTATTGACAGTTTCTAGCCTATTTCTCAAAGTACTGAGATTACGTTCTTCATCGTTATTGCTGTCATTGTTTGGAGGGGAAATTAAACTTCCGCGTTGCTCCTCCGCGCCGTTCACCTGTCAATTAGCCGTCCAGAGAGCTCTATTTTTGGATAAGTGCAACAACGTCAGCCTGCCGCCCGGATTTGAATGGAATCTGAATTTCCACGTTTCCCCTCGGATCGTCCAGCCATCCTCGCCTGTTATATGCATATGTAAATATTGTTCTCCACCAAAAAACAAAAGTCTGGGAAATTTGGAGCTTTTCTCTAGCCTAATAATTAATAGGGCATTAAGTATGACTAATCGGGTGGCCGCCGATTCAGTTGTGCCTGAAGTCAGCTGGGATAAGCTCCAGCACACCCCACGACCCTTGTGAGGATAAAGCAGTTCAGAAAATGAATGAATGATTGTGTTAGTTATTTATTACATATATTAATAGTTGTCTTTTTTCCCAATTCCAGTTCCAAAACTCAAATTAAGTGTTTCGGTTTTCTATGTGGCCTTATTTCTTTTCCTGTCTTATTCTTTTTCATAGTGCAATGAAGTTGAGGACTGTTTCTCAGTGACACCTGATGAACTGTTCCTTTCAGTAGGAGAAGAGAAAAGCGTTGTGGTCTCATTTAATGCACGGGAACCTAAAAAATTTAAAGAAAGGTACACAGACACTGCATCTACTCTACTATTAGTTGATATAATGATATACTTTATATATCCCCATAATTATATTAATTTTATAATATTCATTTTGAAAGATAGACAATTTCTGGTAACTACACTAGACTTAGGTACTGATAACGCTCTCAGCAATATCAGAGAGGATACTTGATGTTTCAGAACCAACAAACCAGTTAGAGACTGTTTTAAATTGCTAACTGAATAAACTCATGGTATAAAATGATGAATAACACTAAAGAAATTACCAGGGGGTTAACACAAATTGCAACTACATTGGAAAGATCTAGCCATAAAAAAGCAATAAAACACATTAGTTATTAACTTTTTACAAAAGGGAGAAAGGATGCTGACAATTCCAGCATCAATATTACTGTGAGCACTCACTCCTTCTCCCCACCAGTGCATGAGTGATGCATTCAAAAATATGAAATAGCTGCTGCCAACAAAACAGATAGAGCCTTGTACCGTCATTAACCCACATAGAAACACCAAATTTGTTTCATTGTCCTATTGTATTAATTAATTAATATTGTATTTTATCATGCCAGGATAATATAGCTCTAAAGGTTTAAACCATTCACAAGCATTATTAGATTCATAACATCCTTACATTTTTGCAAAAATATGTATGCTACAATGTCGTTCCTTTTTACATTGGTCACTTATGTTTCTTAACTACTCTGCATTTGTGACAAGTCTGTTTAACATTGATTCAAAATAAAGTGAGGGATAATATAAGCTTTCATAATTGTTAATCAATTAAAATGTTATAATGTTTAATGTTTTAATACCCTGACACATTACAGTAATCCCTCGAATTTCACGGATAATGCAGACCAGACATTGCTGCGATAATCGAAAAACCATGACATAAGATCCCCCCTATTATTACTACCATACCATATTTTTGCGTCTATACAAAAAATACAAGTAACAAGTACAATGATCAAGAATTGAATTTATTAAATTGTACAGTTATGGGCATATGAAAAGACTAATGTATTAATATCTAAATATAATCTGTAAATAAAAACATTGTAAATACATTAAGTACTGTACTCAGTGAAAATAGTTTCTCTCCGCTTAAATAAAAAAAAAGAGAAAGGTTTCTGTGAATAAACTTTACTGGTCTTTACAAAGTCTTGATCTCAACCCACTAGAACAACCTTTGGTCAAATAAGAAGAAAAGGGTCTGACAAACATCGTATTACAAAATATGAATGGGGTGTCTCTTAATTTCATTGCACAACTGCAATTTGTTAAAAATGTTTGCATCACTTCTTTGAATTATGTTTCTCTTACAGCCTTCTCACCATCTTGGTGCTGCCATCAGGCCCCCAATATGAAGTGAAATTGAAAGGAGAAGTTGCCTCTGAAGAAATTGGCAGAAATAACACCTCTTTAGCTCCTGTCCACAATCCTTGTTTGAGCAGTGATGTTCCACCCATTCTGTCTAACAAGCAGTTTGTGGCCTGGGGAGGTGTCATCTTAGGGCGAGCGGTGTAAGGAATTTAAGAATTTTTTGTTCCATTATTTGTTCATTCATTGAATAATAGTGATATTCAGAAAAGTAACCATTACCATAACAAAAAAACTCAACCTTTTATTTATTTATTTACAGGCAGCAGAAGCTGGTTCTCAGAAACAATTCATCTATTGCAACCCAGCAGCTTCGGTTACTTATTCGTGGTCAAGACCAAGACTGTTTTCAGGTAAATTGATGTTTTTGGCATTCTGCATTCTCACCCTCTTGCTACTGTCACAATGAAATTTCCCGAATACGGGATGAATAAAGTTATCCAATCCAATTTATTCATTCATTGACAACAAGCACATTCAGACGTATTCAGTTTTCGTCCTTAATCCTGTTTTTGTAACATGTAAAAGTTTTATCCATGTAATATGGTATGATAATCTTAAGAAAAAATATTTCAATATCACAATTAAAGCTCAAAGTAGATATTTGTAAAAATGATGGGTTTATTTTTTTTAAACAAATATATGATTGCCACAATAATGTGTTCCATCTTAAGGGGGTATTGCCTATTTTTAAGAATGTTTATTATTCACCCCCCAAAAATTGGGGTTTGAGATATTTTTTAGTAATTGTTCAATAAGTATTCTGATTTATAATTTAAATCAGTTTGGTCTGGTTCGATCTTATAAATTTTGTAAGTCTTCAAGCAATAGTGAAATGTATTATTGATATTAAACACAAATGATATACATTTTATCTCCTATAGCAGTAACTCATTCACTGACATTAACGAGAGATTGCCAGTCCCTTCTAGTTTAATAGATTGGATGTCTATCCCTGTGAAAGCCAATATTATTCATTGCCAGCCTTCCCAGTTCACAGATTATCTATTACTATCTTCAATGGCAGACAGTGAGTTAGTTGATTGTAATTATCTAAATGTGTGACCGTTTCTCAGCTGCAGAGTTTATTCAGCCCAGACGAGCGTTTGACCAGGCATGGTGAGCTTTCCATCCGTCCACGAGAGGATGTGGCTGTCCACCTGCTCTTTGCACCAACTAGGGTAGCTTGCATGTTAGCCAAATTGGAGATCAAACAGTCTGGAGTCCGCCCATCACAACCAACGATCAAATTCACGGTAAAATGGGTTTTCATTTTCATAACTCGTTATGAAATATTGAATTATCTTGAAAGTATTTGTTACCGTCACATTTTGTTACTATCTTTTCTTAGATTCCTCTCTCGGGTTATGGTGGCACCAGCAATATAATTCTAGAGGACCAGAGAAAGCAAGAGGCTGGCTATCTGGCAATAATGTCAGATATTGCTATTAATCATGTGAGCAAAGTGTGTCTATGTGTGAGAAACACTGGTTCCAGGGCGGCTTTCGTTAAAGCTGTGGCCTTCTCTGATGTAATGACTCGGTCAGTTATGGACCCTTTTGTCATCAGCCTAACACCATCTCAGTTTGTACTAAAGGAAAGGTCACAAGAGGTAGGAGTTTGTCCATCAGACAAGTATTGCCGGGTTTGGAGAATTAATTTCAACGATAACTTTTTTCTTTTTTCCTTAGGTAATTACTGTGCTGATGAAATCAACACAAAGAGAACAAACACTGTGCCAGTCTGATTCCCCCCTGCTGGCTACTATGATGCTGTTTTGTGGAGATGAGATCTCGAGGCAGCAGTTCCGAAGGTAAAAAACCTTCGAGCTTTTTTCCCACCTTTTTTTTAAAATAGTATTGAAGGGAAGATGAAGTTGAAATTTTAACAAAACCTAAACTTTCATTCCCGAAACCTGTGAAAGTCACTAGCACAGAAATATGTACCAGACCGTTTTAGCATTGGTTCGTTTTCGACCTCATATCTACAACTCTACAACATGCTCTTTTTCTTTTCTGAGGGATTTTAGGAAGACAGAGACACACAAGACAGACAGACTCAGGGTCAATTCTCACACCAGCATTTTTTTTGCAAGAAATGACACCCGCTTGATAACTGACTCCCGGTTTTAAATCCTTTCCCAGGAGGCAAAAGTGAGTGTTAATTTGAATATCAGTGGGGGTTTTACAGTTTAAAAGGAACATCCACATTTGGGGTTTCTCCTCCTATGCCCTAGCTGGTCCGGGCAATTCGACTGTTCCCCTCACTTGAGGTCAAGAAGATTTTTATGATACCGGTGCCCTGCTAATAACTGTAGAACACAGGACCAATTGTTTATAAAGCAAACGCCCTGGCCACATCCTGCAGTCAAACATCCCATGACGATTTTTGCCACAGGTGTCAAAGTGGGGGCCAAATCTGGCCTGCCGCATCATTTTGTGCGCCACGAGAAGATGATGAGTGCCGACTTTCTGTTTTAGGACCAAATTCAAATGAAAATTATAGATGTATATTATATTCCCTTATTTTGCCCTTTTTAAATCTATATATTTTTTAATCCAATGTTTTTTTCTTTTGTTTTTAGTTCAAAAGCATTTCGTAAAATCTAAAAAATAAATATATAAAAATATTTTCTGTTTTCCACTTTAATATTGAACATAATTAAAAAATATTTTGTTTCCTTTTGAAATGAAACAAATGATTAAAAGACGTTTTGCCTTAATAAGGAAAAAAACCTCAAGTAATCATAGTTTTAGATCTATAAAATACTGAATATTTAGGATTTTGATCCAGTTCTTTTAATCTGATTAGTTTTTTTCTTAAATATCTAAACATTATATCTAAAATGGTCCTGCCCACATGAAATCGAGTTGACGTTAATGCGGCCCTTGTACCAACCCGAGTTTGACACCTTTGATCTATGCAAACCAAGCAACAATAGAAGCAAACACTGATCAGTGTGCGCAAAGCCAAATGGGCCACAAGCTGGCGAGAATATACATTTTGAGTACGTAACAACAGTCAAAGCATTCACAAATATAAAATGCCAGTTTAAGTTAAAATTAATAGCATTTCTATTAATATTTTCAACTTCAGCTACCATTTAGAGGAGGATTAGCGAACATGCGGCTCTCGGCCAAAATGAATACGGCTCTTTGCTTCTGATCATATTTTGTATATGCTGTGGCTCTTTGCCTCGTTTCAAGTTTCTTTTCTTTTTATTCTCCTTTACAACCCACTCAAATTCATCTGGGCCCATTAAAAACTAAATAAATTATATTTTAAAAATTTTGGGCAGATTGGATTTTTTATGCCATAAGGTGTGGCTCTTTGACTTTGACAGTTTAAAATTTTGTCTCTGTGTGTAACTTGTTCGCCATAGAGGGTCGAAAACTTTGCCAAACCTTGTAATTGTCGGTGGCAGATGTGCTCTAAAGACTTCATGCTTTGAAGATCTCCTCAAAAAATGAAACAATGTAATTTTGGATATGAAGTGTGTTAAAGTCAGCATTACAACCATAAAATAAACGTTTTTGAAGTTTTCCGAAATTAAATGACTTTTCCATTTCAGACTGCTTCATAGCAAGCCAGATGCTGGGCAGAAAGTTCTTGCTGAAAACAATTTGCTTAAAAATGTTGAATTCAACGAGAAGTTCCATGGAGAAGAAATTGTGACAGAGTGTAAGACATCTCATTAATAATTCATTCGTTATCTGAGTCACTTATCCTCGCAAGGGTTGCAAGAGTGCTGGAGCCTCTCCCAGCCAACTTTGGGCTGTAGGCCTGGGACACCCTGAATTGGTTCTCAGCCAATTGCAGGGCACATTGAGAAAAACAATCATTCCCGCTCACTGTAGTACAATTTAGTTTCAAATAACCTACCATGCATGTGTGAGGTAACCAGAGTACCTGTTAAAAAACAACAACTGGCAGGCAGAGAACATGCAAATTCCACACAGGAAGGGTGGAACAGGCACGGGTGCTAATAATGCCTTCCTCCGTGCTTCCTCAAAAAAGTAATTAAAAAAACCTGCAAATCACATGAATAACCATCATGCTTTGTAATTCAAATTAAGTTGTCTCTGGCGTTTTAAATAAATTTAGTGATACTTGATTAATGACAGTACAAAATGTAGATGTTTAAGGCCTTTTTCTGTTTTATACCAGACTATGTACGGTACTGTACATATTATTTTCTTAAGAATGGGTGAAGTACAAACCTTATGATTATCTGATAAACAGCAAATGCAATAAATCTACGGAAGGTGTTTGTCGTGCTCTATCACACTCACTTCTGTTACTTGCTCTTTGTTAGCTTTCGACCTGCCTCAGCGGCCAAATGAGGCTTACGTCTTCTACGGACATATGAGGAAAATTGCAGTGTCCTTACTTGGATACACACACAACAAAGGGTCCGAGCAGAGTGTTACTTCTGAGATGATGCTGAACCATGCCACAAAAGATTTGGTAAAAGACAGGTAATCCCAAGTAAATAAATATGTAAACTTTCACTATTATAGTGCATTTTCCGAGATTTAGGAACTCTAATTAGCTATAATCAGAAATGGCAATACCGATTACAATGCAAGTTTGTTTGTGACATATCAATTTTTTAGTGTGTACCACAGTAGGTGTGCTGAGAGTTTGACAATCCTAACTGTTGCAGCTGATTTGATTATTAAAGTAGTTTTAGCTTGTTTTTTTTTGTTATTGCAGTTATACTAACTTGAAACTATCTGTTTTGTTCATCACCAGTGGCATAACATTCGCTAATGTGTCTTTGGATGTGTTGCCAGTGAAGGGACCCCAAGGTCCAACACTAAGCGTGAGTGGATCCTCTTTAAAGGTAGATTAATATTTCCAAGATTTTGCTCAGATTTGTTCATTTTTGTTCCTTTTTATATACTTTATAGACATCAGAGTCACTTCCCAGACTATCTGAGTCATGGTCTGTTCATCCAGAACAGCTTGTCCTCACAGCTCCAACTTTAAGTGAGTGATATAGCGTAGTATGGTACAATTTATTTGTCAACAAGTTGCCCATTTTTCCCCCCGATTGTTGTTTTCAAACATTGTTTCAGTCACACTTAATAAAGAGACTGTAAAGGTTGCCTGACACTCGTTGCGGTCGCAGAGAGCTGACTATTTTTAATTTTACTACGTCTTTCCTCATTTGCAAACGGAACATGACTTCAATCTAAGAATGCTTATTTATTGGCACTAACACACAGGCTGTGCGGCAGAACCTTTTGGAAAAATATACATTTCGGTGTCTTCACTGACTACTTCTCAGTCTTGTTGCCGCCGGGGAATAACTAACTTTAGACCGACCATAAGAAGCTAAATCAACATTGCATTTTTTTTTACTCCTTCAAAAATATATTTTACCATGTGTTTCTAACCAAAGTGTCTCATTGTGAGTTAGTGTTGCAGACTCTCATTCTGGGGTCTTTCTGTCAGTCAAGCGGCAGCAGTTGCCCGTATAGATGCCTTATCCAAAACTGTTTTTTTTTTTTTAAATATATATATATTTTTTTCTAATTGTCTCGTTTTGTTTTTTTGCTTTTCGGCCAATGGCCAATGTTGGATAAAGTCCAAATTTTGGCCCGATATATCGGGCCAACCTCTAGTTTATAACATAATTTCTATTATGTTTTTTTAAATTTGGTGTCCTCATTTCCTCAAGGCAACAGCAGGTTAACATCTATTCATCCCGTACAAATCACTTAGCTCCTACTATATTAATATTGTGTCACATATTAAACACGTTTTCAACCTATTTAACTATGTTAAAATTTTACAGCATATATTGCATGTTCCCCCCCAGATGATTGGAACAACCTATATCTATATGGATGGATGTACACATATATTGGCTTTTTAATGTTGTTGTATTAGATGCTGAGGCAACCACGAATCAGGTCCAGATCAAGAACAACACCACAAGAGAATTGAGTTTTGATTTGTCCTGGCCTGCTCATTACCTGACCATTACACCTCAACACGGAGTCATCGAGCCACAGTAGGGAAAATGATTATTATTTTCATAAATCTTTTTTTGTTCCAGCACTAAATGGGTTACTCTGTTTGAAATAAACTAGATGAATTCCTCTTAATGTTATAGGCTTAACTGCTTTGCATGTTGTTTATCAAACTACAGATTCACATAACAGGAAGTCCATAAATTATGGTAATGTCTGATTATTGCTTTCAAACATTCAGCCGCTTTACAATGTATCAACACACATGGATTCACAGTGAGTGGTAGAACTGTTAAGTATACATGAGTAACATTATCCCTTTCTTATTTACTTTTTTACAGGACCAAGGGCTTAATGTAATTTTATGCACAGCACACAAACCGCAAAACTTTAGGTATCATAAAACTGAGTACAATAAAAATTAATATATAAAGGAAACAAAAGTTATAATAAATTGGGTGATTTCTGTACATGATGTTAATGCAAAATTAAGAAATTCTGTCTCTACCACCTAGGCCCTGAGGTAATTTAAAAAGGGTATTATTTATTATTATTGTTGTTTAAAGTTGTTAAGTCCTTTTAGAGCAGGGGTGGGAAAATTATTCCACAAAGGGCCGCAGTGGGTGCGGGTTTTCATTCTAACCCATAAAGAGGACACTTTTTCACGAATCTGGTGTCCTACAAGTGCAATCAGTGGATTGCAGTCAGGTGCTTCTTGTTTTCTGCAGAAATCTCATTGGTCAAAGTGTCTGTGCTGGATCGGTTGGAACAAAAATCTGCACCTACAGCGGCCCTCAAGGACCGGTTTGCCCACCTCTGTGTTAGAGACTAAAGCAATGGCATTAAGCGTCTTACTAATTCTTCAATTGTAGGTGCCACCTGCAAATTTTGATCAGCCCCAAACCTTCTTTCGCAACCAAATCTGACATGCTCCCTTGGAATGGGAAGATATATATTCAATGCGATGGTCAACAAAAGGTAAATAGTTAAACAGATCAAGTTGAAAGCCATTTCTTGTTTGATTTACCGTATTTACTCGCATATAAGCCGCATTGGTCGGACAAAAAAATTATGACAGAATCGAGGGTACAGCTTATATGCGCATAAAAAGACGACATGCTCCAAACTGCAAGGTGAAAAAGACATAACTCCATGACGCCTTGATGAAAGACAATGCGGCTGATACGGTAATTTATTTCAAAATAGATAAACAGATACAACGCTAAGCAAAATTTATTTTCACGTCTATGAATGAAATTCAAGAAGAAGAAAAAACGTACCTTGTACAAAAGCTGAAAAAACTCACTTGTGCCTGCCACCGCTCGCTCATGGCGTCGCTAGCCCACCGCAGTTATGAACATGCTCTGACTGGCCAGATGCGAGTAGCCTTGACAAATGTGTTTACCATATCAGCACATCGCAATAATATTTAAGGCTAATCGAAGGTGTTGCCGTCGATCGTTAAAATATCAGCCTTGATACACACTTCCTGGTTGTGCTAACGTTACTTCCTTTTTGAAAAGAAATTGTACATTTGTTTTTATGAATGATTTATTTTCTTTTTGGAAAATGACAACTATTGCAGTAATGTGAACCATCAAAAAAAACCGACATTAGAAGCAATTTGGCCACCAATTTTTAGTATTGGTCTATATATAAAGCGCACTGGATCATAAATTCTGTATGCGCAACACACTAACCCAAGTCTGTTTCTAGCAACTGCGCAAATAAGCTATTTGGATTTGAATCATTTTATTGTAAACATAAGTCTTGAACTTCTCCCCCGCAAAAAAAAAAAAAAACTCAAAGCAATACGCGTTCAATAAATACACAATGACGACATTCTATAAATATATTTGGCATGACGCAAAAAGAAGGCGGACGGGGAGCCACTAATACTGCTGTTAAGACTTTTTGGTCTGGGGTGAAAAGCTCCATGAGCATTCAACGTGTGTCTTTGATAACAAGGGGGTGAAAAAAGTGCTTGTCCCTAGTGAAGAAAACTAATTTTTGTCATTCAAAAGCATCAGGTTCTCATCAAGATACTTATTTCTTTTTTCAAATTGAATACCGTATTTTGGATTGGATTCGATAACTTTATTCATCCCTTATTCCGGAAATTTCATTGTGACAGTAGCAAGAAAAGGCATAGTTATAAGTTAGACAGTACAGTCGCAAAGGCCGCAGAACAACAAGGCAAAGGGACAAAGTACAAAGCAAATCAAAGTCAATGGGATCATTAAGAATCACCAAATCAAATTATTAAGACAGAAAAGCAGCAAAAACAAAATGTGCAAGAGTGGACGGAGCTACCGCCACCGGCTGCCACTTGAACGGCGCCATCTTGGTTTCGGTAGCAAAAACGGATAGACTCAAAAAGATGTTGTAAAGTTGGACAAAAACTGGAACCACACACAGGAAGTCTTCCATGAGATGGGGAACTTCTGCAGACTGTGACCGAGGTAGAGAATATGCAGAGTCACTCTTCCAAGCTTAGCCGCACAGTTCCTCAGTAGTCTGGAGCTGGAGACAACAGTAGCAGAGTAGGGCACCTCGTTTCCGTTGCTTGAGAGCGCCGACACCTCTTCCATCTTAGCCCACGATGGAATGGTTGGTCAGAAGCGTTGCCTCTTCTCCCGGCACTTTGGTCCCGCTCCGAATCTCCGGCGTCACCGAGGTGTTGCTCCTTCTGCTGCGTATTGTAACAGCTAGTCCCATGTTTGTGACAGCGTAGGCATGGCTGAATGGTTCCAAAAAAGAAGTAGCCAAAAGAAGCCATATATATATATATATATATATATATATATATATATATATATATATATATATATATATATATATATATATATATATATATATATATATATATATATATATATATATATATATTAGTAATAATCGGAATTTCACTAATTGCCGTCATACTGGGTGTATTGACAAACGAACTATATATCCCAGCAGTCACTGCGCAGTACTTTTTCTACGGGGAAAATAGTAGAGTCGGGGTCTGCTTGCCGTAGTTGTGAGAACTGTAGAGGATGGTGTACCCTACCGATTGATTTATTTTATCGTGATCAAATTTTTAGTATTGGTCTATATATAAAGCGCACTGGATCATAAGGCGCCCTGTCTATTTTGGAGAAAATTTAAGACTTAAGTGCGCTTTAGACAGGCATATTAACTTCATTATGATATTGACCCTAATCATGTGCTTTTGATTCATACAGTATCTCAGAAATACCACGTGCAATGATTTTTCTTAAGATTTTCCCTTCAAAGTAACACATTTGTACTCCCTATTAAAAGCATAAATATGGAGGTGAAAATTGTGAATCAGGGGGCATCTTATATGCGAGAAATGGTAAAATGCAACAATTTTAAGGGTGGGGGTTATGAGGAGGCGGCTTATACGCGAGTAAATACGGTGTGTGTGTGTATAGCTATAGATATATAGATTCATATTTATATATACATTTATTTATGTGTTTTGTTTTGTCCAGCTGATCAAGGTCCAAATCCGTCAAGATTTGGCACTGGATGTCTCTGCCACCCCAGCAAATGCGACTCTTTCAGCTCTGTCCCCTCAGGCTTCCACTCCTGTGTTGCCCATGGTCAGAATAACCTCAAAGTCCATACTGCCCACGATATCGCCACAGTTACCTCCATCTCTGGTTGAGATCATCAACAAAAACATAATTTTCCCCAACACACCTTCAGGAGAAACATCAGGTCAGTATACCAATGTTCTAAGATTCAGCTCAGTCTGATTTTGTGTTCTCCTGCAACCAGTTTTCTTGATTTATAATTTGCAAGCAACTATTGTTTTTTTCTTCTTGCTCTCCAGAGGCACAGCTTGAAGTAGAGAATGGACAACTGGATGTGAGGTGGTACATATCATCATTTGCTCCTCCCTATGTTAAGGTGATATATATTTATTTTAATACATTTTTTTATTTTAAAAATTAATTCAAATTTCGTGGGTAATGTACACCAGACATGGCCGCAATAGTTCTAAAACCAAGAAGTAGGATCACCCCCATTCTACCATGTTTACGCATCCATACAAAATCAATATATGTAGATATTAAACAGTACACAATTGTATGCATATGTAAATACTGTAATCATTACAATATTTACATATGCATACAATTATCCAAAAATAGAGCACTATGGGCGGACTTGACAGAGTCTGACTTGGAATAATTCTCTCAACAACCTAAATCATCATCTTCAATTCACTTTAATCATACTGCATAGGTGCCTCATCATTTTTTTGGATTGAGATAAAGCAGAGAACCCGTATTGTCAGTGTAATGTATTAATATTCATAAATAGAATGTTTATAGTGTAAATACTGTACTCACCTGACAAAACGGGTCTCTGCTTTATCTGAATCCAAAAAAATGACGATGAGACACCTGTGCAGTATGATTAAAGTGGATTGAAGATGATGATTTAGGTTATTGAGAGAATTATTCCAAGTCAGACGCTGTCAAGTCCGCCCATAGTGCTCTATTTTTGGATAAGGGCGACGGCGTCCACCTTTATTCTTCTTCAGCGCCGAGTTGACTGGCATTCCCGTGTTTTCCTCCATTTCTCTTCGACATGGACTTTAGTGGTGGTCCCGTCTTCCCTTGCAACTTTCAGCGTGAATTTAGATTTTTTATTTGGATATTTAATATAAAATACCACAGATGTTGAAGCCACGAAATGGCGAATAATGACCGTAAATATGATTTTGCTCGGTTGTGAATACAATCACATTACAAATCTGTTACTACAATTTTCAAAATTGACTTCAAGCACTAGACTGAGGCTCACTCTCTCTTGTATTATAGTTTTTCTTGAGCCTTTGCTTGAAAACAGTAATTAACTATGATCCATCCTTTCTTTTTTAGGGAGTCGATAACAGTCGTGATGTATACCGGGCCACCTACACGGCTTTTAGGTGTTCGAAAAGCTCAGGCACTTTGGGAGCCAATGAGAAAATTCAGGTAATAACAATGACAGTTGGAACCCAATTTCACAAGGGGTTAGGATTACCTGTGGACCTTTCATTTACCGTATTTCTTGTACGAACTCAGTTTTTCCCCACAATAGGTTGGCAGGGCCTGCGACTTATACAGTCGCACCTCTACTTACGAAATTAATTGGTTCGAGACCTTTTTTAGTAACTTGAATATTTTGTAAGTAGAACAGTACTTTATATGTAAATTCTGTAATTCTTTCCAAGGTCCTTAAAAAACTACCAACAAAACCCTTTAATAATAATCAGTGTCCCACTTTTGTATGAAATGTGAGAACCAGACAAACTAAACAAAATGATAAGAACATCATTTATTAATGTATTAAAATGACTAACAAGGATACAAAAACATTTTCTATTCGTGCAGTAGTACAGTAGCGTAAGGAGGATGCTAACGTTAGCACACGGACATATGCACATAAACACAGCAAAACAACTTCAAATTACGAATTCAAAACAGCTGGGCATTAAATAAAACTCCAAAGGATTAAGATTCTCTCCATCTCGTCATTCAGTACAGAGAAGCCATGCCAAAGAGTCGTCACTTTTAATGATTCCTTCTACTTCAATAGCGTAGGGATACTAGGTGGTGGTTTATGGCCAGTCATATTACCTTGCAATATCAGTCAACCAGTCAACCGCACGCCACTTTCTTATCTTCTGTTTTATGATGAATAACAGGGCCCGCTTATTCATTTAATTCGCACCAATAATTTTAAATGAATAACTCCTGCCCCTTTGTTAAATCACAAAATAACTGATTAATCACAATTGTAGGAAAGCTGAGTTCACTTTTGCAGGCTATACCTGATTACCACCACGTGTTGAACCAAGAAAACACTTTAATAGAATGTGTCAGACAAAGTCACCATAGGCTACCAGATCAGAGCACCATGCCACGATCCAAAGGAATTCAAGGAGAAATGTGAAAAAGTGATGGAAATCTATCAGTCTGGAAAAGGTTACAAAACCATTTCCAAGGCTTTGGGGCTCCTGCGAACCACTGTCAGAGCCATTATCCACAAATGGAGAGAACTGGGAACAATAGCAAACATTCCCTGGAGTGGTCAGCCGACGACGCCTCATCCAGGAGGTCACAAAAGAACCTACAAAAACATCGAAAGAACTGGAGGCCTCACCGGCCTCAGTTAAGGTCAATGTTCACGACTCTTCTATAAGAAAAACACTGGCTAAAGCTGGCATTGATGGCCGAGTTCCAAGGTGAAAATAATTGTTTTCCAAAAAGAACAGGCTCTTCTTACGTTTGCAAAAAACATCTTGATGATCCTCACACTTTTGGAAGAACATTCTGTGGACTGATGAGTCAAAACGCAAACGTATTGGTAGGTGTGCAGCCCGTTACATTTGGCAAAAAAATGGCACATCATATACCATCAGTAGTAGTTGTGGCATGTAAAGTGGTACCTCGAGATACAAGCTTAATTCGTTCATGGACTAAGCTTGTATGTCGATATTCTCGTAACTCGAACGAACGTTTCCCATTGAAATGAACTAAAAACGAATTAATTCGTTCCAACCCTCTGAAAAAACACCATAAACAGGATATTGGATTGGAAAAAAATGTTTTATTTCTTCTAATTCCCCATCTATTAACAAAGTCACACATAACTAGTGGTTTAATATTACTAAAATGTGTTTAATGGTACTAAAATTATACAGATTTCGAAGGGAGAGAGAGAGGGGGGCGCTTTTTGCACGGCAACACGCTCGTTTCATAACATAAACAAATTTAAATGAACTTGGATTACGATGCAGACACACTCAAAAATAAGTTTAATCTAACCTTACACTAAACTTAATTCTAATTTTGTATTAAAGTTTGATACCTTTCTTCTCCCGGGTTGGCTATATTTGCCCCGCCTCCACCCTGACTTTCACTATTGATGGGCTGTTTGCTTTTGTATTCCCTTCAAAATATTCCGAAAATTATGCACACAAATGTCCTCACAATAGGATAACGCACGGCCACTTGCCAACGAGAAGTAATATATACTCCTCGTATTAGCGATCGCTCCACCATTCGCGCTGAGTGACGGGGAAAAAACACTGAAAAAAATGCAACGCTCCACCCAGTGCTTGTAGATATCTGTTATACACGAAAGAGATGTGGCCAAAAAGACAGTGTGCTAAAATCATAAACAGCCTCATGTCTTGGCCACTTGGCTTTCTCGTATCTCGAAATTTGTCTTGTATCTAGAGGTAATTATTTGCTCTAAATTTTACTCGTATCTCGAATTGCTCGTATGTCGTGGTGCTCGTATGTCAGGGTGCTCGTATGTCGAGGTACCACTGTAGTGGTCGCAGTGTGATGGTCTGGGGTTGTTTTTCTGCCTCAGGACCAGGGCAACTTGCTGTAATTGATGGAAGAATGCGTGACCGGACGTTTGGTCGCCCGGACGTTTGGTCGCCCGGGTGAATATAATTTTGAGAGCTGGTTTCAACAGTAGATATTTAGATATTAAACTCTCTCTCATGAATATAATTTTGAGAGCTGGTTTCAACAGTAAACTCTGTCACGTTGTCAAACGTCCGGGCGACCAAACGTCCGGGGGCGACCAAACGTCCGGGGGCGACCAAACGTCCGGGTACCCGAAGAATGAATTCTGCTGGATACCAGGACATTTTGCTGTAATTGATGGAAGAATGAATTCTGCTGGCTACCAGGAAATTTTGAAGGAGATCATCCGGTTCTCAGTTAATGCGCTCAAACTCCAGCGCTCTTGGAGCATGCAGCATGACAACGATCCAAAGCTCACCAGCAGGTTCACCTCTGAATGGCTCAAAAAAACAAAGTTAATGTTTTGGAGTGGCCAAGTCAATGACAATGAAATTTCCCAAATACGGGATGAATAAAGTTATCCAAGTCAAAGTCTGGAATTAAATCCTATTGAAATGCTGTAGTGCTATCTCAAACAGGCTGGTCATGCTAGAAAACCCTCTAATATGGCAGAATTGAAACAATTCTGCACAGAAGAATGGGCCATAATTTCTCCAAAGCATTGTGAAAGACTCATCACAAATTATCGTAAACGTTTGACTTCATTTATTGCTGACAAAGGTGGCACAACCTGTTATTATGTTCAGGGGGCAATTGCTTTTTCACAGAGGGCCAGACAAGTGTGTAATTTTTTTCTGCCTTGGTAAATAAAATCATCATTTAGAAACTGCATTTTCTATTTCCTTGGGTTGTCTCTGTCTCATACTAAAATTGGTTTGATGATCTGAAACATTTGTGTGTGATAAATATGCAAAAAAACAGAAATCAGGAAGGGGGCAAATACTTTTTCACGGCACTGTAAGGCCAATCGGCTTGGGAGTGATAGATGTCCAATGGCAAACATACAAAAACGGCAGGCAGCGTCGTGTGAGTTTTGCAACGATTTGTGAATGGATTGTGGATGCTTGGAGTAAAGTGTTGGCTAGCACTGTAGTTGGAGCTTTCGCCCCAGAGAACCCCACAGCTATTAGATGAGGACTCTCACGGATTTGATGTGCGTTTTCATATTGAAGCATTTAACCAATCACATTTCAGCCATTATTTGTTGCCAGATCGGATCTGCCTCAAAGCCTGCACAATCAGTTCTTGCGGGCTCTGCTGTATTAAACTAGACTGTTGCTTTTAACCAATCAGATTTCAAGTTGGCAAACCCACAATGATTTTTCATAGGTGTTAGCATTTTGCTGGCTGGGACATGTCATTGCTTTCACAAACTATGATTGGCTAGTAGGCGGGCCAAAGCAGTACCGAGGCAGCCGAGATCGCAAACTCCACCCACTATGGCCGACAGAAGCAAAAACAAATAGATTCTGTTTGCTCACAAAGCTATTTTAAGACGGACTTTTTCAGGAAAAAAATGGACATCATTAAGAAAGGGCGGTCAACTCCGAAGCTAGCAAGCCTGTTACAGCCGGGAAAATGGTGTGTGGGGCACTTTCAGCGCGCTAACTTAGCTCCACAAGCAAATAGTATATTGTTGTTTTGATTTAAAGCCATTTTCAAAACGGACTATGCCAGAAATATGACAGGACAGGCTCGACTTTCATCATTAGCTTCGATGGCGATAGGAAAGAAGGAAGAAAGAAAGGAGGATGGATATTGTGTAAAAAGGATTTCTGGTGAGTAAAATTACAAATATGGCTATAATCCTAAATAATATTTCAATTGTGGGCCAAGTTCTGATATCTGAAAAGCTCCAGTGTTTGTATTTAAGCTCCAGTGTTTGTATTTAATCACAAAATGCTGCTAGGAAGTGGATTTTACTCCAGTTTAATTTTTGGCGTTTCACCATTAACGTCCATCGCTGTCTTTTCCCGGGGAAAATCACCCCCCTGGCCTGGTTGTAATGTCTCAAAAGCTCCAGTATTTGTATTCAATCAATAAATGATGCTAGGAAGTGGATTTTACCTAATTTTAGTGCATTTTTTGTCATTTCACGTATGGACGTATCAACGTTCATTGCTGTCTTTTTACCGGGGAAATGATACTCCGGGCCCGGTTCAGATGTCTAAAAAGCTCCAGTATTTGTATTTAATCAATGAATGCTGTTTTTGGCTGGATTTTACCCCATTTTCGGGCAATGTTTGCCCGTACGCCATTGACGTTCATCGCTGTCTTTTCCCGGGAAAATCACCCCATGGCCTGGTTTTAATGTCTAAAAAGCTCCAGTATTTGTATTTAATCATGAAATGCTGCTAGGAAGTGGATTTTACCCCATTTTTGTGCATTAATTTATTGATTATTTTTTATGTGTCTTAGCTGTAGCTGCAGTAGAGGTTTTATAGCCATAAAATAGTTTTTGAGGGTTGGATTGATACGTTGAAGGCGCTACCAGAAAATGCACCGCCCGCCACTGGTATATATACATAGTTCACAGTCTAGCTTTGAATGCTCTGTTGATGCCAACATTTAGCGGCAGGATTAATTTTGTAAATACAGCCGAAATGACGGCCAGCACCAAATTAGTGTGGATGCCATCATACTAACTGTATTGAAGAACTGGGTGTATTAAGAACTCTATATCCCAGCAGTCACTGCGCAGTACTTTATCTACGGGAAAATAGTAGAGTCGGGGGCTGGTTTCCGTAGTTGTCCTATTGACTGATTTATTTTATTTTATCGTGATAACAATTTTAGTATTGGTCCATATATAAAGCGCACTGGATTATACGGCGCCCTGTCTATTTTGGAGAAAATGTTTGACTTTTATGCCCGCCTTATAGGC
The DNA here is from genome assembly GCF_051989625.1 of Stigmatopora argus. Classification (NCBI taxonomy): domain Eukaryota; kingdom Metazoa; phylum Chordata; class Actinopteri; order Syngnathiformes; family Syngnathidae; genus Stigmatopora; species Stigmatopora argus. The sequence goes on along the minus strand of NC_135390.1, from coordinate 4,130,311 downwards.
GTGAAAATACGGTACATTCCTTTACTTTCACAGCAGTTGCATTAAAGTAATTTGATTTCTATGTAAAATGCATGTGAAGTGGTCAGACACTGCTTGTCACTTTTTTTTGCCTTTTTGTTTGTTTTCAGACAGTCGACTATTAAAATAAGTACTGTTAGTAAATTTTAAGAGGCAATAAAATATAAAAAATCTTGATTCAGTATGCCAAACATATTCATTCATTTTCTGAACCGCTTATCCTCACAAGGGGTGAGGGAGCCTATTCCAGCTGACTTGGGCACAAGGCGGGGACACCCTGAATTGGTGGCCAGCCAATCGCAGGGCACAAGAAGACGGAAAACCATTCACGCTCACACTCATACCTAAAGGGCGATTTAGTCAAATACTTTTTTAAAAGTTTTATTTATTTATTTTTGGGTAAAATTTAGATGTGTGCCTTTATAGTAAGATGTGCCCTGGATTCCAAACCTAAAGGTAATTGACCAAGTTACTGTTTTATTGTTACAATATCTATGGAAAACTGTCTTGTATTCTTAAAAGGTTCCATTTTGACTTGGCTAACTAATATCCTAATAGTCTTAACATGGATTAGAATCTGATAGCTCCCAATGTGATATTCTGGTTGTCTTGCAGGTGCCGGTTACTTTCATGCCAAGGGACAGAGGAGATTATGCTCAGTTTTGGGATTTGGAGTGTCACCCCGTCTCTACGCCCTCGCAGAAGTCTAGAATCCGCTTTCAACTATGTGGCACGGTGATTGCTCTTAAATCTGTGATGCAGAAAATATTTTTAAGCTTCATAAACACACTTTCGGTTACATTGGGGAAACATCTACAAAAGTTTTAAAAATATGTAAAATACTGCAATAATCCCTCAAATATCGCACATAATGTGGACCAGGCATGGCCGTGAGAATCGAAAAACAGCGAAGTGGGATTGCCCCTATTACTACATAAGATTTTACATGTTTTCGCACCTATACACAAAAACAAGTACACTAGTACAATTGTCAAGATGTGTATTTATTAAATATTTCAATTATAGGCAAATGAAAAGACTAATGTATTAATATGTAAATATAATCTATAAATTTAAAAAAATGAAATACTTTAAGTATTGTACTCAGTGAAAGTGGTTACTCTCCGTTTGATTTAAATAATAATTTTAAAAATGGTCATTGTGAGCTTTAGTCCAAGTCCTTTTCATCAGGCACTGGATCATCGATGGAATCTACATGAGGCGCCGTGTGGGGAGCAGTAGGAGCTTCTTTCTGTGAGAGGTTTTCGGTGTACAAGAAACATGGCGACCGCTGTTTCTTTTCTTGTACAAATATGCTTTGGTACAAGGACATGACACTGTCAAGACAATTGCCAAATTCAATTGCTCCAACCATGTTGTCATCAATCTCCTGATTGAGTCTCCTCCTGAGTGGCCTTATGCAGTGTTGACCTATCGTCATGCCAGCTTCACGGCCGTATCTACGGCATAAATCCATCATAATGCTGGTTCATACGGCGTAAATCCATCATAATGCTGGTTCATTTTTTTTATTCCTTGGTTTCCGAGGCGGGGTGTCTTCGTCCACACGCTAAAAATTTCATTTTTATTTATTCGCAGGATACAGATCTCTCGCCAAAATACGCGTGCATCTCCAGAGGGGAAGAGCGTTAACTTCCCGTGTCTCCCCCTGTTAACTGCACGGCGGAAATCATTAACATTGTTCCTAGTGAATTATGTACAAAAGAACGCCACAGTTTAGATTCATTTATTCCACAAAGACATGCTACGCCTTTAACATATAAGGGAACGTCAATATTTAGGAGTCATTTTCATCGGCGACTCAAAATCCACAAAGGTAATGTGCTTGATTCGAAATATAATCTGAAGAAACTAGGAAATGGCAAGATGTCGTCCTTCTCGGTAATTCTTCTAAGGATTTTGACATTTTTATGAACTTTTTTTAAACACTTGCGATAAAAAAACATGATCTACTGAAGAGGCAAATGTTGAAGCGACGAAGTGGTGAAGGATCACAGTATAGGTCCAGGATGCATCCTTGGATCCTGATTTTACATTTTTATTAAATGTGTGTTAAGGTAAACAATTTTGGTTGCATGCCACCTCGCGGGGTGCCAAGACACTTGAGGAGTTGAGGTGAAAGAGACGGTCACCTCACTCAAATCGTGAAAGTTTTTTTTCGCAAAATCAGACACTTTTCTAACGTTATTACGCTTGTATTGTGAAAAACGCAAAAGCTGAGATGCTTGTATCAGAAGGGTCCACTGTAGTAACATTGGTATAGCTATAATTGTAGTTATATCATTGTCTTATGGGAATTAACCCATTTGATCATCAGACAAAACAAATGGAATGTCACGTCTTGTTCTAGTTTAAAATATCTACTAAGAGTGGAAATTAAGAATGTTAATGAGGACTATTCTACTCAAACCTCATTTATGGCTTCCAGGTAAAGTAGCTTGAAAGATGTTCAAGTTCAATTTAAGTAGGAAAGTGAAATCGATCATTCTACTAACAGATTAATGTGGTGCCAAATCTTTATTTTATACAATCCTTACCTTTTCTACCACAACTATTTAAGGGGAATTTAGTTCGTTTCCCCCTTTTTTGATACTCTTTAGAATTGCAGTTTTGAAAGGAATTGATGCCACCTGCGTTTCTGTCTGTAGGGGATCAACTCTGCATTAGGAGAAGTGCCCCAGGATAAAGCCTGCTCCTTGGTAAAAACAGAGGCCACAGTTAAGACAAGGAAGAAAGCTGTAGCCGCCACAGGAAAAAACGAGTAAGAGATACTTAGCGTGTGCTAAAGTGAATGATTAAAACATGCTTGTCTACATATAATCTATTTCATAGCAGCAGCTGTTGGTTTGATTTTTTTTAATTCATGCATTCATTCATTATCCGGACTGCTTATCTCCAGAAGGGTAGAGAAAGGGTGCTGGAGCCTATCACAGCTACGGGCATCAGGCGAGGGACACCCTGAATTAGTGGCCAGCCAATCGCAACTTTTTTTGTGTCCGTCAGAATATTTGTATGTATTAAATATTTGTATCACTCTAGTCATTAAATTGTTTCTACTTAATTCTTAGCCACAACGAAGGAATCTGGAGGGGCATTTACACAGCTCAAGATCTTTATACGTTCCATAATACACGTGTTGGGCAGCTCAGCACACTGAAGGTCAACATCTGCAATAACTCACCCAACACACATGAGGTGAGAACTGCACTACCAAAACGAATGACAGTATAGATTTGAGACTGTTATAACAATGTTGTTTCATGTTTAAAGAAAAATAACAGAATAACATGACTTGTTGTGCCATTTCATTTAATTCATTCATGGACGTAACACTTCCAATTATTGTTTTGCATGGTTTTGACATTTGATGTGTGGATTCTCATATTGAATTGCAGTTGAGATTTGTAAGCCCTAAAGACTCCTTCCACATCAAGCATTCCAAATATTCCCTGAGGTGAGTCCAATATTCTTAATTCCAGTTTGTTAGATGTTTTTCCTTAAGCCCCTTTCAAATGAAAATTATGAACTTTTTTGCTTTGTTTCACTCTCCGTTATAATCACTTGGAGTAGGGTCCTTTTGAATTCAGTGGTGTTGAAATAAATACAATAGATTCTAAGGTCAGATACTATTTTTAATAATTTTCACCATATCTGCCAAAACTTTTCTGGAAAAGGATAGGCACAACATCTCAACAAATGGAGCTGGCTTGTCCAAATGTGCTTTAGCATACCTCAAGCCACTCTTTTTATAAAATGAAATGTCAATCTATTGATATCAGTATTACAAAACCCTAAATTACTGCTCATTTCAAGACTGAGATCATATTTACGTCATTCCAGTAGCTTGAAAGAAATGGCAGTCTTAATTTGTGGTTTTTCCTAACCTATCCACGATCAGGTTGCAATACATATGGTCCATTTGTTAGGGTGATAGATTTTTTAAAGGAATTTCCTTTTAGAGACATATATATAGGCACCTTTCAGGAAGCCAAACATTACTGACTCGATTAATGACGACTTTGGTGAGACGGAGACGTGCGTGTTGGATGCGTTATTATGCTATTGCTGTGTCACAAAAATACTATTTTTTTTAAAATAAAATAAAACTTGTTTATTCATGTTGGGAGTGAATGGAGTTGTCAGAAAGCTGATTTGTAATCTAGGTATTAATAAAGTTTGGCTGACCTATCTGACTGTTTGACATTCCCTTTAGCGCAGCACCATCTAGCGGATTCATAACATAACCCCTGTCTCTACTGTAGACCCGTATAATGCGGAGCGGTGCGCCTTATATATGGAAAAAATAAAATGTCATTCATTGAGGGTGCACCTTATAGTCGTTAAAATACGGTACCTTTTAAGTCGGGGTGGGCAAACCGTCCTCAAGGGCCACTGTGGGTACAGATTTTGTTCCAACCGATCAAACACAGACACTTTGACCATTGAGATTTCAGCAGAAAAGAAGAAGTACCCGATTGCACTTGTAGGACACGAGATTGGTGAAAAGGGGTCCTCTTTATAGGTTGGAATGAAAACCTGCACCCACTGCGGCCCTTTTTGGAATAATTTTCCCACCCCTGTTTTAAGCCATAATTAAAAAATTACAACTAAAAGTCACCTATGGTCGTAAACATCCTTATAACCAACTCGAAAATTCTACATTAGTTAACATTTTAACTCTGTTGTCCATTTGTCCAAAATACCTACATGATTTTTATTTGCAAAAAGTTCATTTAAATTCTCTTGAACCTGTAGCAAATGTTTTTCGATGCATATTTTTCAATTTTATTTTCTACTCATTAGATCCCAGCACTATCTGAAGCTACCTGTCCAGTTCAAGCCAATCTCTGCAGGCAGACACGCTGGCTTGCTCCTCATCCAGTCCGAAACAAGTGGAACTCTGGTGGTGCAGCTGACTGCTGAGGCCCTGCCTTAAATATTTGTCAGTAACCTACTAATAGAGAATGTGAAGATTTCTAAAGATCATACACACATCCTGGTTATAAATATTCACTCGAGACAGTTCTTGCACAATTTTTGCCCAGATTTTAGGTGAGGAGGAGCTGAATATTAACTCTTAGCTAATTATCTTGATCCAACCTGATAACACCTGAATCTATAAACGTGCCTTATGTGGAAGAAACTTTTTTTAAGTTCATGTGCCACATTTGCCATTCAGGCTATTGTTGTATCTCTTTCTGAACAAATGGAGGTTCATTTTACTTCAATCAGAATTGCCACAATAGTCATTTCAGGAAGTGTATTTTTGTTTCCACAGTGGCCGCACTAGTTGAAATACACTGAGGAAATGTCTCACAAGATCGTCTTTTTTCATGACACTCGCAAAGATCATTTTTGGGGAGAATTTCCATGTGTTGTGCTGCCATGTTATCCTAGTGCATTTAAATGGGGAAGATTGCCCCCTCCTCAGCAAGCACAATTTATACCCTGAATCTTATGCTATTTGCAGTTTTTGAACTACTTTAGTTCCTATGCATAATACAAACACCCAGAACACATGCATTTTGCGTGAGCACACTATATTGCTTGCCTAGTAGTGTTTAATACATTTTTCTACAAGGTCTGCATATATTATTTTAACCGCGATGATTGTTCAGGATTGGTTCACAGAGATGTTTGTTTGGTTAATTATTTTTACTAAAGTTGAAGTTTTCCTATGTTATTGACTGGGCAGCTGATTTGGCCTCCTTTTTTATGGTGTCCATGGCTGTGTTCATTTCTAGTCCTCTAATGACTCTATGGAGCAAGTGTTGTGTGGTTTTATAGCTTAAAACATAGGAGCTGTATGTGAATATTAGGCCCTTCACTTCAACTTTTTAGATGCCATACACCTTTGCACAATTTACTTGCTTTTATATTGAATTAATACGAAGGCTGTGCTGCTAACAAAAGTATCTAGTAAAAACTATTCAGCATCCATGGGTTCACAACCTTTAAATGCAATGTGTAACATATTTTATATTTAAATAAAAGTTTTTTTAATCATCACCAATGCCTTTTGATATTCTATTAAATGATACCCTTCCCAGTGAAAAATTGATTGTCAACTAGTGCGTCAATGGCTGTAAAACCTTAGCAATCATAGCCATCATCTAAATTTTAATGATATGAATGTCTTTTTTTTTCTTCCTTTTAACCTGTCTGGTTCAACTGCTAACACACGCAGAATGTCTGAATGAGAATATGAATGTCTTCAGAGGCTGAATTTTAATGGGCCACATGGGAGTATACAGTTAGCGTATTTTCCGCACTACAAGGCACACCGCAATATAGAGCGCACCTTCAATTATAAATCAGATTTCTGACAACTCCATTCACTCCCACAATGAATAAACAACTTTTATTATTTTCTCCGAGGTAAAGTATTAGTATTTTTGTGGCACAGTTGATCTTTTTACAACAGCAAGCTATAACACGTAGTGCAACATTTATATCACATAATGGAGGGGAACTTTTCCTCCATTCAGTAAACCCATAAAAAACATTCTGATGCTGTTACTGTAAATTAAACGTTTGTAACACTCGTAATAGTGCAAAGCAATAACAATAATAACTAAAGCCACAGCATAATTACTCAATGTTGTCCACGCCTTAATGTCCCTATTCACAATATGACCAACCTTGTTCAACTGTAAACGCACAAAACACGTAAAGCTCACTTTATCAGTTCATTCCTCATCTGCGAATCCCTCATTCTTTTTAGTGTCCGAATTGAACAACTGGGCGAATGCGCCATCCAACACGCCCGGGTCCGTCTCATCAAAGTCCTCATTAGTAATCGAGTCAGTGTCGCTGTTGTTATCTGGCAGTTCAATGACAATTCATGCCTTCCGGAAAGCTCGGACCACAGTTGAGACTGATATCAGCCCAGGCAATTACTACGTTCTACATTACTTGGCGCAGCTCATCCTCTTGTTTCCTCCACTTCCGCACCGTTAATGTTAAACTCTCTCGCTGCTGCTCTATTGAACACTGGGCAGTTACTTGCAGGAAAAGACACGGCATGACATCATCCTTGCACCGATTGTAACTGCCTGTTTTCCTAGCGGCTTGAATGACAAAAAGTGGTTGTAGTCAAACTACAAATTTAGATGACAAGCTTCAATTTCATCACACAGTCATTTTGATCTCTCAAATCCATAACACTGAAAAAAATGGATTACCACTCAGTTGCAAATCCTTTTTAACCTACATATTCAATTGAATATTCTACAAAGACCAGGTATGTTATGCTCAGACAGAAATAAATTTGTCTATTTTTTTGCACCGATTTTCCTCAAAAGTCGGAAGGGTGTTGGATTCAATACCTGCTGACTGTGATTCAAAAGGCAGGATACACTCTGAACTGGCTGCTAGCCTATTGCAGGACTAAAACAGACAACCATTAATGCACACACCATCTTACAATTTGGAGGATTAAATTAAGGTAAAAAAGGCCAATTTGAACAGCCCACAAATGGACATTCCTGGTGGTCTCAACACAACTGTTCTTGCAAACCTAATCAAATTATATCAAAGATAATAATTAAAAAAATATTGGAGACAAAGAATGAAAGGGTACCTTTAACAATGTTGCTAATGTTACAAATTCTACACTTCAGGAAAAAGGGATAACAAAAATAATCAATTCTATCAGGTGTATATTATAATATGCAATTGTACTTCAGCACGGTCAAACAAAAAGAGGATTGTCCAAATAAAAGACAATTTAATTGTCTTAAACAGGCTATAAAACAGCATAGCTGCTTCTTGACATGAGCAATTAAACACTTCAATCCAATTGAAGGATTGAGCACTGTAATGTATCCAGTGATTGACTAGGCACCCCATGTCTCTCCCAACTCATTTTAGATAGACTGTCTTTCATGAGGACTTGAACAAGATAAGCATTAGTAATGAAAATTAATGGATGGATGGATTTGTAATGCTACTGAGTAAATCCCAGGGCCTCAGGTGTTTCATTTTTCAATTATGTTTTATCAGTCTACATAAAAGATGCCCTTGTCAATCACTCCCCTTTGATGAGAGATTTGCCCCAGCTGCTGTTACTATGAATGAAAAATAGCTGTAATCTAACTATCTGTGTTCGTCTCTAAAACATTTGATGGTCTGTGAAGTTTGCATATTTTCTCTGTACTGGCGACAGTACCCCTAAACAACTCTTAAATCAAGGCACCACCATGCAGGCAATTGTATGAATTTGGAAGTTTGGGGAGTATCTAATAAATCAGTTGTTTTGTTGTCTTTTGTTTTCTTTTATGGACAGTGGGGCAAATAAGTATTTAGTCAACCACCAATTGTGCAAGTTCTACTACTTGAAAAGTTTCATACCTGTCAACCTCTGCCGATAACTGCCCTTATAAATGATTATGATTTCCCTTACAAACCCCCAAAAAACCTTACAAACACCGTACGACTCGTACGGTGTTTGTAAGGTTTTTTGGGGGTTTGTAAGGGAAATCATAATCATTTATAAGGGCAGTTATCGGCAGAGGTTGACAGATATGGAAAAGGTTAGAGAAGACTAATTGTCAACATGGGTAAACCTCAACCATGAGAGACAGAATGTGGGGGGGAACAAAATCACTGTTTGATTTTTAAAGAATTTATTTCCAAATTAGAGTGGAAAATAAGTATTTGGTCACCTACAAACCAGCAAGATTTCTGGCTGTCAAAGACATCAAACTTTTTCTAATGAGGTTTCCACTCGTTACTGTATTAAGAGCATCTGTTTTAACTCGTTATCGGTATAAAAGACACCTGTCCACAACCTCAGTCTCACACTATAGCTACTATAGTAGCTGTCGAAGGACACCAGAGACAAAATTGTAGACCTGCACCAGGCTGGGAAGACTGAATCTGAAATGGGTAAAACGCTTGGTGTAAGGAAATCAACTGTGGGAGTAAGTATTAGAAAATGGAAGACATACAAGACCACTGATAATCTCCCTCGATCTGGGGCTCCATGCAAGATCTCACCCCGTGGTGTCAAAATGATAAAAAGAACAGTGAGCAGAAATCTCAGAACACATGGGGAGACCTAATGAATGACCTACAGAGAGCTGGGACCACAGTAACAAAGGCTACTATCAGTAACACAATGCGCCACCAGGGACTCAAATCCTGCACTGCCAGACGTGGAAGCCAGTACACACCCAGGCCCGTCTGCAGTTCACTAGAGAGCATTTGGATGATCCAGAAGAGGATGGGAGAATGTGTTATGCTCAGATGAAACCAAAGTAGAACTTTTTGGTAGAAACAGGTCACATTCTGTCTCTCATGGTTGATGTTTACCCATGTTGACAATTACAGGCCTCTCATATTTTCAAGTAGGATAACTTGCATAATTGCTGGTTGACTAAATACTTATTTGCCCCACGATATGTTGAATTGAAAGTTGGTAAATACATCAGCAATAAACTTAATTTGTATTTCATCCAATTATTGAGATCTTCAAAATACAGTCAAACCTGTACTTACGAAATTAATTGGTTCCAGAACTTTTTTTGTAACTTGAAAATTTCGTAAGTAGAGGTTTTATATGTAAATTCTCTAATTCGTTCCACGGTCCTCACACATCTAGCAACTAAACCCTTTAAAATTGGTCAACATGTACCAGTTTTGTAAGAAAGATGTGAGAAACAAAAATGAGAGAACATGATCATAAATTTATTTATTAATGTCACAAAATGAGTAACAAGTATATACAGTTGTGGTCAAAAGTTTACATACAGTTGTGAAGAACATAATGTCATGGCTCTCTTGAGTTTCCAGTTATTTCTACAACTCTGATTTTTCTCTGATAGCGTGATTGGAACAGATACTTCTTTGTCACACAAAAACATTCATGAAGTTTGGTTCTTTTATGACTTTATTATGGGTTAACAGAAAAAGTGATCAAATCTGCTGGGTCAAAAATATACATACAGCAACAAGAATTAGCAATTTTGGTGACTTAGAAAGTTGTGTCGGTGAAATGAGCTTCATGCATGGCCTCTTAACTTCTTGTGAGTGATTATGAGTGATTACAGCTGGTGACTTCTCTGAGGCCATTTAAATAGAGCTCATTGGATGCAAACCCCCCACAAACGCTACAATGGGAAAGTCAAAGGAGCTCAGCATGGATCTGAAAAAGCGAATCCTTGACTTGAACAAGTCAGGAAAGTCACTTGGAGCCATTTCAAAGGAGCTGCAGTGCAAACAATTGTTTGTAAGTATAAAGTGCATGGCACTGTTTTGTCACTGGCACGCTGCAGTGCAAACAATTGTTTGTAAGTATAAAGGGCATGGCACTGTTTTGTCACTGCCACGATCAGGAAGAAAACGCAAGCTGTCACCTGCTGCTGAGAGAAAATTGGTCAGGAGGGTGAAGATTTAACCGAGAATCATCAAAAAGCAGATCTGCCAAGAATTAGAAGCTGCTGGAACACAGGTGTCAGTGTCCACAGTCAAGCATGTTTTGCATCTCCATGGACAGAGGCTGCCATGCAAGAAGGAAGCCCTTGCTCCAAAAGCGGCACCTTAAGGCTCGACTGAAGTTTGCTGCTGATCACATGCACAAAGATAAGACCTTCTGGAGGAAAGTTCTGTGGTCAGACGAAACAAAAATCGAGCTGTTTGGCCACAATGCCCAGCAATATGTTTGGAGGAGAAAATGTGAGGCCTTTAACCCCAAGTACACCATGCCTACCGTCAAGCATGGTGGTGGTAGTATTATGCTGTGGGGCTGTTTCCTGCCAATGGAACTGGTGCTTTACAGAGAGTAAATGGGATAATGAAGAAGGAGGATTACCTTCAAATTCTTCAAGATAACCTAAAGTCATCAGCCCAAAGATTGGGTTTTTGGGCGCAGTTGGGTGTTCCAACAGGAATATGACCCCAAACACATCAAAAGTCGTAATGGAATGGCTAAATCAGGCTAGAATTAAGGTTTTCGAATGGCCTTCCCAAAGTCCTGACTTAAACCCCATTGAGAACGTGTGGACAATGCTGAAGAAACAAGTCCATGTCAGAAAGCCATCAAATTAACTGAACTGCACCAATTCTGTCAAGAGGAGTGGTCAAAGATTCAAGCAGAAGCTTGTGGATGGCTACCAAAACCGTCTAATTGAAGTGAAAATGGCCAAGGGACATGTTACCGAATATTAGCGCTGCTGTTTGTATATTTTTGACCCAGCTGATTTGATCACTTTTCTTTTCACCCATAATAAAGTCATAAAAGAACCAAACTTCATGAATGTTTTTTGTGACAAAGAAGTATCTGTCCCAATCACTAGCAGAGAAAAATCAGAGTTGTAGAAATAACTGGAAACTCAAGAGAGCCATGACATTATGTTCTTCACAAGTGTCTGTAAACTTTTGACCACAACTGTATACAAACCCGTGTTAAAACGCATGACAATGCCCATTGCCCGCCACCGCAGCACAATTTAACCCACCGAAGGCTGCCGTTCAGGTCGAGGCAGTCGGCTACAGCTTCACCAAACATAAATAAGTTTAAGCAGACAACGGGTTAAAGAAAATGGACGGTTGTTGTGAGACAGCTAATGAGAGCCCAGTATATGGGGGAGTGAGCTTTTAAAGCGAGAATCAATGCATCTGCGACAATTTTTTCAAAATAAAATGACGGATAAGGAATGCATGTACTTTTTGGGGGTTTTCGTAACTTGGATTTTTTTCTTATTTCGAGGCACTCATTTGCATATAAAAAGCTTTTGTAACCTGGAAATTTTGCACTTAGAGGCATTCGTAAGTAGAGGTATGACTAACTGACTGTATATAATTGTCCGCGAGCCGCCTCGTGGTTTAGAGGTTCAATCGACTGATCTCGGTGCGGGCAGATGCGGGCTCAATTCCTATTGTGGTGGCAGTATGATTGGGGGTCCGAATGGTCGTTTGTCTCTCTGTGTGCCCTACGACTGACTGACGACCAGTCTGGGGTGTAGTCTGCCTTTCACCCGAAGACAGCTGGGTTAGGCTCCAGCAACCGCCGCAACCCTTTCAAGGATTTGCGGTATGGAAGATGAATGAATGAATAATGAATAATTGTCCGCTCAGGTGAATATATTTTCATTGACACACTTTTCTGAGGAGACAAGACCAAGTGGATAGGACTGGAGGTCAAATACGCATGTACGAGGGAAGTCAAATGCAGGAAATTAAAATTGACTCACTATATTTCTGTCTGCTGACTGGATTTAGCATTAAGTTAACTTAAACTAGTCCAAACTGCTTCATGTTTGCTATAACAGAAGATCCTGTTTTTGCTCACAAAACTGCACACTTGTCCCTTTTTCTTTAGTCCTATGGGACTTAACTGGTGTACCTAACGAATGGCATTGTTGCATCGACTGCCAAGAATGTTCACTCAGAAGGTAAAACACATTTTATCACTGCGGTCTCATTGCTTACAGCCACAGCTGCACTACCTCTCCCCAACCTTCTCTTGGACTGCTGCGTAAATTCATAGTTTAAGGTAAATACATTGATGCACTCGAGACTGCAAGATAAAGAGGTCATGATGGGTCCCAGTAAGTATCCACAAGGTCATAATTGATTAGATTCTGAGGAAAGGACCTGATATGAATTATGAATAATACTGAAATGTCATTGACAGTGTTCAGCCTTGCAAAGTAATATTTGTTGGCTGTGTTGCTGCAATGCAGCGTAGTTTTTTTCCTCTCTGCTTTCTCTCCCTATTTGTCTTCTTTTATTTCTCTCATCTTTATCTCCCTCTTATTACGGTTTTACTTTTTGTGCTTCAGGCTCTCGCTTGTAGAAATGACAAATGCTTTTACTGCTACCAGTTCTATTACAGTGTTTCTTACAAACAAAGGTTGTGCACCTGCAGAGATAAGCTTACATGAAATATGAAAAAGCTTCTACCTGTGAGAATTTTTTTCCCCTCATGCACGCTTTTGAAAACCTGGAGATCTTTTCTGTAATATTAGCATGTAATAGGAGCCACATAAAATAGTCAAGTCGATATAGACTACTCTGTGATGTCATTTTTTTTAGGGTAGCGCTAGGGTTTTTTTCAGATAAAGAGATTATATTTTGGGCCAATCAACAATCTCTTTGTTTAGACCATGGGTGGCGAACAAGTTAGACACAAAGAGAAAATTTTAAACTGAGTAAAAGAGCCACACCTTATGTCAGAAGCTGCATGAAATAAATCCAATCTGCCAAATTATTTTTAAAATCTAATTTAGAATTTGTTTTTAATGGGCCCTGATGAATTTGATCTTATTTTAAGAGAAAATAAAATGAACAGAAACACGAAGCAGAGAGCTACAGTAGATACAAAATATGATAAGAAGCAAAGAGCCGCATTCATTTTGGCTGGGAGCCTCACGTAGCTCAAGAGCCGCGTGTTCGCCACCCCTGGTTTAGACAATAAAGATGGTTGTCACGAATAACCACACGAAATGAATGACAACTTACCAAGGCATTGTTACATTTTATATAACATACATGTTATGTTGGGCACAGCACATTAGCTGTCCAAAGTCAGTATTTGGCTTTGTTTTGTTTGCTTGGTTCCTTTTCGCATTGCAATTTTTGCAAGCGTCCCAGGATTTGACAACAAAGCTATACATATGCAAACATCGTTTAATCCAGGGTTGGCCAAGTCTGGTCCTCAAGAGCCCCTATCCAGTCTGTTTTCCATAACTCCATCCTCTACCATACCTGAATCAAATGATCAACTCATCAGCAAGCTGTCCCGAAGCTTAATACCAATCCCGATGATTTTATTCAGGCGTGTCTCGAGGACCGGACTTGGCCACCCCTGGTTTAATCATTGGACAAAATGGTCTGAGCGGGGTCACACAGTGAAATACGGAAGTAAACAATCACAGAGCTCCAGTTTGCAGCACCTGTGTTCATATTGATATGGTTCATCCAAGTACAAGCATTTGCATGATATTGTTATGATTGTGGGCTGAGGGCCCCAAAGCAAGGACAAGGACAACTCTGGTCATGGTGGTTTCTGTTTATTACAATTGTACCAGGGGCGAAGGTACGAGGGAAGCAGCATAGGCAGGTCACTGGATGCGGTGTGGAGGTCAAGGCAGGGCGAAGGTAGGAGGGAAGCAGCGTAGGCAGGTCGTTGGACGTGGCGTGGAAGTTGAAAGCTGGGAGGTCTGCAGTAGAATCTGTGGTGAAGGTACAAGAGGCATTGGCGTAGGAGAAATCATAGATCAGGCAAGGAAAACAAGAGGTAACGCGGGAAGCCACTGACAGTAAACTGCTTAAGACGATCCAGCGACGTGGTCAGGCTCTGGGTGTCTTAAATAGGTCAGTGATGTTGATGAGTTACACCTGGTGGTGCTGGACCTGTGATTTGGTGACAGGCGCATCAACCCAACTGTCTAGCCCTGGGCCTGACAGACATTTGGCAACTCAGAGGCTATTGATGCAACATTGATTTATGGGTAAATATCTGGAAGACATTCCGCCTCCATGTCGAACTTCGACACATGTTAGCCAATGTACTACTAACCAAACAACATTTCCCATAATCTATGTGACTACAGAAGCCTGTTGTGTGCCAAGAAGTGTATGATTTCAGCTTTGGCCGGAAACTTTATGCCAGGGGTGGGCAAACCGGTACTCGAGCGCCGCTGTGGGTGCAGGTTTTTGTTCCAACCGATCCAGCACAGACACTTTGAGCAATGAGATTTCTGCAGAAAACAAGAAGCACCTGAGTGCAATCCATTGATTGCACCTGTAGGACACCAGATTGATGAAAAGGTGTCTTCTTCATGGGTTGGAATGATAACTGGACCCACTGCGGCCCTTTCTGGAATAGTTTGCCCACCTCTGCTCTATGCAGTCGCTTTCATACATAAACACTAACTTTTTAGGTTTGGTCTGGACCAAACAGGGCAGGTGTGAATATCCCTTTTAATAATAGTTTTATACTGTGTATGAAACTATACATTGGTCTAAAACCTTTTACAGTACGTAATACCTTCACTATAGTCAATTTTAGGTATTCATTGTTTAACTGTATTACTGTGTACAACAGGGGTGGCCAACTCCGGTCCTCGAGAGCCGCTATCCGGTCTGTTTTCCATGTCTCCCTCCACCAACACACCTGAATCAAATAATCAGGATCGGTATCAATCTTCTGGACGGCTTGCTGACAAGTTGGTCATTTGATTCAGGTGTGCTAGAAGAGGGAGATATGGAAAACACACAGGATAGCGGCTCTCGAGGACCGGAGTTGGCCACCCCTGGTGTACAACTTAAGTGTGTGGCAACAGTGCTACCAATCAAAACAACCCTAACAGATGTTTTTTTTTCCATTCATTTTCTAAACCGCTTACAAGGGTCGTAGGGGGTCCCGATGAGTCCGACTTGAACAATTAGCCCTCATTATAGTTATGCAGACATGTATTCCCCTTTTGCACTAAATGAAAAAAAGTGCCTTTTCTGCTGAGGCACAATTTTAGTCCGACTTGAACAATTAGCCCTCATTATAGTTATGCAGACATGTATTCCCCTTTTGCACTAAATGAAAAAAAGTGCCTTTTCTGCTGAGGCACAATTTTTCCTTCACTCATCAATATTTAACAAATACAAAAAGAACCCGGCGGGCGAATGGTTAGTGCGTCAGCCTCACACTTCTGGGGTCGATTGTTCGATCCCAGGTTAATAATCACTGTGTGGAGTTTGGAGGCTCGGGTAATCCAGTTTCCTCCCACATCCCAAAATCATCCAAGGTAGGCTCTTTGAACACTCTAAATTGCCCCTAGGTATGAGTGTGAGCATGAATGTTTGTTGTGCCTTTCGATTGCCTGGCCACCGTTTTAGGTTGTCCCCTGCCTGCTGGCCATCGTTAGTTGGGATAGGCTCCAGCACCCCCCGCGACCCTTTTGAGGATAAGCGATTTAGAAAATGAATGAAAAACATTCTGTTAGGGTTAGTTTTTTTTAATAATCTTGTCTTTTTCCCTTTGTGTAACTTGTCCGTGTGATTACCCATTGATTTCACCTGTTCATTGTGTCTTTCCCTATTCGTGGTTCTCATTGTCTTGTCAATGACAGTCTGTCTCTCTAAACCTTCAGATCAACTGGTGTTACTGTTTTTGGCACCTCCTGTTCATGTCCTTGGTTTTCCCTCGTGTTTTCCCCAATACATTTTGGTTTAGCTCTTTGTTGTTACTTCTTTGATTTTCCCCGAATTGTGTATTAAGGTTTGTTGTAGAGAACACGTTTATGTTATTAAATATATGGCGAGTACACCCTTTCTGTGCCTGCCTGCTTCCCTGCATTTGGGTCCATCCCCGCTCACTCCACACCCTCTCTGTCATCCATTCCCCTCAAGTGTTTTCTTACATGGTGGGGATTTATTTGAGTTCTTGTGAAAATTCTGTCCAGACCTAATCTGTGGCTCACGCAAGCCCCCACCCCACAAAATAGCAAAAGACAATTTAAATCAAACTGTTATTATCATATCTTTACATTAATTGAAATATTATGGTTTTGCAAACTATTGAAAAGGTACAGCATAATGAAAATAGGTTTATCTTTGTGTTTGGGTCCTTCTATGTGCGTTTTACAGTCAGTAATTCCAACATGTGTCACACTGAAGTCGCACTTGCATGTTGTGCAATGTGCAAATGTCGGTCCTTTTGGAGACGATTGCCACGCTGAAGTCGCACAAGACGAATCATTCGTCAGAACTTGTAACTCAGATGATTCACAATGCACTCGTGTTACCGAATTCCTCCGGTTTACAGTGCAGGTGAATCAAGATGGCGGAAGGCGTAGCGATGGTGTGAATTTTGAGGCTTATTGGCAATTTGGTATTTGGTTTTCAGAAATGGTTGCTTCAAAAAAAAATTAGTGAACATTTTTGGGATTTCCGGAGTTTAGGGAGGTTGTCTGGAATCCCGGATTTTGCGTTGCATTTCCGGAGAAACTCCTGAATTACGGAGTAGTTGGCAGCCCTGCTTTTCATCTTCATTAAGATGCTTAAAAATGTTAGAACTTAAATGTTGAAATAGTATTCTACTTCTGTGAGTTTACCGTTGATAAAACACAACATAATTTGAATCTTTTCAATTCCCATGGTTATTTAGCCCGTACCTTCTAATCTTAGTGTTTTTAATTCTCTCTCCCCAGCGTGAGTTCATTTTCATCATTTCTTGCTGTATTTCAACCCCTCCCTCACATTCACGAGCCCCTGGCATTAGTCGCCCACATGTCTAGACTGGAAAGAAAACTTTTCCTATTGGTGTGTGTCTTCTCTTAGGCATTGGCCCCGTTATACTCTATCAGTAGTGTCCTCCTATATTGACGGCTTGAGCCACTGTAGGTTCAAAACCCTTCCATGGTTCCAAAATGGCTTCATACTGAGTTTGTCTGAAGCTGACACACACACCGCTGTTTGTAACGATTCACTAGATGAGGAGTGCCAAAAAATCCATTACAACTAAATGATCATCCGGGCTATTTATTTTGCAGTGTGAGAAATAAATTAAGATTGTTCAGTTGGTAATGAGTACGATTAGGCGGAAGGAACACTGCAACGGATATGGAACACTTAATTGTCTCAGATAAAGATTTGAGAGGAAATGAGAAAATGCAATTGGAATCAAAACATGACAGTTTTGGGGCAGCCCAGCGGCTTGAGTGGTTAGCACGTCGGCCTCACAGCTCTGGGGTGCTGGGTACAATTCCAGGTTGGTCTACCTGTGTGGAGTTTACATAGTCTCCCTGGGCCTGCGTGGGTTTTCTCTGGGTACTCCGGTTTCCTCCCACATTCCACAAAAAAGCATGGTAGGCTTATTGGACACTAAATTGTTCCTAGGTATGAGTGTGAGCGTGATTGGTTGTCCGTCTCCTTGTGCACTGTGATTGGCTGACCACTGATTCAGGTTGTCCCCCGCCTCGAACGGCAGCTGGGATAGGCTCCAGCACACCCTGCAACCCTAGTGAGAATTATAAGATAAGATGACAAAGTCACTTCGCAATTGCTTGTTCATATTGTATCAGTTTTTGTAAGTATAAAAATATTGTTGTCATATAGACTTAGCCCTGCATCCTTGTCATAGCGCTTCATCCTTGTCATAGCCCTTCATCCTTGTCATAACCCTGTATCCTTGTCATAACCTTGCATCCTTGTCATAGAGACTTTGCCCTGAAGATGTCTAAACGTGTCAGTCCAAAGCCTCTATTATGAAAGGACAGCTGTTGGAGCTCTCCCCATCCTGCAGTCTGGTAATAAACTTATTTCCTTCAAATTGGTCTCACTCTTTCTGTGCCTGCTCCTGAAGCTGTTTTACAGACCCAACATATAACGAGGTTCAGAAAATGAATGAATGACAGTTTTGAACATTTCACCCAGAAAGCAATTTGATGAAAAGAATTAGCCTCAGAACTGAATTCTTAGTGTTATTTTTCAGATCAACCACTCTTCTGGCCAAATCTTAAACAATGTTTAGATACTTGGAGTCAATTTCCAAAAGTTCAGTGCCATGAAAAAGTAATTGCCACTTCCTGATTTCTGTGTATTTTGTATAATTATCACACACAAAGGTTTCAGATCATCAAACCAATTTTAGTATGACACAGAGACAATGCAAGGAAATAGAAAATGTAGTTTCTAAATGATATTTACCAAGGAAGAAAAAAATTACAAACTTTTCTGGCCCTAATTGTCCCTCAACGTAATAATGGGTTGTGCCACCATTGGCAGCAATAACTGAAATCAAGCATTTACGATAATTTGTGATGTCTTTCACAACG